>NC_054827.1:65104942-65414942 GCF_018345385.1 Vulpes lagopus
TGCTGTTAGAATACACAGAAGTGAGAATGAGCCAAAGAACCAGAAGCCAACCAGAAAAACGAGAGCTGTGACTTCTGCGCCAACACCTCCAGAAGGGCCTTGGTGAGTTGACAGATGATAAAGTTATGATTAGGTAAAAAGTAACCCAAATGACATTTTTCTATTATTTTTAAAGTCTAAGAAGACCTACGTAATTGAAATATTCATTTAAAACACTTTGAACTCTGAGTACGAAGGAAACCTAGACTATAATTTAAATATTCCTTGACCTATTGCTTTCAAACAGGTTAAAGCACACCAATTTTAAGGAAAATATCTATTTCCAAATAATTACAGTCCTTGGGCTTGTGAGAGGGTAATATCTTGAAAGGCATTAACTATAATAGATGTATGATAACTGCCATTTGACTGACACTTAGGTACTACTTGAAGGACTTCTCCAAGGACAGAAGATTCTTTCTATCTCATAAAAAAGCTGGATACCCCGATGGACGAAAGAGTAAGTGTTCTTGAGAAGATTTTTATTTGCATATGTCTTCAGCAGAGAATTACAAGAGAAATCATTATACTATTAAAATTAAATCCATAAAATGAAAATAATACTTATAGAGCTTTTACAGTTTGTCAGGCATTTTATACATATAAGATCTCTTCTAATTCTCAAAAAACCATATGATGTAATTTTATAAATAAAGTGACTAGGGCTTAGAAAGGTTAAAAATTCCCAAAGGTTCTACCTCTAGTAAATGGTAAGGCTCAGATTCAGATATAGGCAATTGGACTGAATGTAGTAAGCTATAAAAACTAAGAATAAATTTCTACTGAAAGTGTTTTTATTTTAAAATTTAGAAAGTCTAAGTGAAATATGAGAATGTTCAGTTCTTATCTTGCCTATTTTTTAAATGTTTACTCAATTATAAGAGGTGTTTATCTTGATTGTTAGGTATTATGTCATATGATAAAAACCATTCTAAATTATGTACTTTGCCTCTTAAGAGATATGCAGTCATTAATACTGAAGTATAGGAAAGTGATTGATAAGCAGATGTCTCTACTTGTAATGTTTTATGTACATTTTCTAATTCATCCCAGTGGTTCATTAAAAAAAAGCAAACATTAGATGTAAGAAAAGCAGATGTTTATGTTTTATATTTAACAAAAACTAATTACTTAAGAAATGCATTCTGATATAAACATACTTGCTACATAGAATTTGGTTAATGCATGTTTATTTTTTCATATATGAATTAAATCTTGAGATTGTATAGATATAAAAAATAGCTTTTGGACATTATACAAAGGTTGAACATTAATCCTGATGTCTTTCTTATGCAGTAATCATGTTCTAGAATTTTTACTCTACATATTTTAAGTTTAGTTTATGACTTACTCTTATTTTGCATGTTGATTTATTTCACATTAACAATTATTTGTGACATGAAAATATCTTTGGGCTAAAAAAAGCAGAAAGAGTTGGATACAATCAAATGATTATCAACAAATGATGAAAAAAATTACAGCTCAAGGCATAGTGCTCACCTTTGCTAATCTGAAGAAAATATTAGAATGTGTATCCTAATGGAAGCTATTTGGGGAGAAATAGAAGTATACATAAAGAAATGAAATTTTTCAAAGGTCTATGGGAACTATTAATAATTGGTGATGTGTTGTAGGGAGAGACAGTGAAGTCTGAAGCAACAGTATTTTGGTTCTGAAGGAATCCATTCTATTAAAGGGTGATAGTAAAGAAAAAAAAAAAGAAAAAAAGCATATTAAAATGACAGTTGATATGTGAAAGGTAAGTACCTTCTGTGGTGGGATAAATGATGGCTGGGTAGAGCTAGAAGACCTGTGGAAAGCAAAACCTCAAAAGATGGTGAGGTAGGACTTAGTTGCTGGTATAGTCTTCCATACCTTTTTTGAATGCATATCCTACTACATAAGTTTTCAAGCACAATTATGAAAGAAAAAAAATGTGAATATTTAACTTTAATTGAGGGATTTTTAATAAGCCTTGAAAACGGTGCTTAATTCCACCCTATACTTTACTGTATCCTCCTCTAAGAGCACAGATTCTCAGTCACAGCAGTGTTTTAAAGACTCAGTGTATTATGTAATAGATTATAAGGCTATAAATAATGTCATAAATAAAACCAATGTAATTATATCACAACAGAGGCTAAGAATCCATCCGTAAACTACCAAACGATCCAGCTGAAGGGACATATGTTTTCCTTAAGATAATGAAGTATAGAATGTGTGAAATTTATTTTGCAAGCTTTTATGTATGTCAAACTTCAGGGAAGCTATATGTTTTCCATGAAAGATATAAAGGATTTCTTTTTTGAAAAAAATTAGAAGCAGAAAAAAATTTAACTTATTTCAGTCATGAGTATGCCATAGCTAAATTAAAATCCACAGTTTTATATCTGGTATTCAAGAAGAGTGTTTCAAATTGAAGAACTTTCAGCTATTTGTTTAAACATGGATCTTAAATCACTCCGAGATTTTCTTGGATAGCAAAACATAGTGGAATTTACAGATGTTAGCCTGAAAATTAGTAACTATGTCTTTCCTACTAGTGATGGGAAAAACTTGATGACCTGGTGTCCTTTCAAATGGAAAAAAGAGAGGAACAATGACAACTAGATTCACCTCTTGCCTGCACTTTATATAAATAGGATTACACTACCCAGAGCTTCAAACTCACTCACAAAGGGAAACTAGGATATGAAGCTATCTTGTAAGCAATCACACACAGGTAGCAGGGCTAAGTCTAGAAGTACTACTCTGTGTATTTCCCTCCGTATCTTCAAGCATTTCCTTGGGACTTTAAGCTTCTTTCATCCTGTCTCTCACCATACATAAGCAGCAAAGAATAAGTAGAGAAAATGTCACCTTAATAAAATGAAAGATTCTAACATGTACTTGGAGAGCAAAGATAATTTTAGAACTGAGGTAAATGGGGGGAAGGAGAAACCGGTAGCATAGGGGAGATGTAGTATGAAAGGCAGGAGTGGAGAAACCATTGACATAAAAAAGGATACAGGTTCTAAAACATTACTGCTTCTGCATCACTATCTACTCATGGCCTCTGATACGCTTGCCATCAGTTAGAATCCTTAAGCTCACCTGAATATGAGCTTAAGGATGTCCTGGGCTTTCTGTATGGCATTAGGATATGGAACAAAAAATTCTCAATCCCATTTTATGGAGGAATTGAATAAAACTAGTTTGGAATTTTCCTGTAAGCCAGGTCATTGTTGTACTCTATGCTATTTGATAATTACCATTTAAATGACCTGTTAGTTCCAAACATGTGAGGACTTCTATTGATGAAAATATTTACATATATTTTTAAAAATTATTTATTTTTAAACACAGTGTGCTGCCATAGCACAGTCCCATAGAGGTTCTCCTCAAGCCAAAGAAAGAGAGTGAATTAGCTTCTTAAAAAAAAAATAAATAAACACATAAACAAAAAACCTTACATACTTTTCTGTGAACAAAAAATCATCAAGGAGATCTTACTTAATATATTTATTACATTCACTGTTGGTTTGTGACTTTCAGAATGTGAACTATCAGCTTGTAAAGATCACATGAGAATGTCTACTACAAAAGAGGAGTTATTTTTCAGGTTATTGAAGTTCAAAATGGCAGTGTACTTATGTATATTCATATCCTCTTCAGAGTGATGATACTTATCCTTCAGGGAAGTTAAGAAGGAGCATTTGTAAGTTTTATGATTGACTCTAAATTTTACTTTTAGAAGACTTTTACACTTACATCACAGAATGCAAGTTTGTGGGTATAATTGTAGCAGCAAGATATCAATGAAACTTACTAATTCATAGCAAATGCAGAGAGGAGGGAAAAATGATTTGAGGCAGAGTTCAGGTAGTAGGAAATGAAAGATAGATTTAAACAATTAAATATCATAAAGAATTTAGTTTGTGGTTGTTATCCCAAGGTAATTTCAGTATACGAAAATAACTTTCCCAAGTCTTTCTCTATACAGGAAATCTGGTGTGGGGCGCCTGAGTAGCTCAGTTGGTTGAGCCTGACTCTTGATATCAGCTCAGGTCATGATGGGGTAGTGGGGTGGTGAGATTTGGCCCTGGGAAGGGCTCTGTGCTCAGCACAGAGTCTGCTTGTTCCTCTCCCACTTCTCCTTCCCCCATTTCTCCCTTTCCCTCTCAAATAAGTAAATAAATAAATACAATTAAAAAAAAGTCTGGTCTTGCTTATTGGTAAGATTTTCTGAAAACAATATGGTGCGTGACTGCAGATCAAAATATATAATCACAATCTCTGGGTAACCTCACTTGTAGAAATTTGATTTAAGGAAGGAATTATCTAAAGTAAAAGTAGAATGCTATAAGCTTAGCAAAGTTTAAAATTTTGCCTATAAAATCATAAAATTGAAAATTTGTCTAAGGAAATGTTTAAAGGTTATGATACATCAGCTAAAGGAATGTCTATAGATACTAAAAATGAAAAATATGAAGGAGAAAAAAATGTTCGTGCAAAAAGCATAGAACTATATCTTTTAAAGCTGGTATATATAACTTGTTATATAAAGTTAAAGTTATGTAGAAAGACAAAATACTTATTTGATTAGAGCTGCTAAAATTATATTTAATGTGAATTGTATTGAATTGTATTGAATATATACGATTAAGGGCTAAAACAAATTCATATCCAACTCAGCCCTTGAGGAAGTCTGGCAATAATGGTAGACTCAAACTATCATTGGCATCATGTTTTCAAAATTATTTTAATATTTTCACATTCTTATCGAAAATATTATTTTATTTTTACATGACAAGAAATTGTAAATTAAGTATTATGATATGCAACCACTGCCTTTTCTTCTGTCCGTTTAAGAAAGAAAAATCACAGTTTTATACATCTGGCTCAAATCTTTTTTCCTTAATGAGGCTAGGCATACAGTAGGAAACTGATAAAGATCTTGTTGACAAATGGAAATTGCTAGGAATTAAAATTAGCCTGCTTATACTAATCAATACTTAGAAGACATTGAGGCATATACATTCATTAGAAAATCATTACTGCACATAAAAGATGTATTTGAAGCCACAGTAATGTAAAACTTTAAAAGATGTGTTTATTGCACATCTTAATAGGTGAAGAGTGATAAGGAAGCAGTCATTAGTGTGGTGTTTGTAAAGTGTGGTAAATGGACCATTGCAGTTCTCTGCGGTCTGTCACGTTCTCTGTAGATGGAGCTGCTGCTGTTTGGGGTGGGGTGAGGGAGAGAAAAGCAACAATTTCTTTATCTGTGTTTCCCAAATCTGAAATGTGGAAAGTATAATCCATTCAGATTTTGATTTAATATTATTCTTAACAATCTGTACATTTGAAAAGTTTACCCATGAACTAAAGAATCCCATTGCTGAGTTGGTCTTGGTTACCGTTCATTAAACAAGGCTCAGTAATTTTTGTCAAGTTGTTTCACATCATTTACTTTTTATTGTTTATGTTTAATAATTTATCATATATCACATTTTGCTCTGATAGTGTAAGATAGGAATCAGTGACTCAAAAATGATTTAAAAGTTAGGAGATGGACTAAGTAAAATATGAAAAAAATGTGAAAAGGGATGCCTGGGTGGCTCAGTGGTTGAGCGGCTGCTTTCCGCCCCAGGTGTGACCCTGGAGTCCTGGGATCCAGTTCCGCATCGGGCTCCCTGCATAGAGCCTGCTTCTCCCTCTGCCTGTGTCTCTGCCTCTCTCTCTAAGTGTCTCTCATGAATAAGCAGATAAAATCTAAAAAAATAAAATAAAAAATAAAGAAAAAATGTGAAAAATGCATTCAGAATAATATATGTAGGAACTTAGTGCACATAAAGAATGTGCAAACCACGTGCTTAGAGAATTCTAATTTCACAGAAGCAGCCATCAAAGATAATTTTTTAAAATGGGGGGTTCAATACTGAATATTCTAAAACTGGATTTTGTTGGAGAATTTCACTGTGTCTTAAATGTTTCTCAAAGAGTAACATAAAACCACTAGAAAGTTTTCGTCATTTTCCATCAAAGCCAAGTGAATTCTCCGAAATATAGTTGATATTTACACAATGAACATAAATTTTTGTAGTATAGAGCAGCATATTGTATGTTTGTAAGGAAGTCTTCTATATACATTTATAGTATTATTCCAAACTACGTTATTGATATTAATTTTGTGATCATGCTTCTTACTGAACAAATGATTAGTCATTAAATGTGAGGAAGAGAACAAAATAACAGAGGCTTCATGAACATTTTTACTCCTTAGAAGGAAAAGGGGCTAAACATCAAATTTTCTGCAGAGCAATATATAAAACCAATTCTGAACTTAGTTGTATATACACTTGGAAAAACAGAAGTAGCTATTGGAAAACATTCTTCTCATAAATGCAATGTTGACAGTGATATTAAATCAATGATGCATGATGTGAAAAAACATTTACTATTATAAAAACATATCTATTTGCTTTTTTTAGATGATTGATATCACTAAAATACATAGTGTGTTTATGTGTGTGTGTGCATGCACACAAAGCATACCTGCATAGCTTATATATATATATATATACACACACACACACACACACACACACACACCTATAGGCAGTACTGAAGTGTATATTTGAAGGAGAAATGTCCTTGTTAATGAAATTATACACATGATAAAGAAGTTTTTCATTTTATAATCTATGCAGTTTTAAGCGGATCAA
Organism: Vulpes lagopus; assembly: GCF_018345385.1. Classification (NCBI taxonomy): domain Eukaryota; kingdom Metazoa; phylum Chordata; class Mammalia; order Carnivora; family Canidae; genus Vulpes; species Vulpes lagopus. The sequence continues at coordinate 65,111,689 of NC_054827.1, forward strand.
AGATGATAGAGTTGTATAAGTAGCAGGGAAGTGTTCAAGTGTATAGGTAAGGCTTTTTATTTTCAGTATCCTCAGTGTCTTTCCTTTAGTAAAGTATATAAACCTCAGCACTATATCATCTAATAGCTATTGCCCTACCAGTCAATTATTTGCCAATTCATTGCTAAACTTCTCTAAGGAGATTAGGATATTCATTCTCTTTGTTTTGTTACCTGATACTGATTTCTCTACCATTCCAATTTGTCTTTAAGCACAATATTTAAGCACACAATTCTGGATAAGGAATCCATTAGAATCAATTTTCTCTAAACCCATCAAGAATTTTCCAGTACTTTGAGTTCTCAGTAGCATTTGAAAATAACCATTTTTTAACATCCTTACATAATATTTGCTCCCCTCCAGAAATCTTTTTGCCTCCTAATTTCTGGCTGCATTGTCAAATTTAATGTTTCTTTTTTTTTTTTTTTAACTTAGTCATTTTATTTCTTTGTAGACGGACTATCAACAAATGTGCTATTCCATAAGACACAGGTCTCACTGTTATTCACATGTAGTTAATCACTACATCCTTTTTGAAAATTACTTTCTTCAAAATTGACTTCCATGATACATCATTATACTCATTTTCTATTTTTATCTTTTGGTGTGTATTGGCTTTTTTTTTTGTTCACAAATGCATCATTCTCTATTCAGCTATTATATTTTTTAGCTCATCGTGATTCATCTTAATTATCTTTCCTTTTATTCCATATAGTCCAAGATATTTCATCTAAGCTTGTAGCCTCAGTTGTTACATATATACTGAGGGCTTGAAAGGTTTTAAGCTCAGACTTCACTTCCTGCTCCAGAGCTGTTTATCTAATAGCCTCTTGCATTTTCAGGTAATAAATGCAGCATCTCAAAATGAACCCATGCACTCCCAATCCTCCAAGACACGCTTTTCCTTTATTCCTATAACAGCAATAAGAACTACTATCTGTGTTGATAGTAAATAATCTAGGAAGTACCCTATGTGTTTCTTCTTCTATACTCCAATATCTAATTTATTACTGTTCTGTAATTTACCACTTAAATAGCTCTTACATCTCTGTTTTCCTCATCTGTTTCCTGCCTCACAGTTTATGCTATGAAATTCTCTTGCCTGAGATAGTACAGTACCTTTTTAACTCTGCTCTCATGAATACTTTTGCCTTGCCAAAAAATATTCTCCACATTATAGAGTAATAATTTCCAAGCAAATTTGTTTATGTTACTATTTTCTGTGTTACTATTTTCCTGCTAATCTAATACCTATTAGATAAATACCTCTCTTTATCTAATAGGTATTTACTGAGTACCAGGTATATGTCAGGCATTGCCCTAGGTACAAAGAACACACTGGCAAGCAAATAGAAAAAAAAAATTCTTAGATTAATAGAGCTAGCATTCTTAAAAAAGACATAGATCATCAAATAAACGTAAATATAAAATGAAATTTCAAGGAACAATATATGTTTTGAAGAAAAATGAAGCAAGATATAGAGGAAAATAAGAAGGTATGCTATTTTTATTTCTCTGGGTTTCTCTGTTAAGGCAATATTTAAGAAGATAGACACAAAAGCAAGAAGGAAACAAGAAGGTGTGTCTCAGGGTGTAGGGATAGTGAATGCAAGGTCCTAAGTGGAGGCATCCTCAGCAGAAAATAAATAAACAACAAAAACAAGAGAGAGCCAACCAGTATGACTGGAGTAAGAAGAAATATGGTAGGAGATCAGGTTTTAGAACAAGGGATGGGAGAGGATGGGACAGATCATGTAGGATTTTCCAAGAAGAGTATTTTAAGCTAAGTAAAGCATGGACCCACTTAACAGTTGAGATTAGGGAAAAGCCAGTTCTTGCTGATGATTTTTAAGCACTTTGACCCTTTATAGATAAACAATTACAGGAGTGTAAGAAGAACAAAAGCAGTGAAACAAGTTAGGAGGCTATGCAGTAATCTAGATGGAGAAAATACAGACCTGGCATAGGTTACAGGTATGGAGGAGGTAAAAAGTTGGCTGTATTCAGGATATATTATGATAGCAAATACAAAGGACTTACTAATGTATTAGGCGTGTGCTGTGAAAGAAAGGAGGCAAGGATGACTATAAAACTTTTCCCAGAGTCATCAGGTAAATTGTACAATTGCTCAAGATGGTGATAAAAACAGCTGGAGAAAGTTTCAGTAGTTTTGTAATGGAAATGCTAAGTTTGGGGTACCCAGTAGACATGCAAGGTGAATTGTTGAATATGCAGTAATGCATATGGATATAGAACTCAAGAATGAGGCTGAAATTAGATATCTAAATTTGGCAGTAAATAGCAAAGAGTGTTTCAAGCCATGGGACTAGGTGTGATCACACAAAGTGCAAACAAGATAGTGAAGAAAATGAGAGAAGACTGATTCAGCAGTAGCAGCCAGGGAGGTAGGAGGACAAAACACCTGTTTAATGAACTCCGATTACTGATTGAATGAATACATAAATATATTAGTTTGCTTATAAATTGCAATCCACAGTGAGGTTTGTTAAAGAGAATAAATCTTGTTTCTCGTTTTTTGTTCCTTTTTAGTAAAAAAAAAAAAAAACACCACTAGTGATCCAATTAGCAAACCAGAAACTTTGGACAATCCTTTGACATCACTCTCTTTGATAAAGTGCTGAAAGTTTTCCTTAAGGAGAAATGTCTCCACAATAGTCTTGTCCAAATATATATGTATTTAGAGACACACACACACAACACACACACACACACATATATATATATATATATATATATATATATATATATATATATATGATTCAGACAGTGAATATGTGTATTTATTTCATAAGACATATAATTATGTCAGGATTTTGTAAGACAAAGTACTTGGGTATGCAAACTTCCCTACATTTATAGCTATTTATCATTAAATGAAGACTGGAAGCATTCATTTAAGAAGCACACGTTATCATCATTACTGATGGGAAATTATTAACAATTTTATGACATTCTGCGTTCTTTTGCAATAAATCACTTTTTCTTAGTTAACCTTGATGTTATGATCCATGTGAGTTCCAAATGTCTATTCAATGATATGCAGATGTCAAGAGTTTGAGAAATACTGCATTAATGAGTAGTCTGAACGATAAAACAGCCATTTCAAATTTATCCCAGTAGTTGGTACCTAAAATATTATTTACCTGTTTTCTTGGTTCTTGGAAAAAGCAAAATAGATGATGACTGAGAAAGATAGAAATCTCTTTTTCAGGGCCCCAAAGCCATATGTATTTCTACCTAATAGTAGATATATTTAATTGAAAATTAACAGTAGGTCACATCTGAGTCATAGGGAGTAGAGTAATATTATATTCTTGTTCTATTAAAGCATAATTTGCACATAAATATTTTTAACAACTATTCTGAGAAGCGTCAAAGTCTCTTATAATACTTTAATGTATGGGTAGCCCGGGTGGCTCAGTGGTTTAGCACTGCCTTCAGCCCAGGGTGTGATCCTGGAGTCCGGGATCCAAGTCCCATGTCGGGTTCCCTGCATGGAGCCTGCTTCTCCCTCTGCCTGTGTCTCTGCCTCTCTCTCTCTGTGTCTCTCATGAATAAATAAATAAAATCTTAAAAAAAAAAATTTAATGTAGTAATTCCTACCCCCCCCTCTGTGAGAAAGAAGTTTCCTTTGTTCTTTAATAGGTAAAGCCATAGACTTCTTTCTTTAACATTAAAAACGAAAACAAGAAGTCAAATAAAATATTTATGTTTATTTGGAACCAGAGTCTCTTCCTTCCTTCAAGACATTCACAAAAATGACCATGGAAAATTTACACCTGAGCTTCCTTGACAGCACACTATAATGTGTTGAAGTCATACTCATTTTTAAACTTCTAGACTGTTTCTGATTAAGTGGTAGGCTTGAAATTCTTGAAATAAAACATGTCTTCAAATCTTTCTATTCCTAAAGCTAAGAAGTAAAATTGGCAGTAACTGGAGGGGACCTTGCAGCCCTATAAACCACTTAATACTTTATAGGATTTCTGTGTGTGTAAAAAAAAATGGTAAGCATGTTTAGCAAACAGAAAGAAGCTGCATCAGATTTTCTGTTTAATTTAGTGATGAGCCTGTTTCGGAAAATAGTATGAAAGGGAATCTCTCCGTGTATATATTAATTTATGAATTTATGCATAATTTATGATTTAACATCTCCCCCCAAATGCTTCATAAAGACAGAGTCTTTTGCTTTCATTTTGGTGCCTTCCTGACTTTGCCAGGCCTGCTTTTGATTAGGTATTCAAAGATAAAAGCATATTACCTTAATTGTCAGACACAAATGAAGAATGAAAGCAGGGATTCAGTTTCTTGTATTTTTCTTTCTAGAAGATTCAGGCAGCTGCTAATCATATTCTTTCAAGTACAGAAAAAGGAAAAAGAAAGAAAGAAGAAAAGAAAAGAAAAAGTAAAAAGAAGGAAAAAACCATAGGGCCAGTTTTGTTTCATTATGACTATCTCTTGATTTGAGTCTCAGAGTTAATATAGATGTCAGGTAAAATCTATTGGGCTTCTTATATCATATTATTAACTATTCTTCCTCTATTGGCTAATTTAAAATTTTACTGAAGTATCTACAAATGAGGCTATATATCTTGATTATAATAATTCTAAATTGCATTAGGCACCTAATTTGCTTACTATCACTTCTTGGTATAATACTAATTTTTAAAAGTGACTTTAATTTCAGAAATGCTCTGTGGATTCTAAAATTTTAAAAGCAATGGCTACTAATGCAAAATGGCTTTTAGATAAATGGATAATTATAATCTTTCTAGGAACTAAATTAATTAGCTGCCTCCCTTTCCTAAGGAGAAAGCTTTGTACTTTGCACATTTCTTTAGATATTTATTTGACAGAAGGGCCATGACTAAGCAAGTTAGGCTACTTGGGATCACTTAACATGGTGTAATAAAATGCAGTGATATACTGAATTCCTTGTGTTAAAACTACACAGAATTCTCACACTACCAGAGGAACAGAGTTTGAAAAGACTCTGCTTAAAACTCTCTTGGGTTCATCTTACCTCATTTGGTGGAGAAAATAATTTTATAATTCATTCAAAATAATATCAAAATTCAGTTGTAAATAGGTAAAGATGAAGCAGCACTGACATTCTGAAAAACAAAGAGACTAATATAAGTGAAACATTCTCTGTGGCAGTCGTATTTCTTGGGCTTTCAAAGTAAGTAAAGTAAGGATTGGTTGGGGGGGCTTTTATAACACCTTGTAACCATGCTTTGAGTACCCATGTGATACACATTTGGCAAATACGTATTTCTTTGAAATAATTTGACTTAGAGTTTCAGGATGAAATAGTTCTCTTAAAATATAATCATGGGATTATAGAGCTGCTTCATTTTAGGACAGTAATTCTAGACTCAGGGAGGCTAAGTGACAGGAAGGGTCCCTAAAGACTTCAAGAGAAGTGAAAAGATTGGACTCCTCCTAAGTTTCATGACATTAGATCACGAATGTGACTTTTTGTTGAGTATCCAGTTTGACTTGACTCAATCACTTAACAGTTTATGTGTCCTTGAGCAATTTACAGTGCTTTGGTATTCTCTTTTGTAAACAGAAATAATCATGGTATTAATTTAATAATGTAAGAACTAAATAAATTAATTCATGGGGCTGGCCTAGAATCAAGCTTCATGCAGGGAAAGCACTTAAATATGTAATATACTATTGTACTATGATAGTATCCTGTTTGCAATAGGTGGTGTGTGTGTGTGTGTGTGTGTGTGTGTGTGTGTGTGTGTGTATATATATATATATATATATATATATATATATATATATATATAAAGTAGTTTCTAATGTATTTGGGAGCAAATCTGACACTGGTGTCCTTTTTTTCTATTTCCTTTAGTCTGTTTCTTGTCTAAGAAAGTATCATTTATCTTTAAAAAAACAATAACACACACAAAATTTTTTTTTCAAAAATGTTTCAGTGCAAATGATGGGAGAATGTGAACAAGTATCTAGTATTCAATATTTTGATATTGAAGTGCCAAGAGCCTATAGATATTCCATTTTCTCTTATTGGATTAGGTCCCTTAAAAATAAGACTCACTTGCTGAAACTTTACTTCTTGTATTGATTCACTCTAAGTTTTTTCTCCATTTTCTTTCTTTTTTTTTTTTTTTTTTCTCCATTTTCTTTCTTAAGCACACCTTTTACGTAGCTATAGCTAATCAGACTCATTTGTAAACAGCATTCCGGCAATTTTCTACTTTCCATTTTAATTCCAAAAAAAACTTCCTTACATGTTCATCAACTGTAAGTCTGGAAAATAAGACTCATATTACATTTTTAAATTGCTCTTCTGAATGTGTTTTTCTTCATTAAAATGTTTTCTTTCTAATGTTGGCCTCAGGAGATGCGACATAATTTGCTCATCCAGATCCAAGGGAAAAAATAAGCAATCTGCTGCATGTCACTTATACTAACTTTTGTAACTTAACCTGAAAGGTCATCACTGAAACCACTGCTGTTATTCAGTTGGTTCACACATTTTAAAAAAATGAATCTAATGTTTAAATGATAAATTTTGTATATTTTATTACATTATCAAAATTAAGATAGTTGTAGAATTAAATTATCTAAAAAATCCTCAAATGGCTATTGCCATTTATAAAGTCAATTCATGGATAACACATGCACAATAATGAAATTATATTGTTTTAATTTTATCAAGAGTTGATAAATTGATACCATGTTATAGAACTATGATCTATTCAAGGAAAAATATATTTCTAGATTGGGAAGATAAAATTTTGGGAATTACTTTATAACTCATATTGTTAAAAATGATTGATATAATATCCTGTTGTACAACCATATTTCCAAAAGCTCCTAATGACAAAAATTGCTGCCTGTATACATTTTAGGACACTTCAAATCCTTGTAGTGACAATATTTTGAAAACCATGTTCAATTTCCAAAGTAAATACAATACTAGCACTGTGCTGATTTCAGTTTGTAAATCTTATTTATTATGCTGTATGTAACTACTTCACTTAAGATAAAACTAAATAAGTTGAATTTTAAAAAGGCTAATCCATTTAGAAACCTTTGAAATAAGACAAAATTCAGCTGATATTAAAATGAATATAATGGAAAGGATGATGAAGGAATGGGAAGAAGAGAGGCAATTCATATAAAATCCGGTATAATAGTTAGAGTCTTTGGTCTTTATTCTAAGAGTAATAGGAAGTGAATGGAAATATTAAGCAATGAGTTGCCTTATTCAGAAATGTGTACTCTTGTATTGCAATGGTTGATTAGGAGGATAGAAGAAGATGCATAGGAATAATCTTTAGATCTTTCTACTCTTGAAACTGAGAAAAAAATTGGCAATAACTGAAGGGGAGCATTCTAAAATTAATGTATATTCAAAATATTTACTGAATACTTCTCAATACTAATCAAAACTACAATGAGATATCACCTCACACCTGTAAGAATGATGACAACAAACCATACAGGAAACCATGGATGTTGGTGAGGATGTGGAGAAAGTGGAACCCTCTTATACTGGTGGGAATGCATACTCATGTAGCCACTCTGGAAAACAGTTTGGAGGTTCCTCAAAAAGTTCAAAATAGAGCTTACCCTATGATCCAGCAATTTAACCTGAAGATATTTACCCAAAGGATATAGAAATACTGATTGAACGTGATACATACACCCTGATGTTTATATTTATAGCAGCATTATCAAAAAGCCAAACAATGGAAAGAACCCAAAAGTCCATAAACTGATGGTTAAAGAAGAAGTGGTATGTGTACACACACACACACACAGGAATATTATTCATCCATCAAAAATAATGAAATTTTGACATTTGCAATGACATGGATGGAACAATTATGCTAAGCAAAACAAGTCAGTCAGAGAAAGACAAGGATTACAGGATTTCATTCACATGTGGAATATAAGAAACAAAACAGAAGAACATAGGGAAAAAAGGGGAAATGAGAGGCAATCCAGAAAAGAGACTCTTAACTATAGAGAAGTACTGAGGGTTACTGGAGGTAGGTGGGCAGGGGGATGGATTAAATGGGTGATGGGGATTAAGGAGGGCACTCATTTTGAGGAGCATTGGGTGTTGTATTTAAATGATGAATCACTAAATTCTATACCTGAAACTAAAAATAAATACATACATAGTAAATGAGAATATATAACTCCTTCCTAAGTTTTGTAGCCCTTCGAAGTGCTTTGTCATGAGCAAAATTCTGTGTATATAAAACTTAGATGTTTTCTCTTCATCTCATTATTTTAAAGACTCAAATATACTTTAGAATTCTAATTTTTATATAATTGGCAACATCATGACATCCTTTAGTAATTTGTGCATTTTTTGGTTCTTACCTTTTTGGTGCAATTGCTTGCATACGAGGTAAAAGAATAGAATATTACCCTGGAATAAATGAATAGATGAATAACTGAATGAATATGAATTCATTATATATATCACTTAAAGATTCTAGGTAAAGTACAACTCCATTAGAAATTCTACTTGTGTGTTTTCTTCATAGAGACTTGTATTTTTTTAATTAAAGAGTATATATACTATTTAAAAAATAAACTGTGTAAACCTTTGGGGATTGCTTTTTTCCCCCAACTTAGCATAACTTCCCAGAGACTCATCTACATGGTTGTTGTGTATCAATAACCTGTTTCCTTTTTATGGTGAGTGGTAGTTAATAATCTGGATAAAACAGTTTAGCCATTCACTTTTATTCACTATTATTTGAATATAATAATTTCATCAGCAAATAGTATTTTACTTTTATTTTATTATACTAATTACTTATTTTCAGTGGTTAATACATTGGCCTGCACCTTTGGCATAATTTTAAGTAAAAAAGTTGAAAGCAAGTATTCTTGTGTTCTCAGAGGAAGAATTTCAGCAATTCGCCACTGAGTAGGATATTTGTGTAAATTTTTGGTGGTTACTATTTATTATAGTAAGGAAGTGCTTTTTGTTCCAAATATGCAAAGAGTTTTTATGTTTAATCATGACTGCATGTTAAGATTGATTTTATACTTCACTTTTCAGGAGGATTGTATTAAGTTTTCTTTCTTCGGTTAAGATGTTAAATTATATTGATTTTTCTATTATTGTAGCATTCCTGGAATAACTGTCACTTAGCCATTATATATACTTTTGATATTTCACTGATTTGCTATCTTGTTTTTAGAATTTTTACACTTTTATTCATAAAGGGTTTTTGTCATCTTGTAAAGTTCATGTTGTGGTTATTATCAAGGCATATGAAAGCTCATATTAAGAGTTGGAAAATATTATTCCTCTATTTTCTGGAGGACTTCATGTAAGATTGCTGGTATTTCTTCCTTCTATGTTTGGAAGATCTATCTCCAAAATTATTGAAGCCTGGAATTTTCTTTGTGAGGTTTTAATAATGGATTCAATCTTTAGAAAGATAAAATAATATTTATATCTCCTATTTTTCTTCATGCCTTAAATATTGTTGTACTTGTTAATTATACACATATTTAAAAATATAATGTACTATTTCTGGTATTTATAAGATATACAATTTATTTATCACATTTTTACTCTTTTCATTGTCCATCATTTCTATTTATATTTTCAAGACTCATCATTATTGGCCTTTGGAGGTCAATATAAATTTCAGAATTGATTATGCTCTCTTCCTCTCAGAAAGATGTAACTGGATGGAATTTGTATTGGAATTGTGCTTATTCTATAGATCAGTTTGGGGGATAATTGATTTACTGTTCCATGAAATATTTATGCCTTTAATTATTCTCAGTAATTTTTCATTGTATATTTTTATACCATTTATAGATGTGTTATTATTCATGTTATGATATAGGGAAATATTTAAGAAATTTTATCTTCAGTATGTTTTTGCTACTGTATAGGTATGCAAAGTACTGCTTGTTAACCTTGTATAGTATGTTTACTTGATAAATTCTCTTATGAATTTCAATAATTTTTATATATATTTTTAAGTTTATGTAGATATATGCAGTCTATAATAGAAGCGGACAACTAACATTGTCTTTCAACATTGGGTCTCACAAGTCTCAGCTCAACAAGATCACAAACTGCATTTTTTTTCTTTCAGGTTATTGTAGTTCACAGCTTTAGCAAGTATTTTGCCACTAAATAACAGTCGGTCACTGATTCCAGCATTTGATGACACTTTACTCACTGTGGAACACCCTGCCCTAGAGCCAGTGCTACATATTCGAGATTTTGATAATTTTCCACTAGATACCAATTTCTGTATCTTTCATCTCTTGTCATACTACAACTATATAGCACACACTACCAAAATCTCAGTGGCACACATAAATCAGGATTCCTGATTTTAGTTTTGTGGCTTGACTGTACAATTGGCTAGGTTAGTTTGATATACTCAAAATCTATCAGTCTCAGGTGAGGGATATTGGCTCCCTCAAATCTGTTCTTTCTGGATCAGTATCAAAAACTTCCAACCGGCACAGTAGAAATTAACAGCATCTCTTACATGGTAGATTTGGAACTGGTTCCACGGTCACTGTATGGTGAATTCCATACACCAAAAGCAAGTCATATGGTTAAGAACAACACCAAAGGGTTTTGAAGTATGTATTCTCATCCGCATAGCTTCAGGATTTGCAAAGGTCTTCGTAAGACTAGCTTTATGTTTGAGATGGGAAAGTTTCTAACTTCATTACTCAAGTCCTGCAAAAACATCAAAATCTTGGCTGTGTTTTTAGATCAGTAGTGGGACTCTTAATGGGAAAAACATGGATTTTTAGCCTCTGCCTATACAGTAGATAGCCCCAAAGAACAACCAGCTATAGAAAGTCTTCTCCACAGTTCGCCTGTCTGTAGAATCTTCTAGCTCTCATTGTTTTGATAGCTCACTGATATCTTTTAATAGTTTTTGTTTCTTAATCCACCTTTTCTGTTTGTTTTGCTCAATAGCTAAGCACTCCTTTCTGGAAGTTGGGCCTTTCCCTATTTTTTGAAATAAAACAGTAGTGTTATTTTTGAAAGCCTTTTAGGAATCCGGTATGTTTGTTTTTTTTACTCCATAGATATCATCACTATTTTGAAGTTTATTGGGTCATTTCCATTCTAGCAGTTAAGAGAGCATTTCTCACAGTATCTCTATCTTATATAAACGTTTGTTACTATCTTTTCAAGAATGTTTCTATAACGAATAGGCTTAGAAGAAGGAATCTCCCACCAGGACATTTATTTGCTGACCGGTAATAGAAATCTTGCTTTCCAGGGGGAAAACATTGGTCAGGTTTACTAGTTTCCTAAGATCTGCATTGTGAACTGTGAGGGAAGTGCACTGTGTACATAGCATTCACCTCCATGGGATGTGTTGGGACAGAGGAACTAAGATGAACAGAAATTTCAAGCTACCTACTGTGCCATGAGTAACAAAATCTTTTGTCTTGGACTCTGGAATATTGTGTCTTATACTTGTGTCTAAGTACTTATACTTGTGTCTTCTACTAGAACCTGTGACACTTATCATAAGAGTAAAATCTCAGAGCCTTCATTGTTCTTACCTTTTTTTACTTAATGAATGTGTCCATTTGTTTTACATATCTTAATATTTAAATAAAGAATATCCTTCAACGACAATATTGTCAGTTTGATAGATGTCTAATTATATCTTTTTGTTGGTTAAACAGACACTACCCTGATTATAAATTAAACAACTTTTCATGTATTTGTTTTTATACATCTTCAAATGGCTTGTTTATGTATGTTGTCCATTATTTTCATTTTGATTTTCTTTTTTAAAATTTGTAGGAGTTAGTTTTTGTCTATACTACTGAAAACTGCAAACTATTTCTCTGTCAGTAATATGTTTTACAAATAACCTCTTCCAGCCAGTATCTTGCGATTAAGTCTCTTTATAGTTTTAAGAACTGTGTATTAGATTTGTCAATTGATTTATATATGTCTCATTATGAATTTATCAGTATCAATTATTTATCAATGTTTAATATGTGTCAACACACATCTGTTTTTGTGGTTTGTGTCTTTTGTATCTTATATAAGCAACTTGCGCTTAATATTTTATCCTATATTTTACTTTTAATATATTGAATATTTGGTTTTCAAACTAAGAATTTTAAAAAGGGAATTTGTTTTATATATTTTCTTTCCATATTGGCAGCAATTATGTAATTTCAAACTTTTATGCTCATATTTTGAAAAAAAACATGAAGATTAAACAATGGAATAGTCAATATTTTCCAAACCACTTCTATTATGTACTGAATTTCTTTACAGCAGTTTTAGGTTTACAGCAAAACTGAGAGGAACGTCCAGGTCCAGAGATTTCCCATATGCATTCTGCCCTTCGACACAGGTAAGTCTCCCCCATTCTCTGCACCCCTTACAAGAGTAGTGCATTAGTTATAATCGATAAACCTACATGGACACATCATCATTAATACTAAATTATGCTGGTTTCTTCCAGGGTTTTCTATTCACACAGTCTACCTGTGCCAATATACAGACTAAGTTTCTATGACTGTAAAATATGGCTTAATATCTTATATATTTCTATAGGTTTCTTCTAGCTGTGAAGATATATTCTTTTATTAGGTATTTTAACAACTTATTTTTTATTAATTCTTAACAGTGGGGTGCCTGCGTTATGCAGTTAAGCGTCTGACTCTTGGTTTAGGCTCAGGTAGTGATCATGAGATCAAGAACAGCCTTGGGCTCCCAGCTCAGCGTGAAGTGTACTTGAGACTCTCTCTCTCTCCCTTTCCCTCCCCCCTCCCCCCACATGCCTTAATCTCTAAAATAAATAAACCTTAAAATAAAATTCTCAGTAGTGATTACCTTAAATTGTTGGCACACCATTGTTAATGGTTTGTTTTTTTAAGTATAGCACTGGTTTTTATATAATGCTTTAAAACTTACATATTATCTCATGCATTTTTTAATCTCAAAGAACATACACAAATATTTAACAGGGTTGAAAACGGCAGATAATGTGACAATATAAATTTTGTAGCACAAATCTATCATTTGAATCATTGGATCTTTTTACAGTGGGCATGTGGTATGTCTGCCTTTGGAAAAAATAAGATTAAAGAGAGAAAAAGTCCTTTCAATAAATTTAGTTTTTCCATAAAATTTTTATTTACCTTTTACTTAGTTCAGAACATATTTTAATTGTTACTGCCAACAGAATATTTTTAAGTTAATTTCTTTTTTTATGACTAGTATACAATTATACTTTAAATTTGGCATGCTGATTATACATTCAGAACAAAACTCTAATTTGTTCTAATACATAGATTAGAATTTTATATAGATTATCATATCACTGAAAATAAAGGAAAATTTATTCCTTCTATTTATTTATAATCATTGGCTAGGATTTCAAATATAATTTTTGTTCTAGCAAGCTTGAACATCTTTTTCTTCTCAATGTCACATGGAATGCCATGTACATCTTAAATAGAATGTTTTCTGTAGGCCTTTTTTGTAAATAGAATTGACTGGAAAAGAAATCTAGTTTTTCTTATACTCCCCTCTTTAATGTTTTTCATCGCTTTAATTCAAGGTTTGCATTCTGGGGTTCCCTTAAATCACCTTCCATATTTCAATCTTTCAAGAGCTTAATCTGCTATTTAGTGTGTCATATGAGTTATTAATCTGAATAGTTATGTTGATTTTTAGCAGTTCTATTTTTTTAAATATCCCCACTTATTTTATTCTTGTTTCCCAGGTTTCTAACTCAGCTCTTATGTATTTACTTATTTTAAACCTACTTTATTATTTTTCAGATAATTGTTCTCTTATCAGAGGTTCTTTGGGTTTATTGGATATATATATAGACTCTCATACAATTTTCCCCTTATTTTATTATGTTATCTTCAGTGGGGATCCCTTTGTCTATGGTTATGAAAGTGGTCTTCCTTACAGAGGTCTTTCTGACAGTTCTTTGTGGAGTTTATGGATTTCTATGAAACTTTCGATTTATACTTCTTTTGTGGTTTTACATTTTCTTACTCTTCCGATATTTAGACTTCACAACTCACAATGTAAAGTGGCCCAGATATGGGATTTCAAATTTTCAAAACTGGCTCCCTGCCCCCTTTTCCCATAAATTATCAAACATCCATATTGTTTTGATCTTTATGCAAGTTAATTCCAAGCTCCTTGTCACCCATCCAACAGATGTGTCTTCTCTCCTTTGTTTGTCATAACCCCACTCCCACCTATTAGGACATTTCTGAGACTAGAATATCAGTGGACTGCCCCCTATCAATTTGTAGTTAGTACTCTTTTAATTTTCTCATGACTTTTTTTTTAAATCAGGACTTGACAATAAATAACAAACAACTTTATGGGTACTGTTGTAAAGTAATACAGGAGAAAAGAGAAACTCACTGCAGTTTAGTTTTCTATAGTGAAGAGCCTCCAAAGGCGATTTTTGTATGTGGATCTGGAAGTCTCTCATTTACATAGACAAAGCTCTTAAAAATGTTAGTGATTAAAATTTGGATATCCGAAATAATAGTCCACAAGAATAAAACACTGAGACAGAAACCAAGGCTCATTTAAATTTATATCCTAATTATATTTTAAACCCACGTATGACTAAACGGTATTCATTTTATTAAAATTTACATAAAATACATGTAGATTTGTATTCTGAAATAAAATTTCTCGGGGAAGGAATACAGATAAAGAAATTCCCTTAAATTCTTATAGAAATTTTTTCTTCTATCATAAGTTCCTACTTAATTAAAAGGACTTGAGATACTTTAAAATAAAAACATACTGTAAGTGACTATTTGCAAATGTTGAATATGCTTTTCTTCACTCTCTGTAATTGAGTAAAATCTTTAAGTTATTTAAGTTGGCAACGCCTCAAGTAAAACAGTGACTTGCAGTAAATCGGTAAAATTGTTCTGGCTACTAGAGAAATATGTTTCCATTTATTATAAAGACAAATTCTAACTGACCAATTTTAAAGTGATGAGTTTTAAGAAAATATTTAATTCCTTCGAAGTGATGCGAACTGTTGAGTATATAGTTTCAGGAAAGATCAAGGGAAATTGTGTTAATTGACATGCTTTTTATTCTATTTCTTACATATCCTATCAGGTAGATGCTCCTCACCTGAATTGCAATCAATAATTCATAAGATACCAGTGGATTTCCTTAGGGCAGGTAACCATATAAAAAATAATTTCTCATTTTAAAGAGTCTGACCTTTTATTAAATCTGTGAAGGAAAAAGGGAATTGAAAACTCTCTGGCACATTTCACAGGCCTCAATTAAGAAAGGCTGTGATTATTATTACAGAACAAACTGAGTCCATTAGGCTTCTAGAACTTGTACTGCACCGTCCTTAGCAGCCCTCTCAGCCTAGTGTTGAAGTCTTGAGCTAAGGTTCTCTATAATACTCTCAGCATTTGATTCAGTTTACAAAGAGAAATGAATTATAGCCGTCTCCTAGAGAGTGAAATTGCATTGTAACATGCTGAAGTAGTCTGTGACTAGAAGGAAAATGGGGAAAAAAAAAGAAAACCCTCAGACCTCTTAATATCTTCTACTATCATCACAAATGTACTGATGAAAAGAACTGAAGAGATTAAAAAAATCCTAATTATAAAAATGTAACTCTGTTATCTGTGCTGGAAACCAAATCTCTGAAGAAAAAAATTACTGCCATGTATTTTATACAATTTGTGTTACATATTTGCCCATAACCCAAGCACACACATTTGAAAAAATAAAAAACTATATGGAAGAAGCTAGCTATGCTTTATGTATTTGAGTGAACATTATTATTTTTTTTCACACTGTATTAAAATCATGTGGTTGTTTTTATAGGCTCCACATGAAATCCAGTTTAAACTTCTCCATTTTTCTCAACTGGCATAATTTAATAGGTTGTGATCAACAATTTATTTCATGTTTTAATGTTTAACCTGGTGAAAAAATACTGCTAATTTTTACTACCGCTGGTAGCTATTTAGAAACAGCTGTCTTCAATCAAAGACCAGCTATTTATTAAAGCAGTGGTTCTCAGAAATTCGCATCACCTGGTGGGCTTGTTAAATCAGACATTGTGGGACCCCAGCCCCAGTGTCTGATTCAGTAGATCTGGGTTGGAGCAAAAGAATTTGCATTCTTAACAAGTTCCCCTATGGTACTCTTGCTGCTGATCCTGGTATAACAATTAGAGAACCACTACTGTAAAAAATAATAATTGTTCTCCTACTTAAGTCTGAAGAAAACTACCTTAGAAAGCTGTGAAATATATAGGTCCCTGGTCTGCTATCTGACATCTAAATTCATCAGGATCCTGAATAGTTAGGTTTATACTTTAAGTCCTCCCAAGTACTGAAAAGCCAACCAGTATGTATATTCATTTAGTCATTTACTTAGCAAATATTCATCTAGTTTCAGCCCTATACCAAGGACCATCCAGGCCTCAGGGTTAATATAGTGAATAGGTAAGACATGATCCCTTATATTTTAACACATTAGAGTGAGATGGGCAAGGAGACAATCATGCATTACTCTAATGCAAAAATGTTACTAATTCCACATGTGTCTAAAATATCCTTTTGTGATGAGGGTACTTGATGGGATGAGCACCGGGTGTTATACTATACATTGGCAAATTGAACTTAAATAAAAAGTGAAAAAATGAAGTAGAAAAAAATACTAAAAAAAAAAAAAAAAAAGAATATTATGTAGCAGTAAAATGGTGTATCTACAGGCACTGATGTTGACAGATCAGGGCATATTGTTTTGTGGGCATATTGTCACTACAAAAATGATACAATATGTGTACAATCACAAAGTTAAAACTATGTATTTCTATGAATACACTTATATACATAAAAAGAATATGAGAAGCATCAAATTAACATTTGTCTGATTAAAGTTTATTTAAAAAATAGGGGCACCTGGGGGACTCAGTGGTTGAGTGTCTGCCTTGGGCTCAGGTCGTGATCCCGAGGTCCTGGGATCGAGTCCCACATTGGGCTCCCCGCATGGAGCCTGCCTCTCTTTCTGCCTGTGTCTCTGCCTCTCTCTTGGTCTCTCTCATGAATAAATAAGTAAAATCTTAAAAAAATAATACAACTTCTATAAAATACTAGTGGGAACCAGGATTAGCATACTGATTTTTTGTTTATTCATGTATTTGTATGAAATTAAAAATGTCACAAAATAGTAAGACAATAGAAAATTGGATCCAGTGTTCCTCACAAAAGAAAGAAACAGAATAAAGCAACTAAATCTCAACCACATTAGACATCAAGGAAATGCATATTAAAATATCCATGAGACAACTCATTTCAAAATAAAATGCAACAAAGAAGAAAGTACAAGCTTCCTTTGCCTGGCTCGGAAATGACCACAGGAAATACCCGGCCAGGATTTGCAACCAGTTCTTGAACAGCCCTCTCTACTCACCACAGAAACCAACAGAAACCACTTCAACACAGTCACGTCGCCTTCGGAGTCTGCATCCTGCTTCCTAAAGCATATTCCAAGGGAGCCTTCCATAAACTTAGTCTCAAAACCCACCCTTTACAGTTTGCAGCACCTACTTCATTCTTTTGTCCATGACTTGCTCTCTGGTTCTCCCACCACCTAGCTTATCTACCACTTCAACTCGATGAGAAGCCCTTTCTAAATTCTAACACGTGGCTGTCAACAGCGGTTTGGACCCATTCCCTCCCTTCCAGGATGCTATCTCTGATCACTTGGGAAAGGATCCTCTGCTTGATGTAACAGGTTAAATAAATAAAAACAAAGCAAAACAAACTCTGTAGTTCTGTCCAGGGGTTTTAAAATGGAGCCAGGAGGCTGTTAAAAAGTTGAGTCTTAAACATGTTCTCCTTGGGTGGCACCATAAACGTTTAAACTGGGCCAAACCCCAAACACTTCAGGGATTCTCTACGAACAGCTGCTGCATGCTGTAGTAACAAACCTTTGTTAGCGATAGCCTTAACCAATTACGTTCATTTTCTGCTGCCAATGCCAATCAAAAACCTTTGTGAACAACTTATATAAGTATCATTTATTTATTTATTTATTTATTTATCCAACCATCCATCCATTACAGGCCACTGACTTGCTCACTGTGAAGACACACAGTTTGAGTTAACTCTCAGAATTTGTGCTCCCCTAATTACCATTCTGAGGCCCCCAAATAAGACCCTTGGTTTCATTTCAATTCTGCCTCTTGGCCAACAGTAACAGGACTTGTGGGAGGCAATAAATATAACTCCTCTTACCATTTCCTTTATAATGGAACCTATTTGTGATCAAGATACAGAGATGTAGAGAGGTTAAAGTACTGATAACCATAAGTTAGAAAATTTCAGATCTGTAGCTAAAGCTGCTTTAAATATTACACCCCAACGTTAGATGTACACCCTGCCAGACACTACTGCAGCTGGAAAACTAAAGCAACAGAGTTTGCCACATTGAATTTATTGCATGGCCAGCCTTCTATGAATGAGCCAGCAACCAGAAAAATAAGTCCCAAGTAGCTGAGCCTAGCAGGCTCAGATTCTTCACTCAAAATCCCAATCTGCTAAGATATTCCTCCCCTACTGACGAGTGAATTAGGAAAGAGAATCTAAAAGAAATACCTCACAGTTCAGCGTGGTGGTTCTCAAACTTCAGGAAGCATCACATCATCTGGAAGGCCTGTTAAAATATAAATTGTTGGGCCCCAAAACCAGAGTTTCTTATTCAGCAGGTCCGGGGTGGAGCCTAAGAATGGGTGCTGCTGTTGCTGGTCTGGTGATCAAAGTGGAAGAACCATGGTGATAGTGCATAAACTCATCTGAGAGACCTTTTAGAAAATGCTAATATTTTAGCTCCACCCAAACCAATTCTCCATTTCTAAAGGTGAGGCTCCAATCCCTGGGATTTGATAAATGACTAACAGGTCGTTCTAATAGCTCCACAGATTTAATCATTGCATCTAGTAGTAGTAGTCTTACATAGATGCCAGAGGCCAGGAAAATTTACATTTTCCCTTAATTTGTTTTTTTAAGTTCCAACTACTACAACTTAGCCACTGGAGGCATATATTTTTGGATACTCAGGAGGGAGAACACAAGTTTGTGGTCATCACCTCTTGGTACACAAATAAGGATGTCCTATGCTTTGCGGGTATTGCCAAGTGCCAATAATAATTTTCCCTTAATTAAATAATATTTTCTCATCTTTATTTAGAAGAGAAGTTTACCTTTATAACAATGTTTTGACTGCTCTTTTTTTTTCCTTTATAACTGAAAAATTGATGAGAAACCACATGAGGTATTGTGTTAGAGACATTTGTATAAAATGCATGTAAACAATTTCACCTTGGGGTGATCACTTTCATTCTGAAGTTTTTTTCCTATTTTATTATGAAATACACATGCAATATTAAGAGTAATAATAAATAATAAAAGCAGACTCCTGAACACCAATTGATCAGTTTAAGACTTTGGCCTTGCTTTTGAAACTTCAAGGGTGACGATCATTGAATCATCTGCGAGGTAACTAATAGCATCAGTTTTGTATTTATCATTCCCTTTGGTGTTTTCATGGTATTATTACACTGATAAATTGTTTTCCAAACTTTATGTACAAGCCAACATCCTGTCACAGTGTACAGCTGTCCTCTTTGCTTGACCTCCTAGCCTACCTTTGGCTTTGTGCAAGAAGTTGAAAATCCTTAAAAAGGCAAATGCTTACACAGCGTGCCGTGTAAGTCAACAGAGGAATGTGATTTTACTCAGAAATAAGCTCAATAATAAATTAAAGGACCACCGAGTAAATGCAAAGAAAATTGTTAACTAAAATGTTGGGAGATGGTTTATTTCAGCGGCCTTTGGATGCATCTGGTCTATTTGATCTGCTGTGGATATTTTCCCCTAGCATCCCAGCCCACCCCAAGACTCCAGTACAGATAGAAATGGATCAGGTGCTTGGAGTCAAATTGCCTACTCATAATTTAAAATGGTATCAGTCTGAAACAGACTATAAGATGTTAAACTAATACCTCCTTCTTATCCATCTGATCTACATATCCCGGTGTATGGGGTCATTTTCCTAAGTATGTTGGGGGTATTAGGATGCTTTATACCACTCGGAATAAAATTCAAAATTGGGGAGCATAATTACACTGTATCTTTATGAATGCATTCTCTATATTTCAGCCCCTTTCTTTCAATTTCTCAAACTAACCTTTTTTTTTGTTACTGCTTAAAATAGCAGATGCTGTTCTTTCTTTGTAAAGATACCCCACCTGCCCCCCGGAGTATAAATGAGTGAGTGAGAGGATAATGGAGAAACTTCATTGATATTACGCTACATTTGTAATGTTTTGGACTTTGCCACAGGGACCCACATGTTCCAGGTTTCTCTTATCAATGTCAGAGCAGGATCCAAAATGCCTTTTTAGCACATGTCATATCTAAATACTTCAAAGCAGCCTCTTGCAGATTTAATGCACTTTTTCTTGGCTTCTTTATGTTTATTAAAAAATCAATGTTTTCCGGGATCCCTGGGTGGCGCAGCGGTTTGGCGCCTGCCTTTGGCCCAGGGCGCGATCCTGGAGACCCGAGATCGAATCCCACGTCGGGCTCCCGGTGCATGGAGCCTGCTTCTCCCTCTGCCTATGTCTCTGCCTCTCTCTCTCTCTCTATCTCTGTGACTATCATAAATAAATAAATTAATTAATTAAAAAAAATCAATGTTTTTCTTTACATAGTTTTTCCCATAGTCTGGGCTTCATGTGTAGAGTTTTATACCTTCTTAAAGACGATGTTTAAAACCTTATAATTTATATAATTTACCAAATTTTATATGAACATATTTATATTTTACCTTCTTAAACTTTACAATCGTAGTAGATCTTATATTGTTAAATGCTTATAGTTTTTTTTCAGGATTTGCATATTTCTACTTTTTTTTTTTTGCTTGGGTATGATAAATGATAAAACCCTCAAATGATTCTAATTCTTATTCAGTGCTAGCACTGAGATTGGCTCTATACGGAAATGATGCCATTTATTTCTCACAATAACGCTGTAAGCCAGAAATAGTTTTTCCCAATTAACACAGGAGGACATTGACCTCAAAGAGGTTAAGTAATCTGTTTAAGGTTGCACTGCTAATAAATAATCCTGGAGGGTCTGTTGAGTCTAAACCAAGCTCCTAGCCACCAAATTATGCATTTCAGTATTTTTAGAACAAATCCACTCCCACAAAATTTTGACACATTTAACTTATAGTTTTGCTTCTCTCTGATATTTTCTAGAGTCTCAATCTTTCTCTTTTCTTCTTTCATTGTGATATATCCAGCATAGAAATTAAAACAATATTCACTTTTTAAATTGTGTAAATCTAAATTTATGACATACACAGGAGAAAAAGTGATTTTTGATCTGTTTGCCTTGTGATGCTGTGGTTTTCATAACTTTTTCATCGCTCAGATTTTGACTGAAAGAGTTTTTAAAATAAAGTAACAAGACACAACACTCTTAACTGCAGAGAACAAACTGATGGTTACCAGAGGGGACATAGGTGTGGGAAATGGGTTAGATAGGTGATAGGGATTAAGGAGGGCACTTGCTGTGATGAGCACTGGGTACCGTATGGTAGTGTCGAATGACTGTATTTTACACCTGTAACTAATATTACCCTTTATGTTAACTAATTGGAATTTAAATTAAAAACTTAAAAAAAATAAACTGAGTAGATAGAAACAAAAGGGTTGTTAGGTCTTTGTCGTATCCTTGGTGGGGAGGGGGGGATACAAGAACCTATTATTCAGTGTTGGCCCAGTGAGTTAGCGACCACATATATAGCGCAGATTTTGGCATTTGGCATTTTTACAAGGAAGTGACTGCCATTTATCTTCCCACTCTAAGGCTAGTGTTTGGGTCCGGTTTTAATGTCCTGCGTCAGTTATGATGAAGATGGATCCAAGTTGGCCAGTCAGGAAGTATCTCAGGTTTTCTCTTCCTCCTCCCTGACTTTATTTTTCTGTTTCCATCCTCGATACCATGCACAGTGCCTACGGAAGGAGTTAAATACCTGGTTATCTAATCTGAAATCATATCGGTTATTTAGAAAGGGTTGTCTTCCCCTAATTTTGAAATTTAAGGGACTTTTTGTCTTTGTGTATAGAACATTGAATAACACAGTAGAATATATCTTCATATATAGTTTTATAGCAAATACACAAAAAAAACTCTTACATTAAATTCTGGGAAATGTGATCATCTACGCATTATCCTTTTATCAGGCTTCTCCCTAACTGGGGAGGTAAATCTGCAAAAGAAAAAGGAGAAAGGGCTTCTTGTTCAGGCTCTCCTATATGCAGGGGGAATGTTTAAACTAAATGGTATGTTCTTATTATACTTGAGAGCATTTAGCCTTTGTTATTCACGTGAAATCAGTGCTTGTAAAAAAGCACTAAGCAAGCTTTAAGATGAGCACCATGGTGTGACAGTTAACTAAGTTTTCCTATATTGTGGGGCCATTCACACTTAAAATTGAATAATATATAAATTTATTTCTGAAAACTATACCAGTATATGCTTACCAGTAGTGGTAAGTACTGAGCACTCTCACGGACCTTCATTTCCTTGTGAAATAAATCTTAGTCTAGCAAAGAACAAGAAACTTAAAAGCTCTTAGGCTCTTAGGTTTTCTCACTGGATTCTTTATATTAGCTCTAGGCTTAATAGAGTTTGGGCTTCTAATGTTGACTTTAGGATTGGCTTCTTTGTTACAATTGATATGTACAATAAAAATAATTAGATAATATTATCTGGAGAAGACATTATAGATTGACTCCACTTAGCACCCATTCCCTATTCTTTCTCTCTTGCCAGATTTTACCCTAGTAGAGAAACAGAAGTCTTCATCTTCTCTGGCCCCCTTAAAGCTAGAGTGGCCAACCTGATGTACTAAATTCTAGTGCCACATCCCATTCTACCTACCTCCTCTTTCTGCTCTGGATGCTGGAAAGATGACTGGAGCTATAAAATTATTACACTCACTGGTAATCAAGGGCACAGGGCATCGCAGATGTCCTGGCTCTTAGTCCACTGAAAACCTGACCAAGTTCTTACCCACCTACCTTCTGCTACACATTATGTGGGGACTAAAACATTAAGCATACTTTTAAAACCACTATAGTCAGTGTTCTGCGGTTAAAATCACCTCTAAATAAAATGTAATCAAACTATGAACTATGGATGAGTTGTACTGCTAACCTCACTAAATAATGAAAAGCCAGATCTCTAACCATGTAAGAAAATTTAAGGTAACAGTGGGAAAATTTTCTATAACCCAATTTTGAGGTAAGAAAGAAAATTTGGGCTCTCTTCCAAAAAACTCAGAAAAGTTATTATAAGCAACAATTTTTCTATAAAAAGTATCCATTTGCAATAATATATTGGACGTTCGCTGGTTAGCCTCTTCTATTTATTTATCTTTCTCAAGAGTACCTGGAATTTCCCACCTGTAATGTTTTTGAGGGATGGGTTATTCCAACTCTGTTTCTAGTGAGTGCACTAAGGTTGGATAAATCCAGTTAACATGACCTACCTTTTTGGACAAGATAATTTTTCCAGATTAGCACATATGAAGATATTAGGGCAAGCAGAGCTTATGGGTCTCAATTAAATGTCTTTTATTTGGCCGTTAGGAAGTCAAAATTTCTCGTTGCCTATGATGATGGGAGCATTTCGTAGAAGATGCTAACATACAATTTGCGAATACAAAGGCAGAGTCCATCACACAATGGGTGCAATTTTAGGAAAAGGAGCTGAGAGCGATGTGTATCCTGGTTATACAGCTGGAACCCAAGATATCAGCGTATCTTTAAACTATAATAACGCACACATTGCAGAGTGAAGTGACTTCAAAATTCCCTTTGTTTTAAAATTTTGAATTTTCTATTACTTGAAATATAAAGATTTTTGATATAAACAGAATCTACTTGCTTGTAAATGATAGTATAAAAATAGAGGATTATAATATTTGAAAATATTTTGTCACTATTATAGTATTGCATTCTTTCTCTCTTTTACTACATATGACCGAATAAAGATTTATTACATTTTCTGAAGTAATTTATAGTGCTATGTGGAGAGACAAGCAATAACATTAGAACTATAATATCATGCTATAAATTCACTGTCCTATATCCATGTTTTTAAATCTTTTGGCCAGGAAATGTAGGATGGTGTCTGGGTGGCTCGGTCAGTTAGACATCTGACTCTTGATTTCATCTCAAGTCATGATCTCTGGGCTTTGAGTTTGAGCCCCGCATTGAGTTCTGCACTGAGTGTGGAGCCTGCTTAAGATTCTCTCGTCCCTCAAAAAAATGTAGAGAGAAAAAAATTCGGTTCAGTTTTACACTCAAACTTTGAATCAAGCATAGATTGAAATTACTTCAACCCTTGAACCATTCAATAAGTCACCTAATACATTCACTTTATTTTAAAACTTCAAATGACAGTCCAAGTAGATGGTTTCCAAGGTCCTGAAATTAAGGCCCTACACACTCCTCCTTCCTAAGCACAGGCTTTTTATACAAGATGTTTTACATGGTTCATGATCCAAAAAAGTATTTGAGAACATTTCTCTGCTTTGAAGGTCAAGTGTAGTATTTGTCTTATTGTCATAAGTCCAATATACACTGTGGCTAGGACTAGTCTAATAGTATGAGCAGCCTTGCATAAACTCACTGGACACCAGAGATAGCTGTACATGGCCAGGTTTTTCTTTTATGGATTTTTTAAAAAATTCCAGTATATTAACCTATTGTGTTATATTAGTTTCAGGTGAACAATATAGTGATTCAGCAATTCCTTACACCACCCAGTGCTTATCACAACAAGTGCACTCTTCAAATCCCATCACCTCCTTCACTCATCCTCCCACCTACCTCCGGGTAAAAGTAAAGAGTTTGTTCTCTTAAGAATCTGTTTGTTGGGGGAGGGGCAAGATGGCGGCAGAGCAAGGTCTCCAGGTCACCTGGTCCTCAACAAATTACCTAGAAAACCATCCAAACATCCTGAAAATCTACGAATTCGGCCTGAGATTTAAAGAGAGACCAGCTGGAACGCTACAGTGAGAAGAGTTCGCGCTTCTATCCAGGTAGGAAGACGGGGAAAAAGAAATAAAGACACAAAAGGCCTCCGAGGGGGAGGGGCCCGGCCAGGAGCCGGGCTGAGGCCGGGGCGAGTGTCCCCAGGACAGGAGAGCCCCGTCCCGGAGGAGCAGGAGCTGCACCGACCTTCCCCGCGGAAAGGGGCTCCCCGGGAATTGGAGCAGGATCCCCAGAAAGGCGGGGACGCCCTCGGCTCCCGGGGACACTAACAGGCACCTGCGCCCCGGAGAGTGCGCCGAGCTCCCTAAGGGCTGCAGCGCTCGGCGGGACCCGGAGCAGCTCGGAGGGGCTCGGGCGGCGGCTCCGCGGAGGGGGCTGCGCGGCTCCGGGAACAGCTCGGAGGGGCTCGGGCGGCGGCTCCGCGGAGGGGGCTGCGGGGCTCCGGGAACAGCTCGGAGGGGCTCGGGCGGCGGCTCCGCGGAGGGGGCTGCGGGGCTCCGGGAGCAGCTCAGGCGCCGGCTTGGGCGGAGGAAGAAGCTCCGCGCGGAGGGGGCGGCGCGGCTCCGGGAACAGCTCGGAGGGGCTCGGGCTGCGGCGCGAATCCAACAGCGCAGTACACAGAATCGAAAGATACTCCCCCGTGTTTTTTTTTTGTTTTTTTGTTTTTTTTTGGTTTTTGTTTTGTTTTGTTTTGTGCTTTTTTTTCTCTCTCTTTCTTCTTGATTTCTGATTGCTTCCCCCACCCCACCCCTTTTTTTTCTTTTTTCTCCTTTCTTTTTCTTTTTCTTCTCTTTTTCCCCTTTTTCTTCTTCTTTCTCTTTTTTCTTTTTCTCTTTTTCTCCTTTTCTCTTTTCTTTCCTTCTCTCTCTTTTTCTCCTTTTCCCAATACAACTTGTTTTTGGCCACTCTGCACTGAGCAAAATGACTAGAAGGAAAACCTCACCTCAAAATAAAGAATCAGAAACAGCCCACTCTCCCACAGAGTTACAAAATATGGATTACAATTCAATGTCAGAAAGCCAATTCAGAAGCACTATTTTACAGCTACTGGTGGCTCTAGAAAAAACCATAAAGGACTCAAGAGACTTCATGACTGCAGAATTTAGATCCAATCAGGCAGAAATTAAAAATCAATTAAATGAGATGCAATCCAAGCTAGAAGTCCTAACGACGAGGCTTGACGAGGTGGAAGAATGAGTGAGTGACATAGAAGACAAGTTGATGGCAAAGAGGGAAACTGAGGAAAAAAGAGACAGGCAATTAAAAGACCATGAGGATAGATTAAGGGAAATAAATGACAGCCTGAGGAAGAAAAACCTACGTTTAATTGGGGTTCCTGAGGGCGCGGAAAGGGACAGAGGGCCAGAATATGTATTTGAACAAATCCTAGCTGAAAACTTTCCGAATCTGGGAAGGGAAACAGGCATTCAGATCCAGGAAATAGAGAGATCCCCCCCTAAAATCAACAAAAAACGTTCAACACCTCGACATTTAATAGTGAAGCTTGCAAATTCCAAAGATAAGGAGAAGATCCTTAAAGCAGCAAGAGAAAAAAAGTCCCTGACTTTTATGGGGAGGAATATTAGGGTAACAGCAGACCTCTCCACAGAGACCTGGCAGGCCAGAAAGGGCTGGCAGGATATATTCAGGGTCCTAAATGAGAAGAACATGCAACCAAGAATACTTTACCCAGCAAGGCTTTCATTCAAAATGGAAGGAGAGATAAAGAGCTTCCAAGACAGGCAGGAACTGAAAGAATATGTAACCTCCAAACCAGCTCTGCAAGAAATTTTAAGGGGGACTCTTAAAATTCCCCTTTAAGAAGAAGTTCAGTGGAACAATCCACAAAAACAAGGACTGAATAGATATGATGACACTAAACTCATATCTATCAATAGTAACTCTGAACGTGAACGGGCTTAATGACCCCATCAAAAGGCGCAGGGTTTCAGACTGGATAAAAAAGCAGGACCCATCTATTTGCTGTCTACAAGAGACTCATTTTAGACAGAAGGACACCTACAACCTGAAAATAAAAGGTTGGAGAACCATTTACCATTCAAATGGTCCTCAAAAGAAAGCAGGGGTTGCCATCCTTATATCAGATAAATTAAAATTTACCCCAAAGACTATAGTGAGAGATGAAGAGGGACACTATCTCATACTCAAAGGATCTATCCAACAAGAGGACTTAACAATCCTCAATATATATGCCCCGAATGTGGGAGCTGCCAAATATTTAAACCAATTAATAACCAAACTCAAGAAATACCTTGATAATAATACACTTATACTTGGTGACTTCAATCTAGCTCTTTCTACCCTGGATAGGTCTTCTAAGCACAACATCTCCAAAGAAACGAGAGCTTTAAATGATACACTGGACCAGATGGATTTCACAGATATCTACAGAACTTTACATCCAAACTCAACTGAATACACATTCTTCTCAAGTGCACATGGAACTTTCTCCAGAATAGACCACATACTGGGTCACAAATCGGGTCTGAACCGATACCAAAAGGTCGGGATAGTCCCCTGTATATTCTCAGACCATAATGCCTTGAAATTAGAACTTAATCACAACAAGAAGTTTGGAAGGACCACAAACACGTGGAGGTTAAGGACCATCCTGCTAAAAGATGAAAAGGTCAACCAGGAAATTAAGGAAGAATTAAAAAGATTCATGGAAACTAATGAGAATGAAGATACAACCGTTCAAAATCTTTGGGATGCAGCAAAAGCAGTCCTGAGGGGGAAATACATCGCAATACAAGCATCCATTCAAAAACTGGAAAGATCTCAAATTCAAAAGCTCACCTTACACATAAAGGAACTAGAGAAAAAGCAACAAATAGACCCCACCCCCAGCAGAAGAAGAGAGTTAATTAAAATTCGAGCAGAACTCAATGATATCGAGACCAAAAGAACTGTGGAACAGATCAACAGAACCAGGAGTTGGTTCTTTGAAAGAATTAATAAGATAGATAAACCATTAGCCAACCTTACTAAAAAGAAGAGAGAGAAGACTCAAATTAATAAAATCATGAATGAGAAAGGGGACATCACTACCAACACCAAGGAAATACAAATGATTTTAAAAACATATTATGAACAGCTGTACGCCAATAAATTAGGAAATCTAGAAGAAATGGACGCATTCCTGGAAAGCCACAAACTACCAAAACTGGAGCAGGAAGAAATAGAAAACCTGAACAGGCCAATAACCAGGGAGGAAATTGAAGCAGTCATCAAAAACCTCCCAAGACACAAGAGTCCAGGGCCAGATGGCTTCCCAGGGGAATTCTATCAAACGTTTACAGAAGAAATCATACCTATTCTACTAAAGCTGTTTGGAAAGATAGAAAGAGATGGAGTACTTCCAAATTCGTTCTATGAGGCCAGCATCACCTTAATTCCGAAACCAGACAAAGACCCCACCAAAAAGGAGAATTACAGACCAATATCCCTGATGAACATGGATGCAAAAATTCTCAACAAGATACTAGCCAATAGGATCCAACAACACATTAAGAAAATTATTCACCATGACCAAGTAGGATTTATCCCCGGGACACAAGGCTGGTTCAACACTCGTAAAACCATCAATGTGATTCATCATATCAGCAAGAGAAAAACCAAGAACCATATGATACTCTCTTTAGATGCAGAGAAAGCATTTGACAAAATACAGCATCCATTCCTGATCAAAACCCTTCAGAGTGTTGGGATAGAGGGAACTTTCCTCGACATCTTAAAAGCCATCTACGAAAAGCCCACAGCAAATATCATTCTCAATGGGGAAGCACTGGGAGCCTTTCCCCTAAGATCAGGAACAAGACAGGGATGTCCACTCTCACCACTGCTGTTCAACATAGTTCTGGAAGTCCTCGCCTCAGCAATCAGACAACAAAAAGACATTAAAGGCATTCAAATTGGCAAAGAAGAAGTCAAACTCTCCCTCTTCGCCGATGACATGATACTCTACATAGAAAACCCAAAAGCCTCCACCCCAAGATTGCTAGAACTCATACAGCAATTTGGTAGCATGGCAGGATACAAAATCAATGCTCAGAAATCAATGGCATTTCTATACACTAACAATGAGACTGAAGAAAGAGAAATTAAGGAGTCAATCCCATTTACAATTGCACCCAAAAGCATAAGATACCTAGGAATAAACCTAACCAAAGAGGTAAAAGATCTATACCCTAAAAACTATAGAACACTTCTGAAAGAAATTGAGGAAGACACAAAGAGATGGAAAAATATTCCATGCTCATGGATTGGCAGAATTAATATTGTAAAAATGTCAATGTTACCCAGGGCAATTTATACGTTTAATGCAATCCCTATCAAAATACCATGGACTTTCTTCAGAGAGTTAGAACAAATTATTTTAAGATTTGTGTGGAATCAGAAAAGACCCCGAATAGCCAGGGGAATTTTAAAAAAGAAAACCATAGCTGGGGGCATCACAATGCCAGATTTCAGGTTGTACTACAAAGCTGTGGTCATCAAGACAGTGTGGTACTGGCACAAAAACAGACACACAGATCAATGGAACAGAATAGAGAACCCGGAAGTGGACCCTGAAATGTACGGTCATCTAATATTCGATAAAGGAGGAAAGACTATCCATTGGAAGAAAGACAGTCTCTTCAATAAATGGTGCTGGGAAAATTGGACATCCACATGTAGAAGAATGAAACTGGACCACTCTCTTTCACCATACACAAAGATAAACTCAAAATGGATGAGAGATCTAAATGTGAGACAAGATTCCATCAAAATCCTAGAGGAGAACACAGGCAACACCCTTTTTGAACTCGGCCACAGTAACTTCTTGCAAGATACATCCACAAAGGCAAAAGAAGCAAAAGCAAAAATGAACTATTGGGACTTCATCAAGATAAGAAGCTTTTGCACAGCAAAGGATACAGTCAATAAAACTAAAAGACAACCTACAGAATGGGAGAAGATATTTGCAAATGACATATCAGATAAAGGGCTAGTTTCCAAAATCTATAAAGAACTTATTAAACTCAACACCAAAGAAACAAACAATCCAATCATGAAATGGGCAAAAGACATGAAGAGAAATCTCACAGAGGAAGACATGGACATGGCCAACAAGCACATGAGAAAATGCTCTGCATCACTTGCCATCAGGGAAATACAAATCAAAACCACAATGAGATACCACCTCACACCAGTGAGAATGGGGAAAATTAACAAGGCAGGAAACAACAAATGTTGGAGAGGATGCGGAGAAAAGGGAACCCTCTTACACTGTTGGTGGGAATGTGAACTGGTGCAGCCACTCTGGAAAACTGTGTGGAGGTTCCTCAAAGAGTTAAAAATAGACCTGCCCTACGACCCAGCAATTGCACTGTTGGGGATTTACCCCAAAGATTCAGATGCAATGAAACGTCGGGACACCTGCACCCCGATGTTTCTATCAGCAATGGCCACAATAGCCAAACTGTGGAAGGAGCCTCGGTGTCCATCGAAAGATGAATGGATAAAGAAGATGTGGTTTATGTATACAATGGAATATTACTCCGCAATTAGAAACGACAAATACCCACCATTTGCTTCCACGTGGATGGAACTGGAGGGTATTATGCTGAGTGAAATAAGTCAATCGGAGAAGGACAAACAGTGTATGGTCTCATTCATTTGGGGAATATGAATAATAGTGAAAGGGAATATAAAGGAAGGGAAAAGAAATGTTGGGAAATATCAGGAAGGGAGACAGAACATAAAGACTCCTAACTCGGGGATACGAACTAGGGGTGGTGGAAGGGGAGGAGGGTGGGTGTTGGAGGGGAATGGGTGACGGGCACTGAGGTGGACACTTGATGGGATGAGCACTGGGTGTTTTTCTGTATGTTGGTAAATTGAACACCAATAAAAATTAATTAAAAAAAAAAAAGAATCTGTTTGTTATCACTTTTTTTCCTTTGTTCATTTGTTTCTTTTATTCCACATATGAGTGCAATCGTATTTTATTTTATTCATCTCTGACTGACTGACTTTGCTTAATATTGTACTTTCTAGCTCCATCCATGTTGTTGCAAATGGCAAGATTTCATTTTTTCGACTGAATAATATTCCATTGTGTGTGTGTATACATATATATATACATAAGATATATATGTGTGTGTATATATACATCTTCTCTTTTTTATCCATTCATCTATTGATAGATACTTGGGCTGCTTCCATAATTTGACTATTGTGAATAATGTCACAATAAACATAGGGGTGCATATATCCCTTTGAATTTAGTGTTTTTGTATTTTGGGGATAAATCCCAGTAGCGTGATTACTGGATCCTAAGGTAGTTCTATTTTTAACTTTTTGAGGAGTTAGCCAAGGAATTTATGAATATCAAATTCTTAACTGGAAGGAACAGTGGTGGAAGAAAGAAAGCAATGGAAACATTATTATAATATAAACTGAGACAAAAAGAAATAGAGTAGCATGCCAGATAATAATATAGCTGGAGGGCCATTGGACATGGACTGCAGAAAATGGGGTGCCATTTAAAGTTAAGGTGATACAGCATTCTCAACTTTAATAGCCTCAAACTAAAAGTGAATCATCAATTTCAGGACATTCAGAACAGTATTTTCGTGTGAAATGAAAGAGAAGGACAGAGAGGGTGAGTTTGGTGTAAATGTTCTCAGTTATACCAACATAAGTGATAAACTCTTGCCTATAGTGTCATCTCTAAAATTGAAAGATGCTATTTTTCATTTTTCCTGTAATATTCACTGCTCAGCTTTTTAAATGCTGTGTTCTGACTTATTACTTTATTCATTTATTAAATATTATAATGCAGTTCACTAGACTCTGTCCTATATAGAGGAGATTTTGAAGAGATAGGAAGGCAACAAACAGACTTTGTAGAAGACCTCTCAAATGATATCTATGATTTACTGAAATAGATATGAAAGCCAATTAGGAACAGAACAGAAAACTGAAGGCCAGTATCTCTGATAAATACAGAAGCAAAAATTCTCAACAAAATTTTGACAAATGAAATGCAACAGAACTGTAAAAGAAACAAATATCATGATCAAATGGGGTTTATTCCTAGGATGCAAGGATGGATCAACAAATGTAAATTGATTAATGTGACACATTACATTATAAGAGTGAAAGATTTAATTCATATGATTATCTCAATAGATGTAGAAGAGCTTTTAACAAAATTTAACGCCCTTTCATGATAAAAACTCTCAACAAATTTGATAGGGAAGGAATATATAGCTCAACATAACATCTAAAATCAGAAAGGAAGAAGTAACATTTTCTTTTTTGCAGATGATATGATCTATATATAGAAAATCTTTAAAGACTCCACCAAAAGCTGTTAAAGCTAATAAATTAATTCACTGAGTTTGTAGGATACAAAAATCAACATAAATCAGTTGTGTTTATATATGCTAACATTGAAATATTTGAAAAAGAAAACAATACAAATTACACTAGGATTAAAAGCAACAAAATGCTTCAGAATAAATTTAACCAAAGTGGTGAAATATCTGTATACTGAAAATAATAACACTTTGATGAAAGAAAGTGAATAAGACACAAATAAATGGCAAGTTATTTGTGTTCATGGATTTAAAGAATTAATATTTTTCAGTGTTTATACTACTCAAAGTCATCTGCAGATTCAATGTAATCCCTATGAAAATTTCAATGACATTTCCTCACAGAAATAGAAAAAAATATCCTAAGGTATATATGGAATCTCAAAACCTATATGGAACTGAATACACAAAGCCATTCTGAAAAACAAGAACAAAGCTGAAGGCATCACACTTCCTTATTTCAAACTATATGATAAAGCTATATTAATCAAGACAGTATGGTACTGAAATAAAAGTAGACACATAGAGCAATGGAACAGAATTTAGAACCCAGAAATAAACTCTTACATATATAGTCAACTAATATTTGGCAAGGGAACCAAGGGTATTCAGTGAGGAAAAGATAGTCTCTTCAATAAATGGGTGGGGGAAATCGGATAATCATACACAAAAGAATAAAATTTGACCACTATCTTCTATCACTCACAAAAATTAACTTGAAATAAAGACTTAAAAGCATAAGGCTCAAAACAGCAAAATTCCTAGAAGGATATATAGCATTGATCTTGGCACTGATTTGGGGGATATGATACCAAAAACACTAGTACCAAAAGAAAAAATAAATGTGAGAATAAATCAAACAAAAAAACAAAAGAAACAATCAACAAATGAAAAGGCAATCTACAGATATTTGCAAATTATCTTTTAAAGGGCTAATATCCAAAGTGTAAGAAACCCATACAACTCAATACCAAAAAGACAAATAATCAGACTAGGAAATGGTCTGATGACCCAAACAGACATTTTTCCAAAGAAGACATACCAATTGCTAACAGGTATGTGAAAAGTCATTCAACACCACTAATCATTAGAAAAATGCAACTCAAAACCACAAGAGACCACTTTGCATGTCTTAAAATGTCTATCATCAAAAAGACGAGATCGCAAGTGATGTAGAGAAAACAGAATCCTTATGCACTGTTGTGGGGTTGTAAACTGGTCCAGCTACCATGGAGAAATACAGAGGTTCCTCAAAGAACTAAAAATAGAATTATCATATGAGCCAGCAATCCCACTTCTGGGTATATATGTAAAGGAAATGAA
Source organism: Vulpes lagopus (assembly GCF_018345385.1). Lineage (NCBI taxonomy): Eukaryota > Metazoa > Chordata > Mammalia > Carnivora > Canidae > Vulpes > Vulpes lagopus. The sequence continues at coordinate 65,145,596 of NC_054827.1, forward strand.
ATCAAGGACTTTGAGGGCATTATACTAAATGAAATGAAGTCAGCTAGAGAAAGATAAATACCATATAATCTCACTTGTATGGAGAATCTCAAAAAGCTAAATTCATAGAAACAGAGCATATAGAATAATGGCTGACCATTGGACAGAACAGAAATTAGAACTGGTGGTGACCAAAGGATGCAGACTTTCAGTTTGCATGAATAAGTTCTGAAGCTTAGAGACGATAGTTAACAATACTATGTTATATACTTGAAAGTTGCCAAGAGAATAGATCTAAATGTTCTCACCACATACACACACAAAAGGTAATTATGTGAGGTATTGGAGGTGCTAAGTGACTCTATTGTGGTTATCGTTTCACAACATGTATGTCTGTCAAATCATCCTGTTGTACCTTAAATTCACACAAAGGTATATGTCAATAATACCTCAATGAAGCTGGAAAAAAGAAAATATATTGTATATAAACATTTACTTGAAGGATGCCTGGGTGGTTCAGTCAGTTAAGCACTTGACTCTTGGTTTCAGCCCAGGTCATGATCTCAGGGTTGTGAGATAGAGCCCTGCATGGCAGGGAGAGTCTGCTCAAGATCCTCTCTGCTTCCCCCTTCTGCCCCTACACCCTGCTCGCTCACTCACTCTCTTTCTCAAATAAATATTTTTTAAAAACATTTAACTTGGTGCTTTTATGTATATAGTTCATCTGCACACTGTAGAAGATACTTGTAAAAATAAGTCTACTCTCCAAACGTTGCCATGATATTAATCCGTCTTTTTTATAGTCCTCAGGAATCCTTTGTTCTTTTGCTATGACATTTTTCTCTCATATGCTCAGTTTACTTTTTTTTAAACACAATTTTTTTTTAATTTCAAAAATCGTGATTAGGAAAGAAAAACCAACACATAGCCCCTTCCAGTAGCAGGTACACATCACTTCAGTGATTTTATTTATTTATTTGTTTTAATTTCAGGGTAGAATGTAGTGATCCATCAGTCACATATAATACCCAGTGCCATATAATACCCAATACCATAATACCATTATGTCAAAACCACAGTGAAATACCACCTCACACCTGTCAGAATGGCTAAAATTAACAACTTAGGACACAAGGTGTTGTCGAGAATACAGAGTAAGAGGTACCCTCTTACACTGTCGGTGGGAATGCAAACTGGTTCATCCACTCTGAAAAACAGTATGGAGGTTCCTTGTTCTCAGTTTACTTTCTTTAATTACACGGATATTCCATGTTTTTGTTTTGTTTTGTTTTGTTTTTAGATAATATCCCCTATAGCCCCACTTTTTGAAGCAAATGTATCTTTTTTTCTTTCAATAGTCACATGAATATTTTTGATATTTAAATGAAATTTTTTTTTACCCTAGAAAAACATATAGGTAGAACCTATTTTTAATTATGCACAAATTATTAGGTATTTCTATCAACATCTCTCAAACTCAGGATATATTTTAATCAGTAATTTAGAAGTTTTATATCCATTTCCAGAATTGATTTTGTAGTCTTTTTATATATGTACACATAAAAAGTTAGGATGCATAAACAAATGGCAAACTGGGTCAGAATTATACATCATATACATTTACAGAGGGCAGTTTTCTTATCATCTAAAATTCCCTTAAAGTTAACTTTGTTTTGATCCCAAGTCACGTCAGTATTAGAATAAAACTCTAAATGTAAATCTGAAAAATTTACAATTGATGGTTACTAAAAAATGACTTAAATGTCTAACCGAATATTTGTATTCAAAGACCTGAAAACTTACGGAATTTAAGTACTGAACTTTGGAAAACATACTGACATGTAAGAAAATAAGGAACAACTCATTTCCCAGTATCAGTTTTTTATAATCACTATTTTCCTGCTTCTTTAATAAACATCCAGAGATTTTTCAGTTTTTGTACAAATAAAAGCAATACCTCTTACAGACGAATGCAAAAGAAATGAGAAATTTTAGTATTCAACTAGTATAAAAATGCCAAGAATACATAGATGATTACCTCTTAACTATGTTTAAAACTAAAAAATTGCCTTTTGTCTCATAAAAACATGGCAAATTTGCCTTGATAGTTAAGAAATAGTCAATTAGTGAAGAAATCTTATTTCTTATGTTTCAAATATCCTAGATATATTCTGCTCTACTTCTGTTTTCTAAAGGTAGTCCGAAAGGTTGAGTATTTTAATTATGATATAAGGCATTTCTGCAGACTCCATTCTTCATGCACATTCTGCTATTGTCAGGTGGTTATTTAAACAAAAAGGGCATAGTTCCTACAGCAAATGAAATTCTGGAAGGACAATTAACACATTTTAGAGCTTATGTAAGATATTAATATGTTTTGAACACCATTTCCAACCATTCCTCAAAATAGACCCAAATGAGGATTTTGCTGATATTTTATGCCAGTGTTCATTAAAAGATCAAGAAGTCTTATTTCAATCATCAATTTAATTGAAGATAAATCTTAATCTACTCTTTTCACAAAAATGAGATGGGGAGGTATATATTCAAAAATTGAGTGCTAATGAATTAATACAGTTTTGTTCCAAAAACATCTCAATATTACTGAGATGTAGTTTCCTTTTATTAATTTCTTTGGAAAGAAGCTCTGACCCTTTCTTAATAGAAAAGTGAAAGCAAAACAAAACAAAAACAGAATCATCTAAAACATAGGTTGTATCAAACAAATTTTAGACAAATTATGATTTGGGGGCAGACTGCCTAGACAAGCTAATTTCAAGTAACTTTAGACCAAACAAAACAATTATATGTGACACAAATGTGCCAACAGCATTTTAATTACTTTCCATAGTTAGAGAATTTCAGGCTATTTATGTACTCAAACTATCACTGATCTTCATTTTCTCCTTAAAATAACCTCATATCTTGACTATATCCTCATTTGAAAAAAAAAAATGGCTTGATCTCAATGTTCAAGATAATGGAGGAAAAAAATTTCCTTTAATTTAATTTAATTTCACTTCTACTTGTGTTTACCTAGATGATATAATTTAATAATTTAATTACTAAAGGAAAGTTTGGGCAACAGGTCATTAAATACGTCTAATTTAACAATGCATTTGGATATAAGAATGAAGGTTGCTGTGATGGAGGAGGTCTCAGAACATCTGTTATTTAATGTGACAGAAATCCACTCATATCAAGTTTAGCCACATTTCTGAATCATTTCAAAGGCAATATTGATGGAATCCTGTTCCATTTTTCTCTTCATGTTTTTCTTGGATCTTAATCAGACAGTATCTCAATTCAAAGTGGATATATGACGCCAATACAAATAGGATCCTCTTTTCCTTTCCCCGTGCTGCATTACATTCCTGTAATATGTGATGTGCAGTGTTGGATAGACTGACGTAGTTAATGAGAGGTGACAGAGGCAATAAGATACCAAGTTCTACAAATGCTGGATGTGAAATGAAAATCTATATAAGTTGAATTCCAACAAGGCATTTTCTTTTCAGCTTTTGTTTATCAACTAGAAGAGATATAACCATATAGGTCAATAAATTTTCCCATTAAGTCTTTAAAAATACATATAAAAAATCATAGTATTTGAAGAACTAATGTTCATCTGATAACTTTTAGAAGTCACCAAATTAATCCTTAGCCAGTAGATTTAGATTATTCTTTATAGTATTCTTATGGCAGAAAGTAAGTTTCATTGGTCCACTAAATCCATCTATTTCAATATTCTTGATGCATTAAATAAACACTATCTTACTTGACAGTATATCAAATTTATAAATTGGTCTCATTAACCAGATAATGAATATTGAAATAAGAAGATATTATTTAGATTAAGTCTGGTCTAAAGTATAACTACACATATCAGAAAATTTTAAAAGTGGTTATTACAATAGACACTCGAACAACATAAGGGTTAAAGATGCTAACGTGCCTGCACAGTCAAAAATCCACAGATAATTGTTGACTCCCTTAAAACTTTATTTTATTTTTATTTTAATAAATTTATTTTTTATTGGTGTTCAATTTGCCAACATATAGAATAATACCCAGTGCTCATCCTGTCAAGTGCCCACCTCAGTGCCCATCACCCAGTCACCCCCACCCCCCGCCCACCTCCCCTTCCACCACCCCTAGTTCATTTCCCAGAGTTAGGAGTCTTTCATGTTCTGTCTCCCTTTCTGATATTTCCCACTCATTTTTTTCTCCTTTCCCCTTTACCAATAGCCTACTGTTGACTAGAAGCCTTACTGATAACATAAATAGTTGGTTAGTACATGTTTTGCATTTTATTTGTATTATATGCTATAATATTCTTGCAATAAACTAAGCCAGAGAAAAAAGAGTATTATAAGAAAATTCTGAGGAAGAGAAGTACATTTCAGTACTGTACTGTATTTATTGAAAAAAAAAAATCTGTGTATAAGTGGGCCTGAATAGTTCCAACCTGTGCTGTTCAAGGGTCAACTGTAACTGGTTCAGAGAAATAACTAGCCACTTGTCAAAGCATTAAGTTAGTACTCACAAATATAAATAGTGAGATAAATAGACATTGAGTCAGCATTTAGTATTAAAAACAGGAATTGGTGCAGGATTGAGATTTCAGGGGGAAAAAGATGGTTTAATTTACTAATATTTTATTTTATTTTATTTTTTGACAGGAATCATACATAGCCCATTTTTTTTTTTTTAGGAATACAGGAATCATACATAGCCCATTACCACTGCCATATCATGTAACCTAATCAAGTCAGAGACATCTCATCACTTTGCCATATACTATTGTTTAAATTTTTTTTTTAATTTTTATTTATTTATGATAGTCACAGAGAGAGAGAGAGAGAGAGGCAGAGACACAGGCAGAGGGAGAAGCAGGCTCCATGCACCGGGAGCCCGACGTGGGATTCGATCCCAGCTCTCCAGGATCGCGCCCTGGGCCAAAGGCAGGCGCTAAACCGCTGCGCCACCCAGGGATCCCTATACTATTGTTTAAAAGCTGATTTAGAAACAACCCCACTCAAGGAGAAGGGAAGTCAATGATAACACTAGTAGGGGAAAGGGACACCTGGGTGGCTGAGTGGTTGAGTGCCTGCCTTTGACTCAAGGCATGATCCCGGGGTCCTCGGATTGAATCCTGCATCAGGCTCCCCACAGAGGGAGCCTGCTTCTCCCTCTGCCTGTGTATCTCTCATGAATAAATAAAAAAAGAAAAAAAACACTAGTAGGGGAGGGCATAGAGTAAAAGCCAACTTATAATTCTGCCTACCACAGAGGGCTGCAGGAATGAGGGTGGGGAAAAAAATCCAGAGTGTATTTTACTTCATGAGAAGGACTATAGAGATGGCTCTGAAAAAATAAAAAGTTATTTCCCCTATACCTTCAAGGACTTAAGGTATTCCCTGTAAAAGTGATGGGGTAATTGTTTCCACAGCCTCTACAAAATTGTTGTTTTCAGGAGCTATACTATAACTTTTATACTAATCATACCTTCCTTGCACCCAAGCTTTCATCCAGAAAAATCGGGAGAAGAGAGACAAGGGAACATCCATACAACTAATAGAGACCTATGATGTACTTTATATAAGTATTCATGGGGGATTTGGTAAGAAATGGACTCAATCTGTTACTTCTTTCACTGCCCTCTGATCATTGCTAGGAATAGAGGAGATGAACCCTTTCTGGGGACAGCTGCCTTTATATGACTAAAATGTGTTATTCATACCAGGAGATAATGGACATAAAGTCAGAAACCTTTCTGAGTGATATTTGAGGAGACTATTCCAGTACTCAACAACACCAGGTGCTTATGTATCTAAGGTATATGCAAGTTCCAGTGAAGGACACTCAGCCCATTGTTGAATGGTTTTTGCAATGAAATTCATACCCTTTCAGACTGAGAGCGATCCAGAAGGTCAAACATTCTGCAGATTAATGTTAAAGGCCACAGTGGTATGGACGGCACCAGAGGATTAGACTGTAACATCGGTCCTATAACCTGGAAAATTGTAGGCATACCGTTCCCGTCAATGATGATGGGTATATTGCAACATCTGGAATGATGATAGATCTAAGTAGCCAGCAGTGGCTAGTGCAATCTGGTTAGTGCAGGTTCAGCCAGCAGTTTAGTTTCAGTCATTCTCATCAGAGCAGGCCCTTATTATGGGAAGCGAATAGTGAGTAGTTTTCTAGAGCTGCTTTAATAAATTACTGCAACCTGATGCAGTAATTTATTAGAGTAATAAACTAAAGAGTAAGTAAAACTTACTTCCTCACAGATCTAGAAGCCAGAGTCCAAAGTCAAGATGTCAGTAAGATCGGTTCCTTATAAAGGCTGTGAGGGAAAGTCTATCCCATGCCTCAATCCTAGCTTCTGGTGGCTGCAGATAATCCTTGGTGTCCTTTGACTTGTAAATGTATCATTTCAGTCTCTTCCTGAGTACTTCTCAGGGTCTTCCTCTTTGGGTGTCTTCTGGGTTGGTGTGTCTCAAATCCTTCTCTCCTCTCTCACATAAAGACACAAATTATTGGATTTAGCCACACAAAATCCAGGATGATCTCATCCCCAAATTCTTGTCACATCTACAAAGGAACTATTTCCAAATAAAATAACATTCATTCATAGATACCAGGGGTTAGTGATTGGGCATATCTTTTTAGGACCACTATTCAACCTACTATAGTGACCCAGGTGGCTTGGTGAGCTATGATTTATTTCCATAGTTTGTGGCTCCAAAGAGATATACTTGAATCTGCCAGTATACTTTTCAGCTGGCGTTAGGTTAGGGAGGAAGGAAACAGAATACAAGGGAGAGAATGACTAAGCAAGTCTTTGCATTTGCTTTCATTTTTATGCCACATTGTTCATGGCTCAACCAAAATGTTTTTTTAACATTTTCTGTTCCCCCAAAGCTCCACGTTGAATTGCAAGTTCCTTTTTCCAGACAATATTTGTTTTAGCTTTGGGATACCTTAGTTTACTTGCCATGGAGCCATGGTCTTGTAGATGGGGCCATGGTGCTTGCTTCTTCATTACATAATGATATCCTTCCCTCATTGCTCACTCTCACCTCAGAGGAGTGTGAACAACAAACAAGCACTATATGAACAGCTTGTTTAATGCTATCTTTCACTGCTCAGCCTCTACATACTAATTCTTCTGTTCCCACTCACTAGAACATTGGGATATACTCCCTCCTAGTTGCTCACTACCTGGGCAAGGACATGCATTATCAGATCCCGGGGAGTCATCTTGATTCCTTGTCCCAGCCCAGGAGGCCCCCATCCTTCCTCTTTCGGAAAACCATTTCTAGCAACATCATATTCTTAATGCAACCTGTCAGGAACTGTGAAAGGACTGAGATTGGATCCTACTTGCAAGCTAACAAGTTAGCCCGCCACAGTGTCATGGATGCTGACCGAGGCCTCTGGGCAGAAAGGATTTTATTACATCACAACAAGCATCATGAGCATTAGTGTATTGTGGGTAGGGTCCAATTGACCCTGAGTCCCATGGGGTGATACAGATGTGTTCCCACTGATGTCTGCATGTGTAATGGTTTCCATCACAAGGGGCATCCATGAGTGCGGGAAAACCTTTCTTAACGTGAACTAATCATGTCTGCCCTTTGCTCCAGAGAAATACACGATCTCTGCGTTCCAAGGATGTTTGTACAGCAAAGATAGTTGAACAGATTGTTCAGAAAAAGAAGCAGTTAATACCTCTACAAGATATGTGGAAGTAGGAGACATCAATGTAGCATTGTTTTTCAACAAAATCTAGTGCACTGAATTCAAGGTCATCTTTTATGCCATGTAATTTATGAGAATGTCATTTTTATTGTTACATAATATCTTGAATTTAAATGTTTTCAATAAAATTAAATATTCAGTGCTAGTTCAAGTCATTGAACTGTCATGACAGTTCCATAACCGATGGCCATATTTTGTAGACTTTAAAAAAAAAGTGACTTTATTAAGATCCCTCACATGATATTGCTCCAGAGGGAAAAATAATTTTGATTTTTAAAATAATGCTTATGAGATATACTATAAAAATATTAACACAAATACTGCAGCTTTTTAATTTATAATGGCTATGAATTTTGCTACATCAAGTTAAGAGCTTATAAATGAAAAAATTTTCAATAAAAGTGAAAAGCCAAACAAAATGAAGAACATATATTTGATAAAGTGCTAATTACACACTCAATGCCTCTTTCCCAAATAATATTTTTAGTCTCAATAAAAATAGGAAACAAACTGATACTCAACTGTAGTGCTATCTCTTTGGCAAATACTTAGTTTGGTAATAGAGCACATATTTCCTAAGAACAAATTTCTCAATGAAAACAGATTAACTAGGAAAACCTGCAGTAATGTTTACCCACTGGAAGTATGCAAGAAGAAGCTCTTGAACACGTTGAGACCTATATTAAAAGAGAATACTTAGGCCAGATAAAGACTGGAATAAGTAATCTCTTACTATGTATCTGTGCATAGTGTCAATTCTTTCTTGATTTTACAATTCTAGCAGAAACCTTTAATATCTGTTTTATTGGTAAACTACTAGCTAAAGATTCAATGGTGTCTAATTTTGAGACTCACCCCTTATAGTTGTTAGCTTGGAATATATGAGACTCCAAGAACATGGGGAACATCTTTCCAAAGTTTAAGTTTTAAGAGATTAAAGAAAATAATAGAATTATATGATTTAGGGAAAATGTAGTTAATATGCTAATAATTATTAAATATTTTTTGGAAATTCAATAGGTTAATTAACATGAAACTGGGAGACTTTTTTTCAATCAGTCTAAAATATCTCCATAGAGAATTTGTCTTGGTGTTCTTCCTTAAATTTTCTCCTTCGTTTTGCATTTATCCCTCATCTTCACAATGATGAGTTTATGTTACTCTTAGATAAGATATTGGTAATTTAACTAATATATGTACTGTTTTATTATTTCAATTAAGGTATGCATTTTTAGTACTGACTTAAAGGTTGCATGCTCAGAGAAGGCACTTGTGAAGTGTGTGTGCACACATGCATGCACCTCACTCATATTGCTTTTGGCAGCATTACGAACACATAGATGGACTAGAAATAATTGAAGTTAATGGCAACAATTGTATTTACCATCATGGCCTGTCTTTCAGTTTTCAGAAAAGTTATTTTAACTGAAGATTATTCATTCTTTTGTAATAGGATACTCTTTATTTATTTAAGAAAAAAAAATCCTTTTTCAGTACAATATTATTTTTCCAAGGTGCAGTAGATGTGATGTTCTATAGTCCTTTAGTTCTTTTGGTTTTGTGTTGGATTTTTCTCTTTCCACAAAATGGTAAAGCATAGGTTTGTGGACCTTTTGTGGATATCATTTTTTTTGTTTTGTTTTATGAAATAATGTAATCTTTTTAGATGTCAAACAAACAAGTTTCATGAACTTGGAGCACAGTAAGCCATTTAGGAAAAAAAATAGGCCTTCTCTAGAAGTATCTATGATGGTGTCCATTTTTATCTTAGAGACTTTTATTCCCCCATTACTATGTGATGTCATGATTACATGAACAACTGTTCTTTCAAGTTTCTCACTCAAATGGTATAAAGTAGGCAGTGCATTAAAATGTAGACTACAATATCTGTGCTATGAATATTTATGTATTTTGACATTTAGGAAGAATATGCCTTTCCATACTAACCCTTAGCAGTGTTTTAGTTGATATATTTCTAAAAATGGAGCAATTTATTTATACTATGTCACTTTGGGCTTAAGGGACACATAACCTACATTTTCTTGGGCATAAAATTCAGTTGTCTTATTTCTACTGCATGAATTATGCTTAGAAGCTGTGGAGTCACAAATGCTTTAATGCTTTCTGTTTCTACATTTATTTATCCCTAGGTAGCCACATTCACAGAATTGAAAGGTACATCAAGAAATTGCAGAATATGTATGTAGACTGATACCTGGACTATGTGAAATAATTCTTTCTTTGTAGAGCCTCCAGAAAAAAGATAATCAAGTTATTTTGGGAATTTGTTTGGGTAACACCAAATATAGTGTCAGAAAATTCTTTTTCTGAGCTCATGTAAATGTTTTCTCTGTAGTTTAAATTTTTTCTCAAATCTTTTGTGAAAAATGAGGTCCTTGTTCCTTTCTTATAATCTATCCAAGAAAGACCAACAATATTTACCCATAGATCTTCTCTTCATTTCTGATGATTAATGTTGTCCTTAGTCATTTTCTGATTCTTTCAGTTATAAGGTTTGAATCTTGATAAGTATCAGAAATATTCCAAGAAAAATAAATGGGTTACATAATGATTTTAAAATCTGTCAGATATTACTGTAAAGTTTGTGGGTCTTAATTTAACTGTTATATGTTCATGCTTTTGAGGTCTTTAGAGATCAAGACTGTATTGCCAGGGATTTTATTGTTTTATTAAGGTAATAATTATATAATGTTAAATACATGCATCCTAATGCACATATAATGGATTTTGAGAAATCAGTATGCCTGTGTAACCAGCATTCCAGCGAAAATATCAAACATTGCCATTATTACGAAAAGTTCCACTATATCCATTTTCTGTCAACAATTACCCCTGTAGATGACCACTATTCTGATTTTAAACACCACAGATTAGTTTCCCTGGTTCTGAAGCTCCTATAAATGGAATCATATTATATGTCTTTTTTTCAGTACAAACTGCTTTAGAGACTCTTTCATGTTATTTTATATGTCATTAGTTCATTCTTTTTATTGCTGAGTAGTATTCCATTGTGTAAATATACCAATCAATCCATTTTCCTGCTGAAAGGCAAGTTTAAGTTATATTTCAATTCTAACTACTCCATATCCTCACCAATATGTGGTGATGTTGATTTTTGTAAATTTAGACATTCCAAGGGTAAGGAGCAGTATATATTATGAATTACGTTTTCATTAAACTAATGAATGATTTTTAACATATTTTATAGCATTGCCTGTTCAACTCTTTTGTCCATTATTTCAGTGGACTGTCTTTTTTTTAAATTGTTCAATATTGTAATTGTTTATACATTATGGACACATATTCTTTATTAGATATATTGCTGATAATATTTTATTTTTTAAAGAGTTTATTCATTCATTTGACAGAGAGAGAGAGAACACAAACAGGGGGAGCAGCAGGTAGAGGGAGAGGGAAAAGCAGGCTTCCCACTGAGCAGAGGTCTCAACATGGGGCTCCCGTCCCAGGACTCTGGATCATGACCTAAATCGAAGGCAGACGCTTAACCGACTGAGCCACCCAGAGACCTGATAGTATTTTCTTCAAGTATGGCTCACCTATTTATTCACTTGATATTTCTGAGAAGCAGGTTTATAATTGTGTTGAAATTTATCATTTTTTAAATGATTAGTGCTTTTTGTGTCCAAAAAGACAAAGATTTGTCCACCTCAAGATCATAACTTTCATTTTCAAAATTTCTATGTTCATTCAATTACTTTACACTTTATAAAAACTGAATCAGCTTGTCAATTTTAATCCAAAAAAAATCCTGGGAGAATTTTTTATTAAGATTGGTGAAAATCTATAGACCTATAGACCTAATGGACTATTAAAATATTATAGTTTTTTTTTTTGATGAGTGTGAAGGAGTATTTTTTTAAATTTCATTTTCAAACTTTTGTTAGCTTATAAAATATAATTGATTTTTAATCTAATCTTATGTCCTGGACATTGCTAAATTCACTTTTTAAAAATTTTGCATGTTTTATAAGAATTTTGTCGGTGGATAGCAGTGTCATATTTCAGTAATTACAGTTATATTTTGTTTTTTCTAATATTTTAAAATTTTATTTTTCTAGCTTTATTAAATGGATTAGAATTCTAATACAAGGTTGAGTAGTTCTTTTTTTAAATCATGAGTGGATGTTGATTTTGGTAAAATGGTTTTTAGACATTTATTGAATATGTCGTATATATTTTTTCTCTCATTCTGCTAGTAGACCAATTTACATTAACAGACTAATAAATGTTAATCTGATATTACAATTCTTGAAAAAGATCCACTGGATCATATGGTTATAATAATTTTTACATATTGCTGAAGACAATTTGATAGGATTTTGTTAAGAATTTTTGTGTCTGTGTTCATGAGGAATATTAGTCATTAATTGTCTTCTCTTATAAAGTACTTGTGAGATTTGTGTTCAAGTTTTGAAAAGACTCATAAGACAAATTTGGAGAGTTCTCTCCTCTGTCCGTTTCTGAGAGAAGTTGGATAAGAACAATATTATTCACCTGTGAATATTTAATAGAATTCACTAAAACTATTTGTGCCTGAATTTACTTTTAGAGTAAATTTTGTGTTATACTTTAGTGTTTAAATTGGAATAATGCTATGCTGAGTCTGTCTTTATTTCTGTTTAAATTTGGTTTATCATGGGGCACCTGGGTGGCTCAGTGGTGAGCGACAGCCTTTGGCTCAGGGGTGATCCAGGGGTCCTGGTATCGAGTCCTGCATCAGGCTCTCCACAGGGAGCCTGCTTCTCCCTCTACCTGTGTCTCTGTCTCTCTCTGTGCATCTTGTATGAATAAATGGATAAAATATTTTTTAAAAATTGGTATTTGTGTTTTTTTAAGTAATTTGTCCATTTATTCTAAGTTGTATTAATTAGCTTAACTAGGATTTTGTTAGTAGGATTGACAATAATGTCTCCTTCTACTTCCAATATCAGTAAATTGTACTTTTTTTCTCTGTTTTCTTATTCACTATTTGTAAGAGTTTATCACTTTTATGAATATTTTCAAAGATTCAACTTTGGCTTTGTTAGTTTTCTATATTATTTGTTCTTTATTTCATTTATTTCTGCAATTATGATTTTCTTTATTCTACTTACATTGTTTTAGTTGATTACCCAGCTTAGGGAGGATGGCTATTAAAGTGTATAGCATGGTGCCTATCATTAATAACACTCCATTATATACTCAGAATTTGATCTTATGTGTTCTTACCAAATGCAAAAAGGTGATATGATAAAGATATCTGAAATGATGAATGTATTGATTTACTTGATTGTCGTAATCATTTCATAATGCATATATATTATATCATATGTATATATACAATAGCATAGTATATATATATATACAATGTAATGATTATATATATGTATAATATATATATTAACGTTTCTTCTACTCTAGTATAAACATTTAAGCTTCACAATTGTTTCAAATCTTGCTTTCACTGCGTTCCAAAAACTGATTTCCCTATTGTTTTTCATGTGAAAATATTGCTAGTCTCTCTTCTGATTTCTTCTTCAAAGCGTGGATGATTTTGAAGTGTTTTGTTTAATTTCCAAATATTTGGCATTTTCCTAGACATTTCCTGATCAATCCCTCGTTTATGTATGCTGAGTCAGAGATATGCTCTGTAATATTTTAGAATGTTGAAATTTATTTTATGATGCAGCATAGTCAGAATGTGTATCCTGTAGTTGTTAGTGCAATATTCTATTAATGACAGTTGGATAAAGTGGGTTGATGATGTTCACATTTCTATTCCCTCTCTCCTGTGTGCTGGTATTGTCATACACTTTATTTGAAGTATACCTCCAAGTAAAATGTATTGTTTTTTCTATAAAGAGCTTTATTTTAAAGAATCTAAGATGGCAGATTTTAGGTCTCTCATATTTTCTTTTCATCATACTCTATTTCTTCCTGTGGGACCAAGTTTTCATGCATGATAACTATCGTATGGTATACATAGGTAAACTAGTATGAAATTCTCTTACCTTTTCTTATCTGAAAATATTTTATTTTAACCTCTCATACACATTAAGTTTTTAAAAAATCTTATGTGGTTTCTTTGACGTTTTTTATCTAGTTGGATTTTGATTTGTAAAATTTTGTGATAATTATCAAATATTAGAATTATTTGCTTATATGTGTATTGCATTTCCCAAAATGAACAATAATGAAAAATTCAATAAAAACATTATTTTGATATTTTAAATTTCAACTAATAGACACTTTTAACTTTGACTAGTAGCCAGTTGCAAATATTCTGTGTCCATTTAGAATAATAATGCAACATTCTCAAACATTTGGAAGAGCTCTTAAATCTATTCAGTTACAACTAAGCTAATTTAGGACACAAATTCATTCACCCTATGCAGGTACAGAATTTTTCAGAAGTCTATTGTATTTTAAACATACACTATAAACATAAATATTTTGCTGTGATCTCCACCCAAGTTCATGCAGCATTTTAGGAGAATCATTCTATACATGATTCCCTCTTGCTTATGGAACATAGGAATTGAACACAGAATATCTTTGTTATGAGATATCTGTCTTCTCATGAAACTCTGAGGGGTGTGATTTCTTACAAGTCACTTAACTCCCGGCATGACACACAAGAGCACAATATCTACCAAATGTGTTGACTAACAATTATTAAACCCACTGGCAAAAACAAAACAAAAACAAACAAACAAACAAAAAAAAACCCACTGGCAACGCCAAATTCTCTGTTTACTTCTAACATCTCCTTTGATTTAGCCTAATGCTTACGTCAATTCCTTCCATATGCTTAGATAATGTACCTTAGAATGTCGATAGAGTAGTGGAGAATTGTTCCTAAATAAGCTGCCTCCAGTAAAACTTTCTCTTCCACTTGGACTCAAAGACATTTGCTTTGCAAGGATGATATTTTATTGCATTACCTCAAGTAATGAATGTTATCTGCCTCATATTTCATTCTAGATACTTTGTGAGTCATCTTCTCTGTACTCTGTCTTTGTCTTACATAGTCTGACCTTTCAGAACATTAGTTCTGTTCTAGACTTAAATTTTTGTATTTCCACAGAATTCATATGTTGAAATCCAAACCCAAATCTAATGGTATTTGGGGGTGGTCTTTGTAGGGTGATGACATATAACAATGCCATATCACAATGACATATCACCTCATGCCTGTTAGAATGACTGTCATCAAAAAATGAGAGATAACAAGTGTTGGTAAAGATGTGAGGAAAGGGAACCCTCGTGCACTGTTGGTAGGGATGTAAAAGTGGAGCCTTCAGAAATGGAATTAGTTCCCTTATAAAAGGCGCCCCTCAGAGCTCTTTTTCCCTTCCATGATTTGTGTCATATGAGGACACAGTGAGAAAATGCCTACCTATGAAGCAGGAAGTAAACTCTCACCAGACAGCAACTCTGCAGGTGCTTTGATCTTGGACTTCACTGCCTCCAGAACCTTAGGGAATAAACATTTGTCATTTAAGACACCCAGTCTATGGTATTTTGTTATAGCAGCCTAAACAGCCTCAGACAGGGCCATTTTTCAGCTACTTAACTATGCTTACATGTTTCATCCTCAGATTTAATGATCAAAGGAATGCACATTTTTGTCATAATCTCATAAAATTTTACCATAGGTAACTAAATTTGTTAAAGAGAATTTGTGGTGATGTGTCACAGTAGACAGAAAATTCAGTTCACAGTCTCTCTTCTGGGAGATCTAGGTCTGGCCGGGCAACAATAAAGGCAGCCACTTGCATAAAATGCATGTAATGTTAGAGAAATAACAACAACAACAACACTACGTTATACAAATTTTTGGTTCCTTCTCTATCTATAAAAATAACTTTTGAAAAATGGCTACCAATAGATATGTTCATGCAAATTAATTATTGATCTTTGATAGTCATTGGTCACTGACTTTGTAAAGATTAGTGCATTTGGGTTTATGTCTGATTTAACATCAACTGTTATTGAACTTAAAGATATCATCCTAAATCAAGGAGATGATTAATTATATAGTTTGCCCAGTATTATGAAAAGGGGACGTACGTCACCATCTTAAGCCTCGAACTCAGGATATAATTATTAACTCTGACTAATATACTGCCAAACTTCTTATTCACATTTTACACTATTTTCTGTTCCAGAGCTAGAGATCTCTAATTCTTAGTGGAAGAGAAAATGCTGGAGATATGAAGAATAATAATAACAATTCAAGATTAATATTAGCAATGATCCCAAATAACTTACTTTTTGAAGTGAGGGTATTATTTTTACATATAACGTTTAGTTTCTAACACATTATTAAAGTATAGTTTTCTAATTAAAATATTAATTGCATTCTACTTGAAAACTTAATTTTTTTTCTTTTCACAAAATTGCACCTTGGTATATATTTCCTGTCATCACATACTCACTATTTGTGAAGATGTCTTTATAGTCATGTTCTGTCTTTAGCAGCACACTTCACAATATAAGCAAGAGACATGGTAGGAAGTATTGTTCTTTTACAAGCATTCTCTAGCCCATTAACTATGTAGATCTATATATCATTCATGAAATCTACAAAACATCTGATGGGAGAAAACTTTCAAATCATGTATCTGATAAGGAGTTGATATCCACAATATGTGAAGAATTCATACAATTCAATCTGCAAAACCAAACAATCCAATTAAAAAATGGGCAGAGAAACTGAATAGACATTTTTCAAAAGAAGACATACAGATGACTAACAGACACAGGAAAAGGGGCTTAACGTTACTAATCAACAGGGAAATAAAAATGAAAATCACAATGACACACCACCTTATACCTGTTAGATTGACTGTCATGAAAAAGAGAGAGGTAACAAGTGTTGAAGATATAAGAAAGGAATCCTTGTTTACTGTGGGTAGAATGTAAATTAGTTCAGCCACCATGGAAAACAATAAGGATTTTACTAAAAACTACTAAAAATTGAACTACCATGTGATCCAACAATCGCACTTTCAGATATATAGCCAAAGGAAACAAAATCACTGTCTTAAAGAGATATTTGCATCTCCGTACTCATTGCTGCATTATTTGCCAAGACATGGAAGCAACTTAAATGTCCATAGACAAATGGATAAAGAAAATATGATGTGTGTATATATATGTTTGTATATTAAAATATTATTAGCCATAAAAAAAGGAAATCCTGTCATTTGGGACATCATGGATGGGCTTTGAGGGCATTACGCCAAATGAAATAAGTCACTTGGAGAAAGACATATACTGTGTGATCTTGAGTATATGTGGAATCTTAAAAAAAAAAATTCATAGAAACAGATCAGTGGTTGCCTAAGGTGAGGGATAAAGGGTGGAGAAATAGGTAAAAGTAATCTAAAGGGGGAAAAAAAGTAGTCAAAAGGTACAAGCTTCCAGTTAGAAAATAAATAAGTCCTGAGGATATAATGTACAGCATGGTGACTGTATAGTCATAGTTACAATACAGTAATTACCAATCCTGTATTGTATATTTATAAGTTTCTAAGACAGTAAATCTTTATAGTTCTCATCATAAAAATATTGTACTATATAAAGTGAAGATGTTAACTAAACTTATAATCATTTTGCAATATATACATAACTCATGTTGTGCACCTTAAACTAATGCAATATGTCAATGATATCTCAATAAAACTGGAAAAAAGTGGAAAATTCCTGTAACACTAGAAGAGCATTTTCAAATAGACATTTTGCAACGTGTACTTTTAATTAATCTATTAATTTTATACTATTTTAATTGGAATGGGGGTTATTTTTAAGAACTTTATTCTTTTTTTAAATTTATGATAGTCACAGAGAGAGAGAGAGAGGCAGAGACACAGGCAGAGGGAGAAGCAGGCTCCATGCACCGGGAGCCCAATGTGGGATTTGATCCCGGGTCTCCAGGATTGCGCCCTGGGCCAAAGGCAGGCGCCAAACCGCTGCACCACCCAGGGATCCCAAGAGCTTTATTCTTAAAGACGCGTCTATACTATATGTATACTTTCAGATTGCACTGTGAATCTGAATTCCAGTGAAAAACATTGATTATCCTACAACAAGCTGATTAGCCTTAGAACAAAGTGGTTAGCAATAATTTAAAACTGTCATTTCTATAAGATTAATCTTGAATAATCTTCCATAGTTTCATTTGAAAAAATCATATATGTAACTCTTGCAGGTATTTGACAGAAAGCAAGTGACCAGATCTTGGAATAAAGTTCTGTGAATAATCATTCTATGTACTTCTTCGTTTTCTTTTTTTATTCTTTGGGCCTCCGACCCTCTTCTCTTGCCAATATGTTCAATTATGTTATGTTGTGACAGGTGGCTACTCCTCCTTCCTGTGTTCCATCTGATTTGAAATAAGTGGCCCTGAGGTGCTTGGTGGCTCATCAACTCCCATATATCTTGGTTGTCAGCTTGAAATGTAGGATTCTTAAATGACAGTCACTTTAGAGAGACCTAACCAACTGATCCAGTGACCCTAATGGATTACAATTTCAGTCTCAACTAAAGCAGCTTATCATTGTCAGCTTACACTTGAGCAGCTTAATTTTTATTACTCAAAAATGTTAGCCCACTCTAAATAGCTGCAGAATTGGTTTCATGGTAATTAGTAGTTCTTTTCAGATACCGTGTTTATTAAATATGTTGTGATCAGTCCATTAATAATTTAACATATGTGAAATGTTTCTGAACTGGTTAGATTTTACTAAAAACAACAATAAAGTCTACTTCTCAGGAATATATGGGCACAATGTGGTTGCAAGGCATAGGGTAAAACGTTTTTCAAATTTTCTCTTATAATTTTTTTTGCTGTGATATCAGATTCTCAATAATACAGTATTATTGAAAATTTTATTTGTGATCTTATTACTTGGTATCTTAGAACTATAATTTGTAAAGCGTACCCAAGGAATGATTAGATATCATCTGAGAACATTAACTTTGAAAATAAAAACACACCATGTAAAAGTTATGAATAATTCTTTAACATTTTTCACTCGGAAAATAACTATCCCCACAACTAGTAGCAAGTTCCTTCATCACTTCTTAAGTAACTGATTTCCTTTCAAAAAAGGACCATGTCATAAAAGTTGGAGTAGTAGAAATTTATCAAAATATCTCAATTCTCAGATATGATAAAATTTCTTAATAAAATTTATAGTAATATTGAGTTTGCATTTCTTATGAGCCGATCTAAAATTTCATCTGAGATGCTGACTAGGAAGTAAAAAATGAATTGAACTAAGAAATACAATCATCACTATATTCATCTAAGGCTCAGTCCTAGGGGAAGGATATCTTTGATAATAATAAAATATTTGGGAAGTCACTGCAAAGAATATACAAATAATTTCCATACATAGATTTTCCTCATTTTATGTATATATGAAAATGCCTGATATAAATGAGAAATTTTATATAGCACAGAGAAGTGATTAAAAATTTGTATTAAATCATGCTTATAGTGGATTACTTTAAAATATAAATATCACTGGGGCACCTGGGTGTCTCAGTTAGTTAAGCATCTGCCTTTGACTCAGGTCATGATTTCAGGTCCTGGGATTGAGCCCCACATTGGGCTCCCCACTTAGTAGGGAGTCTGCTTCTCCCTCTCCCTCTGTCACTCCCCCGCTTATGCTCTCTCACAGGGGTGTGCTCTCTCTTTCTCAAATAAATAAATAAAAATATTTAATAAAAATACGAATATCAATTTTAAGAAACCAGCCTTATTTGTTTATGGATTTGGTAAACTAGTTTAAATTTAAAATCTAAAGGTATTTCTATTGGAAGTACTAGTAAGATCAGTTTGAATATGTTGAATGATTGTGTTTTAATTCCACAATTGAGAAGAAAATACCATTAATTCAGGCACAGGGAAAATTTCATTTAGTAAAATAAAATTCAAAATCCAAGTGATTTTTTTCTTACCTTGTAAAGAACAAATTAATAGGAAATTTGTTTTTTTTTAAATTAATAGGAAATTTGAATGAATTTTCTTGGAATCATCAGGACAGCCCTTCTCCCAAGTAAAGAGTAGGTAGTTTTCCAAGCAAAATGGACTTTTTTCCCCCCAAATGGTTGTTTCCTGCTGATTGATTTTTTCCATTAGTTTTTACTGGGATTCTAAAAATCATGCATTATATTACTTTTTTAACAAAGTCATGTGGTTGTTATGTTGTGATTGTTATGATTGCTGTGATTGTTAACTACTTAGAGTTTAGATTGTGGTAACTATTTCTTTCAAGGTTGGTATGAGTATTCCAAATTTTGTAGTTACCAGGTGAAAAACTTTAACTTTTGCAACTTCAACTTTTGTAAGAAATACAAATAGTGATTTGACTACAATCGTAGTCATACCTCTCTGGCCATACCACTTTTTCCCCATTAGACTACAATCACTTTCCCTGTGAGAAAAACCAAATTTATGTTCCTTGATCTTTTCACCAACCCTTAAGTTCTAAGATAGTGAAATGCAAAGCTGCACATGTTAACACCTGAGCAAGTGAGTTCATTTCCTATCTGTTGAAATCACTGAGTTAGATTTGGTGCTATCATGAAAGCACACTTACAGCAATTTCCTAACATGGAAGCATTGTTAAAAATCTGAATCAAATAAAATACTGAGATAAAACAAAATTCTGAAGTTGTAATTTAGTATGATGTCCATTTAAAAAAAGAAAACTGCTTTAAGTTGAAAGATCTGTTCACTTTTATTTTCACTAAATTAGTGTCATTTTCATTTTTGAAACTAATGTTCACTTGCAGTTTATTCCAGAAGTTTGGATTATCATGAACATTTGACAATTTGTAATTGAATGCTTACAGGCTAAAAAGGTTTTGCTCTTTCATTTGATGGATTGTGTCATGCTGGAGCCTGGCAGTGCATTTTATTTGACCTTTCTCCTTAACTCCATTCATCTTAAACTCCTTGTCACATGAGTGACGAGGCATCATGATGTGATGGAAGACAAAACTTCAAAAAGATGTATCACCTTGTCAGATAAATGCAGATCAGAAATCTTTTTTTTTTTTTTTTTTTTTTTTAATGTTGAGTGAGTTAGAGGACAACTTAGGCTAAATTAGGTTGTAATATTGAAGGAGAAGAATACACTATGGAAATCAAAGATTACTGTTGGAATAACTAATAAAATTTATAAAGGAAAAATCAATGATTTTTATGATATGATAAAAAATCATTCTGATTTTTCCTATAAAATGAGAAATGTGGCAAGACACAAAGTTTGCCTGAAAAGGTGTTAGTGAAGGAAAACAGTTTAACTAGGGGTGTGTACACAACACACACACACACACACACACACACACACACACACACCGAGTTAAACTCTGGGCATCTATTTAAAGAATCTTTTTTTTATCGGGACATATACAAATCTTAATTCATTCAGGGCCCCTGATACTGCTAAGAATTTTGATGCAACTGAAGATGGGTAGTTTTATATCCCTTGAGCAGAAATCAACTCTCTACTCACAGAACAGACATTACTGAGGTGAAGAAAGGGGTAGATTTCCTCATCTTTTGTAGGTCATTCATCTCACATCCAAGACTTTTTATTACAAAGTCCTGAAAGATTCTCTGCTTTGTGTGTTTATACCAACAGACAGAGGCCATTCATATTGTAAATCAATGAACTAGTTTCTTGTTTTGGCAGGATCAGCAGTGATTTAGTGGTGGAATATGAGCACAGAGTAAAGACATTGACCTGACACATTTTTATCCCATCCCATGTGAATAAATTTCTTCTATCCATGGAAGAACGGTGAAATATGAGACACAAAATAATCACAACATAGAAATACTATTGCACTGGAACAGAAATGGAGAAAAGTAAAGAGACCTACATCTTTGCTACAACACTGGAATCTGATAAAATTATGAAAAATAAGACTGTACCACTCTACACACATATAGGCACATACATATGTATTTTCTTTGTTCATTCATATAGTTAAATCATTCTAAGTCATGTGCTTTTTTAAATAAAGCAATCATAAAAGACAACTAAAAATAGACTATCTACAAAATTTTACATATATGAATTTAAAATAACATATATTCTGGGGGTGCCTGAGTGGCTCAGTCCAACTCTTTATTTCAGCTGAGGTCATGATCTCAAGGTCTTGAGGTTGAGCCTGCATTGGACTCCATGCTCAATGTGGATTCCGCTTGGGATTCTCTCTCTCCCTCTGCCTCTGCCCTTCCCAACCTGCCTTTGCCTCAGGTCGTGGTCCCAGGGTTCTAGTGAGCCCCACATTGGGCTCCCAGCTCATTGGGGAGCCTACTTCTCCCTCTTCCCACTCATGTTCTCTCTCGCTATCTCTGTCACTATCTCTATGTCTCTCTCAAATAAATAAAATTTTAAAAAATAAAATATAAATATATCTTTAAAATAAATAAATAAAAATTTATATACCCTGAAACAACTAATGTATTTATATTTCCTCTCTTTGGTTGCATCATCTATTCAATTTAGATCATAAATCTTGCCCAATTCTTTCTTCTTCATAAGAATATAAAATCACTTTTAATCTGAAGTAAATTAGTACAGCCATTAGAAAATAGTATGGAGGTTCCTCAATAAGTCAAACATAGAACTATCGTATGGTTCAGCAATTCCATCCCTGGCTATATATCTGAAGGAAATGAAATCACAGTCTTGAAGAGATGTCTGCATCACGTGTTCTATTCAACATTATTCATAATAGCCAAGACATGGAAATATATTAAGTGTCTGTCAATAAATGAATAAAGAAAATGTGATCTACATACACAATGGAGTATTTTCAACTGTAAAAATGAAGGAAACTTTTGCTATTTGTGATAACATGGATACACCTGGAGGATATTATGCCTAGTGAAATAAGCTAGATACAAAAAGACATGTACTCTATGATTTCATTTATATGTGGAATCTATAAAAGTCAAACTCATAGAAACAAAGAGTGGAACATTAGCTCAGGGGTTAGGGGGTGAGGAAATAGGAAGATACTGATCAAAAGGTACAACTTTTATTTATGAGATGAGTAAATTCTGGGATCTAATGTACTTATGATGATTATAGGTATTAATACTTTATAATTAAAATTAGCTAAGATAGTAGATTTTAAGCATTGTTAACAGAAAAAAGAAAAATATGAGATGTATTTTGTGAGATGATACATGTCTTAATTGATTGTGTGTATTTCATTGTACGCCTTAAAAATCGTGCCATACAACCTAAATATAAGTAATTTTTGTTGGTTACATCTCAAAAAAAGCTGGAAAAAATCCAAAGTGGTATATAAGAATGTTTTTTGGCAGTTCGTATTGGGACAATTTTGCCTTGTTTTTGTAATTTCCCTTTCCTTTGCTATTAACTGTTCTTTTTCAAACAATGTTTCTTGGCATAAGTGAATTCCAGCGAGAAATGACATTTTTATTCTGTTATTATTGTAGAATGTGTCCATCACCTGCAAAATCTGTTATATAGTATTGTTCTCTTTCTATTGCCTTTCCAACTTAAGTACAATCATGTAAATATTATGTATATTTAACTGGAAATTATTTTTGCTCTAAATTCCTAAAGCTAAAGCTATCTCAACAAGTACTTTCTTTCTATAAGCATGTTTTTGCAATACTACAGTAGATTTGGAAGAGAGTAGCTTTCAAAATGCAAACTATTACCTCTAAGAATATACCAGAAAAAAAAGTGGTAATAATGAAGTAAAGAAAGATATTGACAAGCAGGTTTGTGGGAAATGAAAAAATTATTTTTATGGCTGATTTTTTGCATCAATAAAATGATGATGGTGTGTCACCCATGTTTACAAAATCCGTCTTAACTATAAATCTTTTTATGACCATCCTATGGCTCTGCTCCTATTTATAGCCAAACTTCTTCAGAGTCACCACTTAAAATTCCAGTAATTCTGCTTTGTGCATATGTTGTTTTTAGCATTAGCACATAGACTAATGCATTAATATGCAGACAAATGCATATAAATAAATAAATGTGCAATTTAAAGGATAATTCTGAAGTGAATCCTTGAACAAATAAGTTTGTTTTCTTTTTGTTTTTTTTGACCAAATAAGTTTTTTGACTTGGTTAAGAAATGGAAAATTTGCCAGTGTCCCCAAGCCTTACATAGAGAGTATAACCACTTCCATCAACCATCAACCCTATCGGTAACCACTCTCCTGCTTTAATGTGATTATTTAATTGCTTTTGCTTTTTTAAAAAATCACTGTGTAAATTATTTAAAGTAATTTTAGTTTGACAGTTTTAGTAAAGTATATCAAAAAATTGAACAATATTCAATTGTGTCTTCCTCACTTCAATTTCAATTCAAACAATATTCAATTTAATAAAAAATTCGATTCAAACAAAATTCAATTTAATAAAAATTTAATGAATTTAATAAAGAATTCAAACAATATTCAATTGCTTGTGTCTTCCTCTTTCCTAAATACCGTGTTTGTGTTTCTTATGCATTTTGCATATAATCACAATTAATCCATTTTTGTTGCTGTAAAGTGCTTATCATAACTTATTTATTGATTTTAGTGTTGGGACCTTTGGGTTGTTTTCAACACTTACTCATGCAAGGCTGACATGAACAATCTTGTGTGTGTCTCTTCGTTAACATATGCACCAATTTTCCTGAGGGAATCACTCTAGGAGTGGAGTTGCTAGTCATAATGTATCTTTAACTTTTATGATACTATCTACCTATTTTCCCACATCAATATGTAAATTAAAATGCTACCAGAAGTTCTTGTTCCTGCTTATTCACCAACATTTTGTATTGACAGACTTCCCTCATCCTGCTCAAATTTGGTGAGTTTATAGCAGTATTTCTCAATGGCTTTAATTACAATTTTTCTGTTTCTAATTAGATGTTATTTAATGTTTTTATTTATTGTCCATTTGTATTTTCTCTTTTGTAAACAGCTCATTCAAGTTGTTTGCCCATCTTGACAGTAGGTCTTAGTTTTTGCCTCGTGGATCCTTACAAGCACTTAAAATATTCTGGATTATATGATACTAGGTTAAATTTATGGCAAATATATTTTTCCACTATAGGGCTACTATTTCAACTTGCCTTTTAGTTTATTTTGATGATAGATATATTTTAATGTTATTCTGATTAATCTTTTTGGGGGAGGTTAGTGCTTTTTTGTCTTTGTTTTAGAAGTTTCAACATACCCAGGAAACATGAAGACAAGGGGTATTATATTATTTTCTAAATCCTTACAGTCTTTCTCTACAGTAATTCATTGGAAAATCCTGTTCTTTTCCACCAATATGCATTTACACTCACATAAAATATCAAGTATCCATGTATGCACGAGTTTAAGATTTGTATTTTCTCCTTAGTTGACATTGACTTATCATTTTTTCACTGTAACAGTGTTTTTATTAGTAAGATCTATAATACATTTATTATCAGGTAAGTCAAGTCCTGTTAAACCATCCCGTCCTTCTTCACAATTTTCTTGGACAATGTTGGTGCATACATTTTAAAATTCGTATTTATAGCTTTAAAATATGTTAATTTTTATGGAGATGGCTTTGAATTCATAGATATTTTAGAGAAAACTTGACATCATTAAAATATTGAATTTTGGATCTTTCTATTTATTTACAATTTTATAAATGCCTCTCAATAAAACTTTAGAAGATTTTAGACATTCGTTAAATCTATTTTGATATGGCTTTGGTTCCCATTTCTCTACTAAAACTTCCTTTCCAGGATCACCATCAGTAGCTAAAATAGGGATCTGTTTTCAGTTTTCATCTTCTTTTATCTCTTGGCAATATTGACAGAGTTGACCACTCCTTCCTGGATCCCTCTTTCCTTACCTTCTATGACATGCACAATCCTAATTTTCCTTCTAGATATGAGTGATTATCACATATGAGCTACTATCAAGAAATGAATTGATCTGAGATGTAATACAGTCACTGCTTAGCATTAAGAAAAATATCTTCAATTACTTTCTAATCTTTTTTATAATGTATTCTTTTAAAAAGATTGCTATTAACACAAGTCCTCATGTACAAAATTATGCATATTAATTCCAACTATGACCCTAAGGTCATTGGAGTAAAATATTTTTGTAAGCATATAAATGCTACATTTTTTTAATTTATTAATTCATCACATAGCTAAGAGAGGCAGACTTTTAATGATGTACTTATATACCCAAATTGAACCTCATAATTATAGATCTTACTGAACCTCTCAATAGATTGTATGCGTAGTGTATTTACATTTTATATAGCAGTTAGACTATAAAATTAATAGGAAAAAGGTTATACCTAAGAGCATGAGTCTAGGGTTTTATTCTATGATGGAGTCTGAAATCCAGATAACATAATTCAGTGGCTGGTATTAGACATTATCCCCACAGCAAATTTTTTGTCCTCGACCTTCCTTTTATCTTCGAGCTTCTTTTTTTGTTGTTTTGTTTTGTTTTTTTTGTTGTTGTTGTTGTTGTTGTTGTTTTTTTATCTTCGAGCTTCTTTAGATCATCATTTTACAACTCTTGGTAGCTTTTGCATCGATGTTAACTATTCTCAGGTTACTTATATACAACCATTCCTTTTGCACTTAAAATTGACTAATTCCACAAAACAAAGGACGACAATCCATCTTCATAACACTAAGATGATTGCCATTTAAAGGAACTATCAAATGTATTTTTTCAAAGATTTTATTTATTCATTCATGAGAGACACAGAGAAAGAGAGAGAGAGGCAGAGACACAGGCAGAGGGAGAAGCAGGCTCCATACAGGGAGCCCGACGTGGGACTCGATCCCGGGTCTCCAGGATCAGGCCCTGGGCTGAAGGCGGCGCTAAACCACTGAGCCACTGGTGCTGCCCCCAAATGTATTTTTTAAAAGCAGAATTATGAAATGTTCAGACTAACTGAAGGATTCAGGAATGTACATTCCGATGCCTTGATTTTAAAAATAAATTATTTTTAGGTTTATACATTTTTTTAGGTTTATACATTTTAATATGCTCAATATTTGAAATTTCAAGTTTTACTTGCAATTTTGTTTCCACATTCTGTAGGTTCAGGAAGGATTTAAGAAGGATAAATTTTAAAAACACTTTCAATGAAGTCCACATTTAAATTATTTCTGTGCCCACTGAATATCCTCAGAGATCGTATTGGATTAAATGATAAAGCCATGTGTACCAATAAAACAGTGGATTCATCTAGTAGAGCTGCCATAACAAAATATCACAGATGGAGTGACTTAAACAGTAGAGCTGTATTTTCTCACACGCTGGCGACTTTGGGTTCCAGTGAGTATTTTCTTCTTGGTGTGCAGATGGTGACCTTCTCACTGTGTCCTCACATGGTTTTTCTTTGGGAATTTACCCATGATGTTTCTTCTTCAGGTCCTATTTGTGTCCCTTGTGACCTTATTTAACCTTAATTGGCCCTTAAAGAGCCTATCTCCAAATATAGTCACAGTGGGGTTAAGACTTCAACATATGGATTTTGGGGGAACACAATTCAGTCCATAACACCAGGTATTCAAGATATTGACAAACTCATTTTTCATTATTATTGAAAATAATAAATAACTGGTAATTCGTATTATGTAGACAAGAAGGAATTTTTTCCTGTATTTTTTAATGAAAACTAAAGCTGATTATGTAATACCACTGTAACTAATTGAGATAGACAATGTGTAATTCCCTCTCTCTCTCTCACACACACACGCGCGCGCGCGCGCCCACACACACACACATATCCTGCATACATATTTGGAAAACAAAACATTTGCAGTTCAGATTCAGTTTTCCCTAGGTTAATGTTGGATCCAGAAATTTTCTACAGGTAGAGGTAAATGAAAGGATTCTGGCCTAGAGGACTATGTGGTTAATGTGTATGAGAATGTGTATCTCTATGTGTTTTGTCCTTACTGAAGAAGTTGTCTAGGGAACTCAAATTAAAGCTGGTTTCAGAGTGCTAAAAGTAAAACAGAAATTCAGAGACAAAAATAAATTATTTCTTTGTGTGCCTTTTAAAATTATATATATATCTTTTCATAAGAATTTGTATTTTTCCCCACCCCAGGTCATCATAATAATTTTATTTATTGGAGTTTACTTCCTTTTCCAATGTTTGATGTATCTGTATTTAATGAAACTAAAATATGGTGCTTTTAGTTAATCCTGTCACGAAAAGTATAGTAAAATTATTATGTTTCTTCTCAAATATCTTATTAACCATAAAAGTTAATCTTTCTTATTATTCTTTTAAGTTACCTTCCTCCTTTGAAATTCTGTTATCATAGTCGTTCACATTGGATCAAACCATTTGGAGAAGTGAGAATGGTTAGTTATTTAACATGACCTTTTGAACTGGATGACACTCTTTTTAAGTTGGATGCTATATTGAAGAATCTCAATTTTTTTTTCATTATTAAAATAGCTATAAGCACATTAACCATTGTCTTGGAGGAAATCAGCTTATGTAAAGCAAATAAAAATGCAATACATGTTAAACAATATTGCTTTAAAAGCATACCAATATATTTGTTTTCAAAAAAATTGCATGCTACATATAAATTATTTCATGATTTTTAAGAAAACCCAAATCTGGAGTAAAGACAGATTATTTTATTTGTTCTTGAAATTCGAGAAGTATCAGAACATTAACTCTGAATATTTTGTGTATCAGATTAAAATGTAACTTGTAAACCTTTTTGTTATGTTAGTATGACTTGGTTTGCTGGGGATGGGTGAAGTGGGGAAAAGGAGCAAGTTGGGATCCCTGGGTGGCGCAGCGGTTTGGCGCCTGCCTTTGGCCCAGGGCGCGATCCTGGAGACCCGGGATCGAGTCCCACATCGGGCTCCCCCGTGCGTGGAGCCTGCTTCTCCCTCTGCCTGTGTCTCTGCCCCTCTCTCTCTCTGTGTGACTATCATAAATAAATAAAATTTAAAAAAAAAAAAAAAAAAGGAGCAAGTAAAAAAATAATACAGATTTTTAATAAAACGGTGCTGTTTTGCAATGGTGGCAATGCAACTACATAATTTGTTTTCTTTAAGTGGCTCAAATAGTTCCATTACCACTGTGAATAAACCATTCACCATTGTGGTTAGAAAAGTTTATTTTAGCAATTTCCATGCTTAAGGCCTCTCACTAAACAATGATTCTGTGGTGGGGACTTTTTGGTGTGCCTAATTGTCCAC
Source organism: Vulpes lagopus (assembly GCF_018345385.1). Taxonomy (NCBI): domain Eukaryota; kingdom Metazoa; phylum Chordata; class Mammalia; order Carnivora; family Canidae; genus Vulpes; species Vulpes lagopus. The sequence goes on from NC_054827.1 coordinate 65,174,628, forward strand.
AAAACTAAGCTTGAAACTGGCATTTCATGTCATTTAGAGACAAATATTCAAAGTAGAATAACAATAAAAGATTTATAAAGCTGGCCATTTCTGAAAAATAGGGATATTTCAAATGTCAAAGAAGTTTATATCTATACATACATACATACATATTAAAATATTGTGGTTAAAAATACAAAAAATAGAATAAAAATGACTACAAACATATCGATTGAAGATGACATTTGCTGTCACAGATTTCTTTTTTAATAATCAGTGTCCATCACATTTATTGTTTCAATATTCCTAATACTAACAAATGGCACTCGCAAAACTTTAAAAATTTGTCTAGTATTTTCTAAAATGTTTACATATTATCTACCATAGCCAAGAAGTAATTGCCCTGTGTCTGTATTTTGTAGATGTGCAACATTACCGAAGAACTCTGGCTTTTAAAACATGTATTTTTTCAAGGCAGAAAGAAGAGAGATTCTTATTGTAAGCCCATCTGGAAACTGGTGCGATTCTCAGGACAGCCTAAGTTTTAGCTGGCCTCTGAGGATATTTACAAAACCTAGTGAAATTTCATCATTACAGCTCTCAATGATTAAAGCCAACATATCCAATAAACCTCTATTGAACTTTGTACTGAGGTTATGAGCATGATGTAGAGATAATTTGGAGTAGGGTAGGAATATTTCGTGAGTACATAATGAGTTTTTGGGAAAAAGAAAATGCATGCTTGTAAAATAAAGGAACTGATTTTTCTTTCTGGTCTCATAAAACCAACAAACTGCTTATAAAATTAATAAAAGAGTTTCCAATATTTTAAGGATAGTCAACTTGATGAAATAAGTGTATATCTATTGTTGACAACGTGGAAATGAACAAAAACAATTGTCATTTTTGCTTTGGTAATTGGTCAGTTAACTTCAGTAACATATAGCCACACCTGGTACACAAAGGTATGCTAAAACTTACTGTCAGTACTATCTTAAATTTTTTATACCAATTATTTATATAAACACATTTAATATTATAGTATTCCACATGGAAAGGAATTGCTAATCATTTTCTGTTGATATGAGAGGGTAACTCAGTACAGTTGCATGTCCTTATGATCATTGGAACATGACAGAAAATATGATTTTCTTTTTCCAGCTAAATGCTTCTGCATAAGAGGATTTTTTTTACCAGTAACTATATTATATTTAATTGATTCTTTTAAGAATAATGAGGTTTATTATTAGTCTTCTCAGGGGAAACAAGCAAGTAGCTTTCAAGCAAATAAGTGAATTATCTGTATAATTGTCATTGACAAGGAACCTATATTTTTATGCATGTAACTAATGAAGGAATAAAAATGGAAATTGAAAAAGGTCTCATATAAGATTCTTTAAGACACTTGTGCTTGGTCGTTGTCTACTATAAGGCCCTTATCATACAAACATAAATACTTAAATTGTTTTTGCATTAAATTCTTTTTTTCCTCATTTTTTGATTAAGTTAAGCTAGCTCCTTCTACTACACAGTGAGGCTTTTCTGGAAAACAGCTTCAGGACACACAAATCTTTTTGAACCTTGAGAAACAGAAGCCTTCTACATTTTTTTTTAAATAAAAGCTGTTTATAAATGGTTTGGTACTTCATAACATTTGTTAGGGAAAATAATTCCCATGTCCAGCCTTCTAAATCAAATACATCTTACTCATTTCAAATTTCGGTCACATTTCATACTGACCATTCTGGAATTAATCTTTTCCTGACTTTCTGACATAGATTTGACCCTCAATAGGGTAATCAGTTTTAAGATCCCAATTTTGACTGCCTCTTATGTTATCAAGTACCATACTATTTTAAGGCCAATTCTCCTTTACACCTTGTGAACTATGTGTTTAGTATTTTCAAATAACATTATTAGCACTTGACTAGAGAAACAGATTGAGGAAAGAAAGCAAACCATCACTTTGACAACAGAAAGCAGAGAAGACTCTGTGATATGTATCACACTCAATGGCATAGGAGATTCCCCCAGAAAAGCAAAATTTAAAGAAACAGAGGGAATCAGTGAAAATGAGTTAACATTTTCTGTGTACTTGGAAATTGCCAGAGAGAAAAGGTCTAGACACTTTTTAGGATTCAGAAATTTGAACTGGAATGTAATAAGATACAGCAAGGTGATGGAGTATTTGATAGCTAAGATTAAAAAAAAAAAATAACACCAAAAAGCCCCCAAAAAACTGAAAGGAAAAATCTACACAAGTCTTAGGAGGAGGGAAAAAGATTTTATTGACCGGTAATGATGGTAACATAGAGGTAACATACTCTAATCTGGACAGATTTCTACCATAAGGCACTGGTAATAAAATAACTAATGTTTATTGAGTTTCCTAAGCCATAGTTCTAAGAGTTTTGTTACCTCAATCCACTTAATAATTATAATAGATCTGTAAGTTAGGAGTTAGCAATTCCCCATTTCTATAGATGTTAAAACTGAGGCTAATAACATGTCCAAGGGCAACAAGTAGCACTCTAAATCATTATACTTCCATATTTTCCTTTAATCGAGTGAGGAAGGCAAATTGAGTAACCCAAAGATATCAATGAAGTATGGGAAAGCTATAGCTGAAGGCTGCAGTGTTCTGTGGCAACTCAAGGAAGATTATTTGCATGATCCAAAAACTTACTTTTGAAATTAGGTAAACTTAAAATACCTGAAGAAAATAAGACAAGAGATAAAGACTAATTAAAATGAGGTTCTAGGCTTCTAAAGTTATCTTGAGAGTAATAAATGCAATAAAGTATATTAATAACATTAGTTTGTTTTAATACTAATGTTTTAATACATATTAGGACATAAAAATCATTATTGAAAGAAGACTTCAGCTACCTGCATTTTGACCTCAGTCTGTACTAATTGATTAAGTTCTTTCCAGCTTATCTCTTAACTCAGGCCAAATCTCTTAACTCAGTAGGCAAAGCTCCTTTGATGGGAACCAAAACTACCCCCTTAAGCAATAGAGACTGCCCTGATGCAGTTCTGTGTGAAATACCCCAAGACAATGAATGATCCACCTGACCTTACTGCACACCTGCGTGTACCCACCAACCTTTGATCCACATTTTTCTTTTGTGAACTTAGAAGTATTTTCAGCACTTTAAAGAACATCTTTGAGATGTTAGTCCACTGTCTTCCCAGTGTTGGCCCCACTGAAATAAATTCCTTTGTTGTTTCACACCCCCCCCCTAGTCTCTCTACCTTTGGATTTTATCAGCAGCAAGTGGCCTAACCTCATCTCTTTGGGACCCCTGCAGCCAGGTACTATTGTACCCCACAGTATTTGTGCAGTAATTACTTGAGAATCCATTACAAGAATCATAAAAAAATACAAAATATTTGTATAGTAACTTCAGAGGGTATCAAATGGTCAGTAAAGACCTAAAGATCTATTCAACTTCAGTAGTCCTAAGGAAATGCAATTATATTTGTGGATACATGTCCAACAATTTCTTTGTGTGCATGTGTGTTTCATCAAAAACACACTTATAAGTTTAGCAAAACTCTGTGAATACTCCAAGTGGAAATGACCTAACTATCCATCTATACTGGGGTGAATAGATAAATTGGTATAATAATACAATGAAATTTTATACAAAACTGAAAGTGAACAATGTATGACAAATGAATCTTACAAATATGTTAAATGAAAGAAGTTGGAACAAAAAGAGTATACCACACAATTCCATTTACATTCAGCTCAAATCAAGTAAAAATTAATCTATAGTGTTAGATGTCAGGGTAGTTATGCTGTGAGTGGAAACAGTGATGAGAAGAGCTTTATAAATAGACTCTGGGGTACTGTTAAGACTTGATCTGCTTGCTGGCTATCCAACTCTGTTCAATTTGTGAAGTCAGTAAGCTGTGTACTTGTAACTTTTATGTATGTGTTTTGTGGACATTTTATTTCAATTAAACATTTCCATAAAATTAAATTTCATAGATGGAATTAAATATAGTGGAATGTGTTCCCCAAGTGTGGCATAATATGAAATGATATTGAAAGGGACATTGCTCATTTTTAATAACACTATCAATAAAGAGCACTCAATTATCCATACTAGTTATGTATATATGCATATGCACATATATATGCATATCTATCTTAATCATCAGTCATTTGTTTGATATAATTTAAGAATTAATATATTAGCATAGTGATTATGGGCCGGGAAAGAAAATCTTACTGCTAAAACTTTTGGAAATTATAGATAGAGTTTTGCATATTTTTTTAATGTTTCATCTCAAACATAGCATTCATCTAACTGATTGTGACAGAAAAAACATAGTTTTATCCTTAAATGTTCAAAGCAAATAGCACATGCTTCCTTCAAGTATTGGTGCTAAAATTAAAGAAATTTTCAATCTCATCTTCAGAGAACTGAGTCTCATAAAAAAAAAGCCATCTTTCTTTAATAACATTTACATACTTTATTATCAGAATAAAAACTCAGATTTCATCCTTTTAGTAAAAATTCAATTTGGTAAGTAATGTTTTAAAATGATCCTTAAGCATTAATAGCTTGAAAAAAGTTGCTCTTAATATATATCCATTTGCTGTATGGAATAAGTTTTTTTTTTAATGCAAAATAAAGAATCATCATGGAATTTGGCATAGTTTCTAAATGCTTTATTGTGTATGTAATATATTTTAATTCAACAGTATTTTGAAAATCACCAAGGTTTTTAGTTTTCTAAGAATCTTTGCTGTTGCCAGAAATTCTATGACAGTTCTTGGAAAATAAGGTGAATGAATTTGGAAAGCTTCATTCTATCGCCTGAGAATAAAAGATATGATATTGGTTAAAGGAAAGGATTGAACCATAGTTTCATAAACTCTCTGCCTTTCCCTTCTTTTGCTCCCCATGAGCTGTTACAAAAAGGAGACTGTAGACCACCTTCTTGATAGCATTGCCACCTAGAAATGTGAAATAAATGATATGTATATTTTATAATTATATATCATAATTGTTTTGTAGCAAGTAAATCATTAGAATCACAATCATAGGTGAAACAGTTCTTCCCAGGATAAAGAAAACACAATGTTAACTACTGCTGAAGGAAGCATAACAACGGCACCTCAGCGATGTCCCTGTCCTGATCCCCAGGACTTGTGAATATGTTCGATATATGGCAAGAGAACTCGAACTTTTGGATTGACTAACGGTTGCTAATTGCCAGGTAGGGTGATTATTTTGGATTATCTGGATGGGTCAAATGTAATCGTAAGAGTCCTTAAAACTGCGAAAGAGAGAAGATCAGAAAAAGAGATGTTAGGAGAAAAGAAATGTCCAAAGTGATGTCATATGAGAAGAACTTGAGTGGCAGTTGTTGGCTTTGAAGATGGAGAAAGAGTTAGAGACCAAGGAATGTGACTTGCTGAGAGCAGCTGGAAAAGTTAAGAGATTCTTTGGTAGAACCTCCAAAAGGGAACACAGCCTAATCAACACCTTAATTTTAACCGAGTAAGAACTGCATTAGACTTGTAACCTATAGAACTTAAGACAATCAGTTTTTGTTGTTTGAAGTCACTGTGTGGTGATTTGTTATGTTAGCAACAGAAAATTAATACAGCTCTTATGGAGCTATGTTTCCCAAGCAGCAAAACAAGTATGCTATTAGAAGTCAACTCCTCATACTGCATGGGGCATGGTCTGGGCAGGAGAACGAGGGTTCAGCAGTTTGTACAAAGGTGGGTGAGGAATCTCAGACTTCCTCCAGTTTATAAAATATAAAACATGCCTCCCCAAGCACATTGGTGTTGGAAAGCAAAAGAATATGCTTCACTGTGCACTGTGGGGAAATTGGCAGAACAGAGATTGGTTCCAACCAGAGCTCCTAATGCCGTCACTGAGGCCTGAAAAGCACCTGCTTACACATCATCTGCTTTAGTACCTCTGTCTCTGGTTACTGGGCAATGTTTCAAATAGTACATTTTGTGCCAATTCGAAGCAGTTCTATCTGCATTCCCTGCGGACCAGGCTCTAGGAGCAGAAGGTCATTGTGGACTCGCAATAACTTAGCAGTATTTTAATGTGCGATCCAAGAAAAAAGATTGAGCTGTGGAATATGGGTTGAGGTGCAATTAATTCTTGCTGATGCGAAGGTAAATGGAGACTCGCATGAAAGAAAAAGTTAAATTCCCCTTTTGCTGTTGCCTGTAATTGTGTTCTCTCAGGATACAAATAAACAGAGGAAAAGAGTTGATCAGAGTCAAATATGTTGGAAAACTGCTTAAATTCAGTCCTGCCAAAGTTGGCATCAGATTGAGCTGTCTCTGGTATGCTTTGCCAGCAGCCAAAATGTAAGCCACAGAGAGAATAACTTCACACAGAGATCCTGAATCTGTAAAAATTGTTCATTCATAAATTGGCAAGAAATAGATGGAGGAGACAAAGTATATATAATGAAATTCCAAGGTGGGAGTACATAATTGAAGAACTATAATTTTAATGAAAAAAATGTATAGATTTGTTCCCAAGGTCTATATACAAAATACAAAAAGAAGAAGAAAAGGTTGGGTTCATTCATATGCAGTGTATGAATCACTTTCAAACAGGGTATTAATTTTGCTACTAGAAGCCAGAGCATGACATGGTCATTGGATTAATTGGATCCTTACAAAATAGATCAGATTGCAAAGCTTGCTTCAACAATTTTTTTTCCCTCCTCTTTTGCAGTCAAACTAGTGATGCTGGGGTAGACTGAGATAAAATGTCTGAGTAGAGTCTCTGTGAATCTAAATTTTTCCAGGTTCAAAACACTAGGGAAGTGAAAGTGACATTTATGTATTTTATAACTTATTTTCACTGTCTCTGATTATTTCATATTGAATGGAGTTATGGAAATATGGGACCTTCTGACATCTCATGACTGATGAACTATAGCTCTGATTTTTATGATGATTGATTTTATTTTTCAATTGTTTTGATTTCTGAAAATTTAAACACCCTCTTAGCATGAGATTGATAATGGTTATTTGTCATGTAGAAAATCTGACTTAGATTTATGGAATTGTTTGACATATTTCAGACCTACTTATACATGTGAATCCCTATTATTTTGTTCATATATGAATTTGAAATAAAATAAGAATATCTGCTATTAGATTAGCATGAGAAGGGCAAGTTCTTATTACTGTTAGCACAAATTCTACTGGCAAAAATACTGTAGTTTATTATACTACTCCCAGAAAAATATGTGTGTGTGTGCATTTCCCCTCAAAATAAGCCTTTCTAACAATATAAAATTAATTCAAGAATGATGACTCTGAGGGGATGAACCACTGTTAGATCCTCAAATAAATTTTTAAACAGTCATTGTGTGTAATAAAAAGAAGAAGAAGAGGAGGAGGAGGAGGAGGAGGAGGAGGAGGAGGAGTTCATTTTTGGCCCTAGCTGGATAGCAGGCATTTATTGTCTATGATACTTATGCATGTCACTGTGAGTTGATCAAATCTAAAAGATTTTTCACTTTCGCTTGAAATAATCATAGAAATTTTGAGATGGAACTGACCTAAGACATAACCTTGCCTAACTACCCACCCAAAGTAGAAATTATCAACGCCAGTACCGCTGACAAGTGGTCATTCATTGTAGATTTCGGATACTATAAGTGACAAGAAACTCAGTGCTCTTTGAGTCAGGTCACTTCATTGTTGAATAGATCAGTTTTCTAAAAATATTGTCTTGTTAATAAATAAATAAATAAATAAATAAATAAATAAATAAATAAATAAATTTTTAGAAATGAAAGTATTGTCTTGTAAGGTGAATAATTGGCATCTTCTTAATACATATCCATTGGTTCTTTATCTGATCCCTGTAGCTCTAAGACTAATTTTAGCTACTCTCATCTTTCTGTCATCTTTGTCTCAACATTCTATTACCTTTAATTATATATTTGCTCTTTAGACATGTTCCCCATGTTGTTCACCATGTTTTGGATACATACTGATTTTTCACCATACTCCTAAAACTTAGACTTGGAAACAGTAGTGGGTTTTTCTCATATAGCCTTCAGGGTGAGATATTGGCTGTCAGTCTTTTTGAAGACTATTATTTCATTAAACATGATATTTTCATTATTATTTAAATAGTCTTGTTTTCTTGGGCCTCAACATAGACTTTTGTTTTATTTCAGTTTATTCTGTCCAAATCTATTCCACCACACAGCTCCCCAACTACCAAACTCTCTCTACTCTGTCCACTCACACACTATTTGCAATTATTTTTAACATGAATGCAGTACTTTCTATTTTCCAAATGCCAGGGCATATTATTACATTTTAAAAATTATTATCGTTTCGTGTAACATAGTGATAGTTATTCCTCTACCATAGTCTAATCTTTTCAAGCCTGGCTTCTGGGTCTTCTTCTAAGTCATGCATTAAGAAGAAAAAAATTTGATCAGAATGAGACCAAAGATTTTGTAGCATATTATGAGAAGCCTCTTTCCATTGATCATCCTTAATGTAGCATTTCTTTGAGATGACTTGTAAGTCCTCTTGACAGTTGAATGAAAGTTACCTGAAATAACCCATAATGTCATTAGAATTCCTAGGCATTTTTTCATTACATATATTCTGACTTGAGCTTCAGTTCCCTTTAATACGTGTTTGTTTTATCCATTTTAGATTGAAGGAAATTTTATGCTCCTTTTTATGTCAGCATCATGCTATTGTTCTTACCGTTTCCTGCAACTATTATTTTTGATCACCATCATCTTTAAAATTCAACTTTGGATATGGATACTTCCTCCATCTTTTGCAAATGGTATTTTCAAATATTAACTTTCTGTCAGACATATTATTTCCACTCTGTCTCTTCAGAATAAATAATTACAAATCTTTAGAAATAGGGAAGTTATAATAAGTTATCATTTAAGAAGGTATAATAAGTTATATAATAAGTAAGTGACTCTATTTGGTGATTTATATTTTCAGACTCATTCTCCTTTCTTGAGTCATAGTTCCCTCAGAATGTCTCATCAAAGGCTTTTTTTCCCTTGATGACACTAAAAAGTATATTCCAAATATCTAAGTTACACATATTGCTCCCCAAGTTATCTCCTTCTATCATTAACATCTAATTATGAGCTATCAACTTCTCTTAAGGCTCCAAATTTCTTCTTTGCTTTGGCTCAGAAATAAATTCGCAGCAGCAAGTCTCATTGCTTCTTATGGCTTTCAAAAAGTAAGATTTTAATAGATGACAATCTGGCAGATGTTCCACGTAAGGAAGCTCATTCTTCCACAGATGTCTTCATCTTGACCCACTAGTTCTTGCATCATTGCCGATTTTACAGTCTATTTCAGAAGTTCACAACTAATACCAGCCACCTCATATAACCAGTTAGTATAGATGTACATGCATACTGGTGGTGCTTACTATATTATTTAATATGCAAACACAGTCATTGGCTTCTATTCTAAGTTTTCTGGATATTTATTCAAGTCTGTATGTTTCTCTTATCATCATTTTATGAATTCTGTTTGTAAATAATAATGTATATAATTTCTTGTCAGTAATATAATCAAAAGACCAGTTTATATAGAAGGACCAATAAGGTCAAGTAAAAGTCTAAACAAATAGATACAAGGACAAAACACAATAGAAAGATCAATGACTGCAGAAATGCTTGTGTTTAGCACTTTCAGATGACAGGGCACCTCCTGATTCTATGGGAATTTTTCCTCAGTGGGATTTGTCTTCCTCAAAAGTAAAACTTCTTAAAGTACATTTTGACAAGAAAAGGTTATATGTACTTAATATTTGACTTTTGCTAAACTCTGGAGAATACATTGATGCAAATATCGCTACTACTTCCTTCATGAGTCCTAAAGTCTACCTGGATACACATAGAAATGACAAAACAAGGCAGTGGAAGGGGGGTTCAATTCATGTATAGTGAGCACAATGCCATGAGAGTTATGAGGAAGGAATATCATATTTGAATGCTATAAAGAAGTAATTTTTTACGTAGGTGTTATGGATTAAATTGTGCCCTCCCCAAATTCACACCCTGAAGCCCTAGCTCCCAATGTGACTATACTTGGAGATGGTAGTAATTAATATTAAATAAAGTCATAAAGGTGAGGCGCTATCCAATAGGACTAATGTCCTTCTAAAAAGAGGAAGAGATAACCGACACTTCTTTCTATACACGCAGAGAAAAGTCCACATAAGGACACAGTGAGAAGTCTCCCTTGTAAGTGCAGGGGAGAGTCTTAGCCAGTAACCAACCCTGCTGGAATCTTGATGTTGGCCTTTCAGCCTCCAGAACTGTGAAAAAATAAATTTCTGTTGTTTAAGTCAACCAGTCTGTATTTGTTTTGTTATGGTAGCCTGAGCAGGCTAAAATGGTAGGCAAATATTTTAATACCAAAATACTGAAAGAAATCATCCAAACAATATGCATTTTCCTTTTTATTACTAGCATACCTGCAGTGTGCTAATCAGAATAATTGTAACTTAATATTCAACAATTAATTAGTCAATGTGTGCATGTCTTAATTTCTCTCTTCCTTTATAGAATGACATAAATTGATGGACATACTTTCTCATTCTCAGGTTCAGATCAAGTTGAGGGTTTGGAACTATAAAGACCTGAGTAAACTGAGGGATATTATAAATCGGTGACAAAGTTTAGCATTGCTCCGTAACACCAAATGCTCAGCCTTCAAAGATGCTACAACTGTTTTCTCTTTAATATTAACAGTTGCTGCAAGAATTGAAGACTCTATCAGAGATTTAATCAGAGGGAAAATATTGAAAAGTCAGTAATATTAAGGAAAATTCTAAAAATTAAAGAAAATATTCCAGAAAAAAATCTTAAAAATGTATCTTGTTTTAAGATCCAAGTGATTGAATAGTAGGAACTCCTTGATTTGGGGAGGCAAGTTGGGTTGCAAAATAAAATTTGTCTTAATATTAGGGAAGAATTTGGTAAAAAAAAAAAAAAACAAAGACCAAATCTGGGGTCTCTTTCATAAAAAAAGCCTTAAATAAAACATAGTAGAAGGAAAGCTATGCTTATAATAACATTAATGTGACAAACTTTTTCTTCCTCTTAATTATGTTGTATATATAATGATTAATATAAAAAGATGAAATATATGTTAATGAGAAATCTATTTTTGATAAGTAAGGGATTTTCTGTCATTATTAAAAATACAACATGATAATAGGCATGCAATAACTCCATAACTCTGAGCCTACGAGGACCTTCCATCACCACGTGTTGCAGCAGATGTAACTGATGAGCAGAACCATTACTACCTCATTACATCTCTGCTTCTGCTGACTCAATGCAGGGTGTTTGACTGCGGCACATGCTGTGACAGCACGCCTCTCCACCACACAAGTCAAATAAACTGTTGGTTTTAATTCAAATGGTGTCAGATGATATTATTCCATTTAGAAAACACAATTTTTATACCTTCAATGTTACATACATGTGAATCGATGTGTTCATTAGAATATATACACATCAGAATTGAACTGGTGAAAACATGGCACCTAAGAACTGAGATTCTTATGCCCAAAGACTCTGAAAAACATTTTACATGTATCATCATATTTTAATCCTCACAGTAATCCTATGAGGCAGAAACTAGGTTTTTGTCGAGTGTACCAAGTAGGAGCACTGAGGGAAAGAATGGTAGAAACTTGTTCGAAGTCCCACATGCAAGCCCCACCTTTAGATCTACCTTAGGTCCATGAACTTAACTATCAATACCAGAGTGTATCAGAAAAAAGACAAATATTAAACATGATATATGCATACAACATGTTTAATTAAAATTACCCAACCCTCCATAGGAACTGCTTCTGCAGCCTAATAAACCCTAGCTTCCACTACCTTAGATTAATGCGTAGGCCATCTGTGAGTACTTCACAGTTAGGTTGTGATATATGAATAAAGACTTAAAAGAGTGAGCAATAATCATGATGGGACATACTGGGACCTTTGGAGAAAAGTGACCTTAGTTTATGAATTCAATCAGTTGGATCAATATGTGGCATATGCAATATGCGTTTTTTTTCTCTATTAACACCTAAAGATGTTCTCATTCAAGTATACCCTTCAGAAATATCTTACCAAGAACACAAATGAAAAGCACATGCTAAAAACAAGATAAAACAAAATCCTAGGATAACAAAGGAGATTTCCTGAGGATGTTATCATTATTTTTGTCAAGTTTCTTTGTGGGTGTGCGTGTGGTGGGAGTTATTTGTTTTAAGGACAAAACATTGTATTGGTGGGAAGTGAGTATACATTTAATTCAAGTCTCATTCTAATCCATGCATATAACAAAAACTGAAAACAGAATTTAGCTTTTATTCTGCTCTACAGAAACGAATTACAAAACTGAGACAAACAAGTTTGTAAGTGAATTGTAAAGAAATGAATAGTATACATTTATTAAATCCCCAGGCTTACATGTTAGAGCAGTTTTATGTTGGGTAAGATAGGTGTAAAAACATTATAATAAAATAAGAGAAGAACCAGAGCGTAAGTCTAGAGAGTAGACTGTAGCAAATACTGAAATAGATTGTATCTCAATTTTGGTTTCATGAGGTACAAAATGCCTGAGTGAGAGGACGGTTACTCACCTCCCCAAACCTCAAAAATCTGAGAAAAGTGTTTGAAAACAAGAGTGGGAAACTGAAACCAGAATGCTGAGCAATATGAGCGGACGTTTGTTCCCCTTCATAACAATGACAGCAGAACTCTGGCAGGAGGGATCCCTGGGTGGCGCAGCGGTTTAGCGCCTGCCGTTAGCCCAGGGCATGATCCTGGAGACCCGAGATCGAATCCCACGTCAGGCTCCCGGTGCATGGGGCCTGCTTCTCCCTCTGCCTGTGTCTCTGCCTCTCTCTCTGTGTGTGTGTGACTATCATAAATAAATAAAAATTAAAAAAAAAGAACTCTGGCAGGAGAGAAAAGTGGATTCTGAAATCTTGGGGGAAAAAAAAATGAAGTCTCAGGATTCTACTCTTTACATGTGAGCTTGGGCTACTCTCCACCTTCCCACTATCTTCCAAGCTCTAATCCTTTTCCTGGCTCCCCTTTGTTGCGCCTTGCTCTTTCAATCCTCTACTCTCCTTTTCCTCATTAGTATTCTCCTAAGTTCCTGCCCAGGGACTTTGCCAGGTTTTTAAAATGTGTAGATGAATTAGATTCTTAAAGAACTCTGATTTTGGTGGAAATGAAAGGGTCATAGGAAGGGATCTCCTATTTATGGAGAAGGTACCTTACACACCTCATTTTGTTTCATCATCACAGTCAAGTTTGGTTCTGTTTAACACCTGCAGAAACTGGGACTCACGGTTTTTAAAAGTCCTCAGAGAACTAGAGATAAGTAATCAAATTATCTTTCAACTCAGAAGATAAAGAAATCAGCAACTGTAATGGTGTAGAGATGTTATTAATGAAGTAGGGAAGACAAAGACCCAGTGAAACTTAGGTATGTCTGACAGGGCAAGGACAGAGTGGTCACAAAAGGTTGGTGGAGAAGGTGATCAGAACCTGGATTTGAAGGACATCATGTTAAATTGATGGATAATATGGCAAATGAAGATCTGTGCACAGCAAGCTGTATGTGCGAAGGCACAGCACCATGAGAAAACAGGGACCGCTTGGGGAGCGGTAAATTATGACAATTGCCTGCATCATAGGATAGTAGGAGTGGTAGCCATGGCGCATGAAGAGAATTCAGGAACAAGATGAAGAAAACTCTGGTAAAATATGGTACTGAATTTAAGCTTTAACAAAGGCAGTGGTGATCCACATACAGATTTTTTAGCATAGTAATTGCACAATCAGATTGCACTTCTAAAATTTACTCAGAAATAATGAGGAATGGAGAAAAATAGTTTAGGAGAGAAATGATGCTAAGTACTCAAGCATGGCAGTGTAAATGTTGGCAGCACTCGGAGAGATATTCTGGAGTAACTAATTTTGTGCCCAGCACAGCCCTTTTTAGAGTAATAGACAGACAGATGGCACTTATAAAATCTTGATGCATGGTGATTAGTCTCTCTCTTCTCTATAAATATATATATTTTAATGAGTAAGAGGGAATAGTTGGCATCTATATTTGATAGCAGCACGTTGCTTTTAGAATAACATACATTTTCAAAGATTCTACTAGTAATGCAAAGCAGATAATGCTTTACCTAAATGGATTGCCCATTGCGTGCGCACCATACTTCTGCTCTTGTCCCACCTACTTCTCCTGTGAATAGTGGTCTTTGTACCGCACGGGCAAAAACATTCTGCAAAATAGACTTTAAGGACCCTGATTGTACTTTCTTTGCATAGTAGCTCCCTGCTACAAATTGGTTTTTGTCATGATTAACCTCACTTAATTAAACAAACCTAAAATAAAAAATAGTTATGATTCATTTACTAGGGTATGTTTGGCTGTCATTTAAGTGGGAAATTAAAGAAAATTCATCTGTTTAACATTATTAAAATATATCCCCTGATCAAACACCATTCTCCATTTCTATTTTGGTTCCATGAAATTATGAGCTGTTAAAATAATTGCTTTGTTACACTGACCCAAATTTTATCAGTAGTTACCTAAAGATTTTTAGCCCCTGAATGGGATCCTGGCTATAAAGTCTGGTGGTTATTTTTATATCAATATACTTCCTCACATTTCAAAGCGAAGTGGAGACTTGTAGGTGCTTTGGTTTCAGAATAAATTTCATCCTATTCGTATGTTTACTTCTCTCCTTGGTATCAGATTTTCCAAAACGCAAAAACATCTTTTTTTTGCATCATTGCATTTATGCGTATTTTCTTTAACTTGCTCAATATTTGTTTATTTGTTTGCTTTTTTAAGTAGGCTCCATGCTGGGCCTCCACGTATAGAGCCGAACTCGGGGCTTGCACTCACAACCCTGAGCTCAAGACCTGAGCTGGATCAAGACTTAGACACTTAACCAATTGAGTCACCCAGGTGCCCTGCTCCATATATTTTTTTTAACATCTTTCAAATATGATTGTTAAAACAAGAGTCTGCATTCATTTAAGCCCTGTATTCTTTGACCTTCTTTCTAAGTTTTGTTTCCTCATTTTGTTTCTCTATACTAAAACATGCTCAAAACTACAAATCTGTTGTTCTCCTAGTACTTGAATCATTTTTTTTTCTTTCTTTCCTTCTTTCTTTTTTTTTCTGGACATGTACTTTTAAGTTCTTGAATTTTCTTTCAATATCATTGCATCGCCTGCCTTTTGCCATTTTGGAATACACTATACAAAAGTTCCTTTCTTTTTTTTTTTCAAAAGTTCCTTTCTATTGTATTTTCCATCTATACTTCAAGCCGAGTGTGTTTTGTAATATAGCACGTTTCTCTTCCTTTAAAAAAAAAAATCCAAACCTATAAAAGAGGCCTTATTCTTATCCTCCGACACCAAGGCTATTGCAGTTTTCTATTCAAAGTTTTTGAAAAAGCACTAAGAAATACTGAGTCCAGGTATATAGGTCTTGGAATGCAATATACACAGATGCTCAGTAACTGTGTTTCTGTAGTTACACACCATAAAGAGTCAGGAGCTGAGAGGAATTGTGACTGGGATCCATGAAGCATGAGCAGTGTGAATAGGCAACAATGCAGCGCTTCCTTCTCTCTTGTTCTGCCAAAGGATAAACTTACTGGGACAGAAAAATAACCGTGTACTTCATTACAGTAATCAATAAGAATTTTTGTTGAAAATGTATCATGTGCAGAGCACTGTTGTAGGTCCTTGGAGATATAAAGAGTTCTAAAACACAGACTCTGCTTTTTAAGTGTCTTTAATCTAGATGAAGAGTTAATATTTATATCCTATATAAAACATAGTTTTTGTATCCAGGAAAGAAGGCAGGACGAGATTTCACTTACTACAAAAACCAGGTTGATTGGAACTTAAACATTCTGATTTGTTCACATGATGTTTCCCCTTTTCTTTGCTCTGTTCAGTTTTCTACTCTTCTTCAGGGAAAAACTTCAGGCTTAGTCATCCCCAGACTTTGCTGTAATGTAGGGAAGGGGAATTCCCCTAAACGCACATGCATGGACACACACACAAGTGCAACTATGATATCGTTAAATAAACTTATACTAAATCATTTTCTCTGATCACCTGGGGATTTATGAACAATTTTATGAAATAGAATGAACAGCATTAAAACAGTTCTAATTATATAAGCATAGCATAAGTTAAGATTGTCCATCTCAATAGATCGTAGAATAAATAATCATGAACAAAATAAAGTTATATCTTTAAAACAATTTCATAAAACTATTTTAAAAGGGTTTAAAATAAAAATAAAGTATAAAATGGGTTAGAATTTGGTAAATATTTGTAAGAGAGTATTGCTAAATATTCAGAATGCTCTACTTGAAAAATATACGTAGTAACTTGTGATTTTCATATAAAAGTATTTACAAATAAATAAAAGAAATGAGCATGTTATAGCATTTAATGAAAGAATTAGGATCTCAACTCTGTAGTAAGATCTAGGTGGTTTTTTCTCTCTAGTTACTATTTACCTACAACTGTAATTCAGCTGTCTATCCATCTGTCTATCTACATGTAAAGATTTGTCTTTATGGTAATCTGGGAAAGTATAACTTTGTGTAGTTTTGATTTTTTTCTCTATTTTTTCCTTTGTTTCCTAAACTTATTTAAAGATTTTGTTTATTTATGAGAGACACAGAGAGAGAGGCAGAGACACAGGCAGAAGGAGAAGCAGGCTCCCTGCAGGGAGCCCAATGCAGGACTCGATCCCGGGACCCTAGGATCATGCTCTGAGCCGTAGGCAGACGCTCAACTGCTGAGCCACTCAGGCATCCCTGTTTCCTAAATTTGTTTTTAAGAATATGTATTTATTTACTTATTTTAGACAGAGAAAGAGAGTATGTGAGCAAAGGGAGGGGGTCAAGGAAAGAGAGAGAAGCAGGCTCCTCCCTGAGCATGGAGCCTGACAGGAGGCTTGATCGCACGACCTTGAGATCATGACCTGAGCTGAAATTAAGAGTTGGGGGCTAACTGACTGAGCCACCCAGGTGCCCCTGTTTTCTAAACTTTTACAAAACCTAGATATTGGTATCATTACAATAACCAGAAAAAGAGTGGCAGGTTTGTGCATAAATTTCCATTGTCTTCTAGAAAAATATTTGTGTCAAACTATTTTAAGAGATTTATAATAAAGTAATGCTCTATAGGCTTTTATTTACTTTTGTGACTCCATCCTAAGGAATCAGTCAGTCACATAATCAAAGATTATTCACGCAAGTAAATTACTATCAGAATTACTTATAAGCATTTGGAAAGAATCTAATTGCAAACAATTGGAAAATGTTTAAATATTGTTTGAAATAATCATGAGATGGCATTTTATGCAACCTGTTAAATATTTAATGATTTGTTCATAATATAGCATGAAAATAAATAAATACAAATACTACATACAATATAATATCAATATTGCCTCATACACAAGTACATATTTAGGCCCACAAAGGATTTATATTTTCAGAGAACAGCACCAGAAAGAAATACATTAATATAGGAGTACTTCCAGATTTTCTTTATGCCTTTTTATACTTCCACAATGAAATCCTATCACTTCTTTATAATCAGCTAAAAGGATAAATGGTACAAAAGTTTAAGATAGGTGTCCATCTTTTTATTAGGTTTTATGGGAACGGATATAAAAAAAAAAGTGGTGGGCATTTTCTCATTCTTCCTGACATGTATTTATGAGAGGAAGACAGAAGAAGTAGGAAAATGGAAATATGTAGTTAGTTCCCTGTGGGTGTGTTAATTTCTTTACTACTAGAAAATACACACTAAGCAGACTTTTGTGGTTGGAAGATAGATTCATAATTTAAGAATGAGGATGTTGGAAGCTACTCAGCAGTCATTTGACTTCCAGCAGGACTACATGAACACTAGTATTGTATTGTCTTGTGGCTGAAAGAATAGCCCGGAGGAAGTTATCCTGAGTAATTTCCATGTGCTTTGTTTATGTTGTGGCCTGCCAGAGAGTTTTCTGTAAGTACCGTCATGAGTCTCGAGTGCCAGCAGGCTCCCTGGCCTGATGCATGTTCCAAGATGCTAGAGTCACAGATTAGACACACAGAGGTACATATCAAATTCTGATGAGCATCTTAGTAATTACGCTCTCAACGTTATGTAACTACCCAGAAGTTCAAAAAAGAAAGAAAATAAGTCCTGTTTGTTTCCCCACATACATAACTTACACTGATACGTTCTTAAATAATTTCCTGGTTTCCATAGTATAATTTTGAGATTTAATAAAGATAAGTGGGCAGGAAAAGACAGGAAGCAAGGATCAGTACATTTTTTCCCAAGTAACAAAACAGATTCGATCTGTCTCTAAGAGTACTATATTTGAATGAGAAACCACCACATACTTTAAAAAGTCACTGACTAAAAAAATCCTCAAAAATATCTGAGATAAAATCCGGTTTTCTGATTTCTAGTTGGGTGACATTGTGAAGTTACATAACCTCTCAGTTGCAGTTTCCTTTTCTGTAAAACAAGAGTAATAAAATCTACTTTATAGGGCTGCATGGACTTTAAATGAGATTGTTAGATTGGAAGTGCAATACAAAACATTAAAAACATATAGCACAGTTAGTTCTCTACTGTCCTTTTTTAAAAAAGATTTTATTTATTTATTCATGAGAGAGAGAGAGGCAGAGACACAGGCAGAGGGAGAAGCAGGCCCCGTGCAGGGAGCCTGATGTAGGACTCGATCCTGGGTCTCCAGGATTACGCCCTGGGCCGAAGGCAGGTGCTAAACCACGGAGCCATCCAGGGATCCCCTCTACTGTCCTTTTTTTTTTATTTTTTTTTTTTTATTTTTTTATTTTTTTTTTTAAACTTTTTATTTTATTTTATTTTATTTATTTATGATAGGCACACAGTGAGAGAGAGAGAGAGAGAGAGGCAGAGACACAGGCAGAGGGAGAAGCAGGCTCCATGCAACGGGAGCCCGACGTGGGATTCGATCCCGGGTCTCCAGGATCGCGCCCTGGGCCAAAGGCAGGCGCTAAACCGCTGCGCCACCCAGGGATCCCTGTCCTTTTTTTTTTAAAAAAAAGATTTTATTTATTCTACTGCCCTTTCTTTTTTAATTAAGACCTGCGGTTAGTAATAGTATGGGACTTTGTATCAAATTTCATGCGTTCAAATCCTAGAACAGACATTTATTGACTGAGTTGAGACCTGGGTTTCAATTTTTTTCATCTATAAAATGGAATATTATCTATATAAAGTATAGGATGGCTGGCTGAGAGTTTTGAATAGAATATGGTGAATTTTTAGACTCTTATAATTTATTTGCATATAATTATCACAACTGTTCCTAAAAAGCATGTACTAACAGAGAGTAAATTTCACAGGATCACACAAGTGTTAAGATGTAAAAGGCCATACTTAACTACGAGCCTTTCTAATATCAAAGTCTCTCCAATTTTTTCATGCCGCTACCTTAGGATTGTGGCAACTGGAAGCTACCCCAACTTATGCTTCTAGGTGGCTTCATTGCATTGGATAAATTGGATAAATTTATCTGGACTTCTGTGTAATCTGTGTTTCTGTAAAACAGAAAGCTGTATGAAGTTAATTCTTTGTGATTAGGATTCACTGGAGGTTATGGGTTCCTCCAATCTTCTCAGGAGCAACTTCATGGAAAATTGAGACAAATTAGAAGGTTCTATCTCTTCAGCTCCTTCAGAAAGAAAAACTTTTCTATTTTCTCTTTTTTCTCTCATTTATATGCTTCTGATTTCATTTGCACAAAATATTACATTGTTGAAAACAAGCTTGAGAACTGCTAGATTAGATATTCTCTTTTTTTTTTTTTAATTTTAATTCTAGGGGTACCAGGGTGGCTCAGATGGTTAAGTGTCCAACTCTTGATTTCAGCTCAGGTCATGACCTTAAAGTTGTGAGATCAAGCCTCACCTTGGGCTCTATAAGGGCATGGAGCCTGCTTAAGATTCTCTCTCTCAAGATATAAAATAAAATAAAATGTTTGATTCTAATTAACTATCTTAAAGGGCCACAGATTCAGAATAAGTAATGGATAAGTAATCAAATGGATACTTAACCCTAGAAATGTTTACCTGGAAGATATGCTCAGTAAGAGTGGATGGGTGAGGCAAATTTGGGGACAGTTGCTTGTGCTGCTATTTCTGATAAAAATTAAGTACTTGGATCAAAAGAGCAAACATGAAGAAGATTAATTAAACTATTTGGGCATGTCTAAGAGAGTAGTAGACAGCTTAATAAGTAAGTATATTAATAAATACATAGCAACCAAAAGAAGAGTTGGAATCAACCAATTAAAAAGCAGATGTTCTGGGAGCACCTACAAACCAAGTGAAGTGTGATAAAGCATGAAGAAGCATAATCAAATATTCACCAAAGTCACTGATAAAACCTGTCCTGATCACTCATGGACAGATGATTGATGCAGCCGGAGGAGCAAGAAGGCACCTCCAGGGACCTTGAGGTTTACAGCTAGAATTTGAAGGCTGTAAACAAGGATATGAACATTTCATCCCATCTTCTGATTGATCCACTCATTCATCCAGTGATTCACTCAACATACATTTACGAAGAATGATATAGTCAATGAATAACTGATAGGAAAGTTATTGAATAGTCAAATTGATTTTCTGGGGCTATTACTTATGATATCAAAATCATGGGTTCTCAGGAAAGGGTAGAATTCATCTAAAAGAGATTAAATATAATGTTTGGGGAAAGATTCAATAATGTAATGAGTGAAATGTAAAACAACACTACCCCAGGGGCGGGGGTGGGGGGAGCTGTGCGCAGGGCAGGGCGGGTTGTGCCTAGTAAATCAATAAAACCAGATGCTGTGGGGAATAATCTGTTATTCTTGAGTCCTGTCCATCTTCCTTACTGCTACCCTAGCCATACTCTCTACCTTGGGATTCTAAAATTGCCCTTCTAACTGGTCTCTGCACTTCTTTCTGTTCAACCTCTGACTATTCCTTACATACAAAGAAGCAAACATACTCTTTTTAAAGCTAAAAAGATTGTATCCTGTCCCTCTGGTAAGACTCCAGTGGCACACTATCCTACAGAGATTCTCTCTATACACGCCCTACTTCACTCTGATCTCAGTTTGTGCCACTGACCTCTGTCCACAAATACTGACCCATGCATGAACTTTGGTCTATTTCTCAAACCCTTCAAATCAATCCAGTCTTAAGGCTTTTGTACCACCTATTCCAGCTGAGTTAAAATTCTCTTTCCTGTCATCTTTCTATGGGAGAGTCCATTCAATGGAGAGCTAATTCTAACCTAAGCTTACATATAAATTTCTCAGAATGTTTTGCTGGACCATCAGATCTGAACTAGTTCCTCAGACACTTCCTATTTCATCACTCTGACTCTCTACTAGACCTGTGAAATTATCATTTGTATCTTCACTCAGTCACTATATTCTCTAAATCTAGCCGTTATCTGATAGAGGCTTAATACCTATCTACTGAGATGTATATATAAATGTATATATATCACAAAAAAGCCAAAGGTCAAGGTTATTTCCAATCCAAAATAGAACAGTGTCAGAAACAATATCCATTGCTTAATATCATTATTATAGATGCTTGAAATATGTAAAATAAGCAATGCTTATCTAAAATTTTCACGGAGACAATGTTTTCTCACAATTGTTAACCGAGAGATTGTGAGATTGAGCTTTTGTCGAAGAAACGTTAGTGAAAGAACACTTCACATTAGAAAGAGATCTAAAAGAGAGGCATGGAAAGGAGAATATGCAATACTCATATTCTATACTATTTCATTTAATCATAGAAATAACTCAGGAATATTTTTAAATATTTTTATCCCAGTTTATCAAATACTGGAAGTGAGACCCAAAGAAAATGAGGACAATCCTAATGACATAGAACTAATGGTGAAGGTATTACTTAATTCATGTTCATCTAATTTAAAATAGTTTCCCATCAGGCCAGATATAAAACACCCTGGAAAATGTACTTTAAAAGCAACAAACCACTTCCTTAAAGTCAAGATCTTATGTGGAAGCCTAATATGTAAAACAAACAAGAAAAAAGTGAAAAACTCTTCTTTTTGTATGGATTTCATTGAGAGCTGAATTTTCCTTTCAGAGCATTTCACATGTTTCTTGTTTATATTTTCATATGTCCAGGCAAGTTTAGTCAAATATAAAAGGCTTAGATGTTAGTCTGTCTTTATTTTTTTATTTTTTTATTTATTTTTTATTTTTTATTTTTTTATTTATTTATGATAGTCACACAGAGAGAGAGAGAGGCAGAGACACAGGCAGAGGGAGAAGCAGGCTCCATGCACCGGGAGCCTGATGTGGGATTCGATCCCGGGTCTCCAGGATCGCGCCCTGGGCCAAAGGCAGGCGCCAAACCGCTGCGCCACCCAGGGATCCCATTAGTCTGTCTTTAAAAGTCACTTCACCGTTTTGTGCTCTGTACATTTCTTTGTTGATTTCATTGACTTTTCCAAAATTCATTTAGAGGAAGAGTGTAGGGACAAGGATATTGTTGAGAAGAAATTTTTTTTTTAATTTAAAAAGATTTAAGAGAAGATTCATTTTAAAGCCTTATTCAGTTTTACTTGGACTAGATGTTCATTTGGAATGCTTTTAAGTCGGTGAGTGGAAGTGGTGCTATAGGACTACTGATTCATTTATAGATAATTTCCAAATGACATTATCATTTTAAAGTTATTACAACCTCCCAATACGGATCAGTTAGAGATAAGGATAGATACATACATACATACATGGATACATACATGCAGAGGTGTTCTGATAGTCTATTCTTCTTTCTTCAGTTTATGTTCTCCAATCATTATCATAATTTTTATTTTGGGGGGATTCTTGATTATTGACTCAAATAGAAAATATGAGAGTGAGAAACATTTATCTCCTGAAACAACCAAGAAGAATACTGGCTGCACAGTAGTACCTGGCATGGGCAGCTCAATTTTGATGCACAAAATTAGGATATAGTTGCCTCTTTTATGCTCTGAGAGGAAATTAAGACATTGGATCCCAGCAGGGACCTGCATGGTTGTACTGGTGGTGGAATGACGGCTTGTATGCTCAAGTGCCAAGCTGAGGTGAATGTTCCCACTATCATGGCCCTAAGCTTCGCCTTTCCATAGCTGTTGGTTGACCTTCCATTCCCACCTTGAATCCCACTTGGGATTCATCTCTAGCCCTGGAGCTCTATTTAAGAACTACCTTGGGAATCCACTATGTTGCAGGCAGAAATCCCAAAGATTTCCATTTTCTTTACCTCTATCCAGGGTTTTTTGTTTTTCCCAACAAATCCTCCAGTTCCCCTCAAGTGATTGGATTGTAACCCTTTCTCCAGCATGACACTGCCTGCATTGTTTTCTAATAATACTACAAGCATCTAGGAAACTAAACACTTTTTTCTTAAATCTTAAAGTTAACTTATCTCTCAACTGTGATCAAGGGGAATTTCTGGCTTTTCACTTGAATATTGGGAAAAACATACTTTCTGGATAGGTATCACCCTGGTCTTTTAATACATTTTTTGTAGTGACTGTAAGATTAGTTCTACTCTACGTCACACCCTATCCCTAAATCTTTTTACTTGGAAGCTCTTCAGGATTGTCCTGTTTCATCTGGAGCTTCATAGTTCTGCTTCAAGGATAAGTCACCAAAATGCTCACCTCACATACAGAACAGCATTTCAATAATTGTCCATGCCATTTTCTCCCAGGCACTTCAGAATACATGGGATGAGATTCATACCTAGCAATTTTTTCTTCTCTACTTTTTGATCTGACAGTAAATTGGTATCATTAATCCTTACACTTGAACATTTTTTCACAGTACTTCCAATTATAAGTTATAAAAACAGTGATCATTCTTGTACCCTAGTCATTTTTTATTTCTTTATATTATACTATTTTATTTAAAAAATATTTTTAAATACATTATTACACTATGCTATATTTTATTATACTATACTATTTTATCTTACCTTTACTATTTTTGTCTATTTTCTATCTCATGAATTGTGTTGAGAAATCATTGAGAAAAGGAACTGTTTATATATCAATCATTGTACACTGATATGTCCCAAGCACTTTGAACATTTTGCAGCCCATAAAATCTCCTCAGATTTAAATCACACAGGTCACTTTTTTTATCTAAAAAAGTCATTAATTTTTCATTTGGGGGGTACCATACCATGTAATGAGTAACTACTATTAAATCATAGGACATTCAAAGAACATAATCAACAATATATAATCATTTGAAAAGTCAATTGACCAGAAAGACATTTCCTTTTAATATTGAATTTTGCCTCACTGTTTTTGAGTAGAGTCCTCTTTTCAAACCATCACAGGATGCAAGCCAAAATATCTATTTAAAAACTTATATGTTCTGTTTTTTGCTTGTTCTAATATGTCTTTTGTAATTGTTACATTGTAACTATCCCACAATCTTAACAATAAAAAGTCAGTACTAGAAGGAAGTACAAGGATAGAGTGAAATTGTCTGAAAAAAAGTTCTCCTCAGAATATGCTAAATTGTTCTCAAGGTAGCTTTCAGCTTGTGATGCACTATTTATTTCCAGTCAGGATTATTGAACCATTTGGTCAATGAATCCAGTACGTAGGTGAGAAATATAGATCAGTTCTTCCCAAAGTTCTTTGACAATGGATCAGTTGCAATATCCAGTAGTTTGAACAATACCAGAAGTTTGTCAGATGTAATACATTACTTGGATTTAAAAGGTGGCAAAATATGACTTTGTAAACAAATCAACCACTGAGTTATGAAAATATGGTCATATGCTTTTTATTATATATGAAAAAAACCAACCAGAGAATTGCATCATCTCATTTTATTAGTGTATATATGTAAACCATCTTATGAAATGTAACAAATTTATACTGAAATTACCTAATATGATACATGATACCATTAACTAAATCAGAAGTCAACAAACTTTTTTTTGTTTTGTTTTGTTTTTGGTAAAGGGCCAATGGTAACTATTTTAGCTTTTTTGATCTATACAAGTCTGTATCATAACTACTCAACTCTACCATTGCAGCACAAAAGTAGCCGCACACAATAGGTAAAAAATGGGTGTAGCTGTGTTCTACTATTATTGTATTTACAAAAGCAAGAAACTGGTCTTATTTGGCCCCAGGATCATAGTGTGCCAACCCGTGGACCTAGATTATTAACTAGATTGTAGACAATGCAGTGGTTAGGTAGTTAGTATGCAGTATATCAGTGCAAGGAAATAACAACCAGGCTTTTGCTCAACAGAGAACTGATGGGGCGTTCTTCAATATGACCTATCTATTTTTTAAAGGCAGATTAAATATATAAAAGCTAGATGAATTTTACAGGTATATGCTATATTTTACCTACAACAAAAAATATATTTTGGCTAAAAACTGTGGCTACTTTATAGCAATTTGCTGCTTTTTCCTTCTCTACGTCCCTCCTTTCTTTTCCCCATCTTTGACTTTATTTTCCTTTGCTTTTATTAACATCTTATACAATGCAATTCTTTTCCCAACACAGTTCAGGAAATTCTTTTTGAGATGAGACAGGACAGTAGTGCATTTTGTTTTATATAATCACAGGTTTTTTTGTTTGTTTTTGCTTTTGTTTTACTTTCAGTGCTTGTGTTCTCGGGATAATTGAGTTTTTCACTTGCTATGGCTCTAATAACTTATTTTTTAATTTATTGGTCAGGGGTTGCAAGCTAGCAGAAATTATTTAGATCTGATGTAGAAAGGTAATGTTCTTCAAAAATGTGATGTTAAAAAATTAAGAAGATTCAGTTAGTAAAGACAGCAGTCACTTACAATCACTAAATAACTATTATCCTTGCTCATTTTCTATTTCCTATGTGTTCATAGAGGTCTGGAAAATTTAATTCCACTCTGTTTTTACAGACAATATTGGAATGCAGTCTTAAGCAATTTCAAACAGATTCAACATGTTTGAGATTTGGTGTGACCTGAAGTCCTTTCCTCACTTAGGATTTACCAGTAACAGAAAAGCAGCCAGGTGGAGAAAACAAAACAAAACCAATCACAACAAAAAACCTTTAGGGGAGTCCCCTCCATTTACCATTCAGGAAATAAAGCTAAATAGGCTAAGGTGTTGGGAAACAGAATACAGGAAATCTATAGAGACAGGAGGACAGAAAGCAAGGAAACAAAACAAAACTCCATAATCATACTTCAGTCACCCAGGAAAGCAGTCTTTCTTCATGACTGAATACCAGAGCATCATATTAGACTTCTTTTCTTACATGTTATATTGTTCTACATGAACAATATAAATAATCGACCAAAGCACCAATTTGGGCCTAGATTTTGCTTTAGTTTTATACATTTTATTTATTTATTTGAAAGATAGAATGAGACAGAGAGCCTGAGTTGGGGAGAAGGTGAGGGGCAGAGGGGGGTCCATCCCAGGACCCTGGGACCATGACCCGGGACCATGACCTGGGCCCAAGGCTTAACTTAACCGACTGAGCCACCCAGGAGCCTGCGTATCTTCTTTCTTTAGAAAATATTAATAAGGAGCTTTTGGAATCACTTCCTGGAAACTGATTTGCCCCAGAGTTGTTTTGTTGTTGTTGTTGTTGTTGTTGTTGTTTGTTTGTTTGTTTTCTGAATCATGGATTCCTTTAATTCCAATAATTTTTCAAGCTAGAAAACTTCAAATCAGGTCCTCTTTAACTTTTCTCCTTTCTTTCCCAACCAGTAATTCCCGAAGCTCTCTCAATGATGGCTCTTATTTGCATGGATTGAAAGTTTTCTTCTTATTCATTCTAACTCTGTCTGCCTTATCCAGGCCCTCATTATTTCTGTTCTGAACCACTGTAACAGTCTCAATTCTGTCTTTTTTTTTTTAAGATTTTATTTATTTATTCATGAGAGATCCAGAGAGAGAGGGGGTGGGGGCAGAGACACAGGCCAAGGGAGAAGCAGGCTGCATGCAGGGAGCCCGATGTGGGACTCGATCCTGGGACCCCTGGGGTCAGCTCTGAGCTGAAGGCAGACAGGCTTAACCGCTAGGCCCCCCAGGCATCCCTGAATTCTGTCTTCTAATTCTGGTTTTCCCTCATTCCACTCCGAAGTGTATCCACAGCCCCAAAGTCATTTTGTGAAAATACAGAGCTGAGCAAGTTAAGGTATTGCTTTAATAGTTTAATGTCTCCTCCACTCCTTTAGGCAAAAGTCCAACTATAGTCACCGTTATATACACAATATATGATTTTACATTGCCAGGGTTTTTGCAGGCTGTTTCCTGGGTCTACATTGCCAAGATCCAAAATCTCACTTGTCTCTTGAATCTCTCAATGTCTTCCAAGGAAATGACTACTTGTCATAAATAAAGCAGCATACAAGTTACATTTTGTCTGAAATTGTGCAAGGCATCATGAGTTCAGCACCTCCCTCTTCTATAGGTTACGATAAAAACAATGCAATATAGTAGCCTCCAAAATCAGTTATTATATAGTTCATCAAGGAAAAGGATAATACTTTATTCAGGCCACAATGCCCAAGGCAGTTCACTGACCACATGAAAGTATTTGGGGTTCAGATATGCATGTAGAAAATGCATCTGCCAGAAACAACTAAAAACTTATTCCATCTCAGTGCTATATATATATTTTTAAATTTATTTATGATAGTCACAGAGAGAGAGAGAGAGAGGCAGAGACACAGGCGGAGGGAGAAGCAGGCTCCATGCACCGGGAGCCCGATGTGGGATTCGATCCCAGGTCTCCAGGATCGCGCCCTGGGCCAAAGGCAGGCGCCAAACCGCTGCGCCACCCAGGGATCCCCATCTCAGTGCTATAGAAACATTTCAGGAGCTGAAGAGTAACACAATGGACACCAACTTTGATGTCAGGCCGTCCAAGTTTATATATCTGGATCTACCTTTAATTTTGTGGTAGTGGTCAAACCACCCAGACTAGGTCTCATTTCATCTTTAAAATGGGTATAATTAATACTTACAGATTCAAGTTTCAGACATATCTGGATCTGCTATTCCTCAATGAATAATAGCAATTATTAACTAGATTTCAAAAATTTCTCATTTATAGCCATTTTAGTGCCCCTTCACTGAAATCTCTATTAAAGGCCACTGTAGGAGTAGTTCATCGATAACTCTGTGTTAAGAGCTTCGTTTTATATTTGAGAGTTTATAAATGCCAACTAGATTTAGAAACTTGGATCTAAATTTCTTTCCTCTCTCAACTGTTTGGATATGAAAATAGAGATTTCTTAACAAAATGTATAAATGTTTGAATTTCTTTCTCACATACAAGAGTCATTTTTTAAACTTTTCAGCTACAGATTTATATCATACAGATGCTTTTCTACATTGTTTTGAGTAGTTCTTTATGTATTTATTCCTGGTGTGTCCTAATCACATAAAAAACCTAAAAGAAGAATTATACCTTGTTTACACTAAAACAGTCTCCTAATTAATACACAGAAAAAGGAATGACAAGTAGGGTTGTAATAAAAATTTCCTGGTGTACGTATACATTTCCTGGTATACTTAAGAGAAGCTTAATCTATTTCTTAACTTTTTGT
Organism: Vulpes lagopus; assembly: GCF_018345385.1. NCBI lineage: Eukaryota > Metazoa > Chordata > Mammalia > Carnivora > Canidae > Vulpes > Vulpes lagopus. Next base: position 65,203,356 of record NC_054827.1, read on the forward strand.
TGGCTGCCAATATTTTTCTAATTATTACATAATTATTCTTGTTTATATGATTGTATTGATTGTATTTCCTTTCAAGGATAGGCTCATAATAGTTGTTATTTATAATTTGACTATGAATATTTGTTCAAACCTGCCATACTTTTGTATATTTCATTACTACAGAGAGTATTTAGTATAATAAAGTGGAATAGTCTCTTAATTCAATATGTACCTTGATTCCATGTATGTCTTTTATTTCTTTCCTGAAATATTTATTGTGGTTCCATATGAAAGGAGCCTATGGTCAGAAAAAGTATAAAGTTTTTATATGAATAAAATTATCCTTTTCAATCTACAAATAAAAAGTATGTGAAGTGGAGAAAGAACAATTTTTCTGGATAATTAGAAAAAATCATCTTAATAAACAGCTAAACTCAATGTTATACTAAATCTTTACTAATGCTTCTTCCTTCTTTAAGAACAAAATAATGCTCATTTAATAAAGAGTATACATTTAATGTGCATTGTCTTCTAGTTTATGTTATTTGAAAACTCCTCATGTTTTTCAATTATAACTAATCAGTGGGTAAATTTAAATGCTTACTTAAAGAGTATGAAGTATGATTCAAGTATTGTATTAGGTTCCATTGATCAATGTTTTCTTATCTAGTAGGCTTCCATGACATTTAGGTTTCATCTTTAGTAATCTACATTTTTTTTCTTCAAAATTATACTTAGATATCAGCCGGAAAAAAATTCACCTACAATACTGTTTTATCAGAAACTGGTCATATGCTGTTAATAAGAATAGAAGGATACTACAAAGAATGTTGGCAGCTTTATATCTGTCAGAAGCTAAGTTCATTTCCTCCTTACTTCAATTTTTTTGGAGTATAATTGTGTAAAAATTTATGTAATTCGCATCACAAAATTTGTCTTATTAAATTTGTAGTTATTTATTCTGAATTATATGTATTAATGTTCTATCACCGAAATGCTTAACTAAATTTTTTGAAAGATTATAACAGTAGTTCAATGAACTGGGAAAATTATCCTATAGGATTCCAGATAGGTAATATTAGTGACATATTTAAAGTGGTGATAACTTTAACTTTACACTTATTTTCAAGAAATTACATTTTCACAATCTTTTTTTAAGTGAAGCAGTTGAACAAGCTAACAAACATAAAAGATGTCTTCTAAAAAGAGGTTTTATGTCTGCAGTCTATTAAAAGAATAAATGATCTTTACTTCAATATAGATTAATTGTATTACCCCTAGGCCAAATGATATTTTCTCTCAAGGACAAGAGATTAGTTAGGGAGTCCAAGGTTCATTTTGTTAGCTAAATGAAAATAAATTGGTGACAACTTAGAGTCAGCGTCTAAGAACTTACAGAGAATTACTCTAACTTGAAAGGGAGATTAGGCATTCTATAAAGAAAGATATCTCTCTCAAAAATGCAAACCTGGCACTATTTCTATCAATCATATCTGTAAATCATTGGACACCCAGACACACACACATACTAGATGCTCAGCCAGTATGCTCCAGTGTAGTGTAATAGGTCCTTATTACTTCTCATTTATTTTGTATTCATTCTGTTTACTTTATGCTTATGCCTCTCTAGTCATTAAATTATTTGATTATCAGCCCTATTTATACATACACACATATGTGTGTCTGAATGAAAGGATCACATACTATGAAAAATCCTTTCTGAGGATGCAGTTAATACTAAATGGGAATTGAGAATCAAACTCTTCCTAAAGTGGTGTTTATTTGAATGCAATTCTTTTTTTTATTAAGATTTTATTTATTTTATTCATGAGAGACACACATACAGAGAGAGAGAGAGAGGCACAGACACAGGCAGAGGGAGAAGTAGGCTCCATTCCATGTTGAGAGCCTGACGTGGGACTCGATCCCGGGTCTCCAAGACCACACCCTGGGCTGAAGACGGCGCTAAACTGCTGAGCCACCCGGGCTGCCCTGAATGCAAGTCTATATAAATGAAAAAACAAAACAAAACAAACAACCAAACAACTTGCTCTTAAATAAGCTGAAAGAATATCCAGGATAAAGACAGGTTTATGGGGGGTAAGGAGAAAAGTCTGAGGTATATGGTGTATATAGAAGACTCAAAGAGTCATTGACATATGATAAGTGTAAAGAGAAATATTTGGAAGTAACATTAGAGATCTTTGAATTAGTTATAGAGAAAAGGCACTCTCTGAGAGTCAATGAGAATCATTGAAAATGACTGAACAGAAAATAGGTATGATCCGATTAGTGATTAAGGAAGATTTACATCATCCACACACATACAAGGGTTCAAGTAGTAAATTTAGAGGACCAGACTACATTGTTCTCATTTAGCTTCAGTGTTTATGAAGAAATAATACCAGTAAATTGAGCTCAAATCTGCTCTATAATTCCACAAACATGAGTCAGGGAAAAACATTTTTTTTTCATTCCTGAGCTCAAATATTCTCTTTTCTGACAGTGCGAGATTGGTTACTGAATTTTCTTTGTTATATGTATATGAAAAAGGTTGGAATGGTGGACTATAAAATAATGCATAGAATTTAACTTACTCACCATGCATCTTTATCTTATTCTCCATGAGAGGAATTGGATACATATAAACACATAAAGTAAGCTGATCAGTTCTTTTATTCAAGGCCAGAGTAATGGAATCAAGTTATGGTTGATTATAGAGTTAATTTTGCTACTAAGGTCATAGTTAATAAATGATTATAGTTCTAGATATAAAAGGAAAGTCGAGAATCAAGCAGAGTTGACATATCTAAGTTCAACATTGGGTCAAAAGTTTTGAGAGTTAGGCTGAATAAGTAAGTAAAGGCGGCACAGGGAGGGGTGGTGGTAGTGGTGAGGTGGAATGGCTGGCCGCTTAAAGAAAATGGAAGAAAGGAGCCAGAATCAAGTGAAGAACAAGGGTAATTATATTTTTTCAATACCAGCACCTAGATCCAACAAAGCCAATCTATGTTGACATAACCTGAACTAAATAGTTGGTGCTTTGAGATCTCATGCTGTGGAACCCCGCAAATAAAGATGAGAATGCTGTAACATTTGAATCCAGTGAATGAAATATATCAAGAGAAAAATAAATACCACAAAATATGCTAAGAAATTGCAGATTGTTCTCCCCAAAGAGATATGAAAATACTCTTCTGAAGCAAAAGAAAAGTCAAACAAAGAGAAACGTTGCTAATTTTCTTTATCTGGGAATTTCATCAAAGGCTTAGCATTTTGGGGTTTGTGGTTAACATGATTCATTGCTTGTGTCCATGCTCTGCCTAGATTTTCTTAAGTTGCCCTCTAATTTCTGCTTAAGAAATTATGGTCAGCAGTTTTAAAGGTTTTGAACCCAAGGAAGAGGGAAAATCTTTTTTAAAAAAATACCAATTGTTTAACCTTATCTTTTGGTAATATAAGAAACAACACGACAGAAAAGTTTGATCATAAAAAGTGTCCACATCCAATCACAGTCCTACTGTCCTCTTCTGTGTGCTCTCTAGTGACCTGTATCTAATTTTTTTTTAAGATTTTATTTATTCATGACACACACACACACACACACACACACACACACAGAGAGAGAAAGAGGCAGAGACACAGGCAGAGGGAGAAGCAGGCTCCATGCAGGGAGCTGTATGTGGGACTCAATCCTGGGTCTCCAGGATCACAACCTGGGCAGGCACCAAACCGCTGAGCCATCCAGGGATCCCTAACTGGTATTGATAGAGTCTGGAAGACCTAGCTACTCCTGGCACACTATTCTTTAACTATGTACTTTTAGCCCATAATTCTAAGAGCTCCTGAAATTCAATTTTCAATCTGTTTAAACCTTTTTAAATCTCTCAAATAGGATTTATTATTGAGGATTCCCTAGAGTCCTTGCTGATACTGAGTAATTATAAATCTTTATAAGAATAATGCTGTTATGACCTGTGATTCAGATCTTATACAATGAAAACAGCTTCAATACATTAAAAAAATTTTTTTTAGAAGTTGCTTTGGAAGCCATGGGCCTCAGAGCAGACATGGGCAAGTTCAAGAACCACACCACACACAACCAGTCATGAAAATGGCACAGACACGGCATCAAGAAATCCTGGTCACAAAGGTATGAATTCTTAAGGAGGAAGACCCCAAGTTCCTAAGGAACATGCACTTTGCCAAGAAGTGCAAGTGCCTGAAGAAGATGTAGGCAAATGACGTGAAGACCCTGAGTGTACATGCTGAGGTCATCAATGCCCTCATCAAACCCAAGGAGGTCAAGCCTAAGATCCCAAAGGGCAGCAGCTGCAAACTCAATCATTTTGCCTATATCCCTCACCCCAAGCTTGGAAAACACACTCATCCCCACATTGTCAAAGGTCTCAGGCGTTTCCGGCCAAAGGCCAAGGCTGAGGTTCAAACCAAGATCCTAGCTTGCAGCTGTGACTCTGGCTCCAGATCCTGCTGGTTCAGGCTCCCAAAGGTACCCAGGCTCCAACAAAAGCTCCAGTGTAGAGGTTTCTGTCTGCCAGTGTGAAGACGGGAGGACTGGTGCGACCCCTGGGCTTCTGTCTGCATGGGGCTGGTGTCCTCCTGTGTTATTTGTACAAATAAACCTGTAGCAGGATCCAATTTTTTTTTTTTTAGAATTTCTCACAATTTTGCTAATTCTTTATTTTAAGGGAATCTATCTATCTATCTATCTATCTATCTATCTATCCATCCATCCATCTATCTATCAACCTATCTACCTTTGGATAAAACTTTTCCTGAATTGTTTGAAAGAATAATTAACTATGTAAGTTTTGCATTGAACTACGCAAATATGAAGTGCCACCTATAAAACTTGTTTGTAAAGAAGAATCAAAGCACAAGCTCAACCTGAGAAAAACAAACAAAAGCTGATTATGAATGTTCAGAAACAGTCAGTGTCTGAGCATGGAGGAGAAATATTACTCCTGCACATCACTTCTATAAGGACTAAGAAATATTAATAGTAATTCTATAATTCTATAACTCTGTGATTACCATTCTAAAGAACAAAGGAGAAAGTCCTATGGGTGAGTTGGGAAAGTATATGAGTTATAGAGAGAAATTAATTTAAAAAAAAAAAAGCTTTTCACTGGGCAGCCTGGGTGGCGCAGCGGTTTAGTGCCGCCTTTGGCCCAGGGCGTGATCCTGGAGACCAGGATCGAGTCCCATGTCGGGCTCCCTGCATGGAGCCTGCTTCTTCCTCTGGCTGTGTCTCTGCTTCTCTTTCTTTCTTTCTTTCTCTCTCTCTCTCTCTCTGTGTGTCTATCATGAATAAATAAATAAAAATCTTAAAAAAAATCTTTTCACTTAAAGGAAACTCACTTAAAAAAAAGATAATATGCCTCTTTTACATGGAATTTTATCAAAAATCAATGTAGATACAACCAAGGAACCATAGTCTCAGAAATATCTCTTCTTTTTTCTCCTCTTCCCCTATTTCACACATCTACCCACCCCACTTTCCTCTGGGAGCCGCCAGTTTGCTTTAGTATTTATGAGTCTGTTTCTGTTTGTTTTTTAGATTCCACCTATAATTGAAATCGTATAGTATTTGTCTTTCCCTGGCTGACTCTTTTCACTTATCATAATACCCTCTAGGTATGTCCGTGTTTTTGCAAATGACAAGATTTCATTATATTTTATGGCTGAGTAAAGATGTGAGATGTATCTCACATCTTCTTTATCCATTCATCTATCGATGGGCCCTTGGGTTGTTTCCATCTCTTAGCTGTTGTAAAGAATGCAAGAATTCTGTAATAAACATAGGGGTGCATATATGTCTTCAAATTGGTTTTTTTTTTTTTTTTGGTTTTCTTTGGATAAATACCCAGCAATGAAATAACCAGATTATATGGTATTTCTATTTTTAATTTTTTTAAAAACCTCTATACTGATTTCCATAGTGGTTGCCCCAATTTACATTTCCACCAACATTGCACAAGGGTTTCCTTTTCTCCACATCCTCACCAACACTTGTCATTTCTTGTGTTTTTCATACTAGTCATTTTGATTGGTGTGAAGTAACATCTCATTGTGGAAGTCACTTTATTTTCTAGTCATAAGTCAATTATATACACATTTGTTCCATTCCACTAGAAAAGTAGTAGTTAAATCTACTTGCACATTACAAACTCCCTAGATTTTTAAGGATCCAAGCCCAGGCTCACCCATGGAGAGTCTAATGTAATTGTTTGGGAGTAGGACTCAGAGATCGTTAATTTTCTAAGTGATACTAATGTGCAGAAAGCTCGGGGAATCATTGCATTAGATCGAGGGGATGGTGACTGTGTTAGTTTATTCCGCGCTGGACGTTAAAATAATCTTTTTATTTGTATTATCTCATTTAATCCTTCTAGCATTCCTACACTGCAGAAATAATCTCATTTTGCTGTTGAAACAAGCAGAAAATTTAAATACATAATTTGCCAAAAGCAACGCAGCTTAGAAATGTTGAAGCAGATGCAAACTAAGGCTTTATGAATTTAAAGCCTGCATTCCTAAGCATTCTTATTATCTAATTTCTGCATCTAGGTTACAATAATAGAAGCATCCTGGTTTTTTCCTATCTATTTTGGCCCAAAGGTGCCATATGCCATGACTCAGGACAATTGTCATCACTTCTTCAGAATTCGGTAATATGTGAAAAACCTAGAGGATAATGTAAAAACTTTTAGCCTCCTCCAGCATCTGGTAAATAGACATGGTTTGTGAGTTGCAGGAGATATGTAAGATTTTTCTTTAAATTATTAAAGTATATAAATATTGGAAATTTTGCTTTAAAAATTAGATTACAAGTTTCTCTTAGAAGTTATGAAATCTGTACAATTCTGAACCTAGACAAATGAAGGTCTATAGCCATAAATGGGCTGTCCTTTCTCCTCTATTTGCCATATTTCCTACAGTTGCCTATTGTCTCATATGCCAGTGCTTCCTCAAAGATTAATCATGTTCACACGATTAACCTGAGGGTCCTATCAAAATGCAGATTCTGACTTGGTATGACTGGAGTGGAGGCAGAGATTCAGCATTTCCAGCAAGTTTCTAGCTTATGCTGATGCTCCTGGTACTCAGACTACACAACTTGAATATCAAGGTCATATGATATCTTTAATACTTATTTGCACTACTTGACCTTACTTAAACCAATTAATTTCGTGTCTTCTACTTATATAATCTTTATACTTATGTAATCTCACATAAATCAATTCACTCCTGCTTTATTGGATAAAAACAAAAATATGGATTTATAATTTTTTACCTTCTTTTTCTAGAAAGTGGTGTTTTTTCTAAGCCTATTACTTGGAATGTAAGAAAGAATAAAAATACATTATAGATTTAGAGCTTAGGTTCTCCAGCCCAAATTCTTACAAGTGTCATTAAGAAAGCCATTTGATACATCCCCACACAGTGTGCTGTGTTGTAAAAGAGAAGATGCAGAGAATTCTTTCAATCACTGAGCCTAAGTTGACCCACCCAGAAGAGAGGTATAAGTCCAGAGTTTCACAAAGTCTCCAATGGTTACCCACTCAATTTCAACAAAAGGCCAGTTTCAAGACAACAGCTGCTTTCCAATGGTGTACATGGCAGCCATGTCCAGGAAACAACAAGTCTTAACAAGGGACACCTTACGTTGCCAGAGATTCCAATTATTAAAATCCTGTCATAAAGACATCTAGTTCAAAGTGGTCTTTAGGGTTGAGGGGTCCCCCAAATAATAACAATTTTCTATAGAATCACTTTGCACTTTGCACTTACGGGATGGGGAGTAACAAGGATATAAACCATCAATACCAACGGAAAATTCAGGGGTAGAAGCCATTAAAACAGTACACTGAAGTGGCCCAACTGGTCATCCCCACTGGTAACGTTCGCTCTTACTATAAACAATTCTCAAATGCCATTAATTGACTCAATGCCCCCTTTGCACATGAGCCTAGGCAGGATGTTTACTTGAATGTATACCACAGTGAATGTATACCACAGTGCCATAAAACCTTGAGTCCCTTCCTTCCCCAACTTTTCCAGCCTAACTGGATGTGTGCACATGACCTTCAGTGCTTCTAGAAAATAGGACATCAATCTTGTTTCTATTCACCTTGTCATTATAGCAGTTACGTTAGGGCATAAAAACTGGGAATGATCAGGTGCATGAAAGATAAAAACAGTCCTATTCCAGTAAGCAATACACATTTGTATTTGGTTGCAAGCACTATGACAACAGCAAGTAGCTCAATCAAATGAAACTTCCATATTTTCTGTTCATTCCACATCCAATATTGGGCACTATCTATCTCAGCTTTGGATATATCTGGATTTAATACCGATAGCCACATACTTTCCGGCTGTGTCCATGGGATTTATCCTCCTTGGCTGATTTGGGTTTGACTCAGAGTGGTACTTCCTTTTATCAGATTCACATGAACCTGGGGTTCCCTTGCTTCTTTTCTAAAATAAGATCTAAGTTCTTACCCAGTTTCAGTCTAAGGGCTAAGTGAGTTTCCAAGGTAGGAGGGGTGATTGTAAGATTTTATGTACATTTCATTGGGCCAGTTTTTACCTCTCCCTTAGATAGCCTTTGTCAGCATTGACACCCAACTTAGGAGAATAGTATCCCCAGATAACAGTAAACCTTGCATATATGGTTTCTACAGAGAATGGTATGTCACAGCAAATCTCCCTAAGACAGTCAAAACTCTGTTTTTAGCAGCGAGGACCCACTTCAAAAAACTATGAGCTCTTTTATTGTTATCTCCAAATGGATCTAAATCTAACTTGATAGACCATACTGGGGGCCAGAGGTGGGCATGTGTTTTAAGACAGTACAACTGTTTTCATTATTTAAAAAAAATATATTTAAATTCAATTAATTAGCATATAATGTGTTACTGGTTTCAGAGGTAGAGGTCAGTAATTCATCAGTCTTATATAATGATGCTCATTGCATCAAATGCCCTCCTTAATGACCATAACCCAGTTACCCCATCCCCTCACCCCTTAAAATAGTAATAATAATGAGACAACCATACTTATATGTAAAAATAAATATCAGGTTGGATAACACCATTAATATCTCAGGCAGATTTTGTTTGTAAACCATAATCCTAAACCCAGAAGACAGAGAGATGTAAAGTAGGGCTCCTGTATGAGATTTTTCTCCTTTCTGCAATTGTCCACTGCTTTGAGTGTGGAAGCTGTTAAGAAAGGGAACAGAAGTCAGGATGCTCAAAGCAGCCCAAATTTCTTCTTTTGGGTCCACTTCATTCCCCTGAAGAAGCTTTAGAGCAGAGTTGTTGTTACCTGTTCACTCACCACTGTAGTCCTGGGCTCTATCCCATTTGTTGTATTATGCAATCAACAGCAGCATGGCAAAGAGCAAGGCCTTGACTCAAAAGTTTGATCCTAGCTAATTCTCTGGCAATGGCTTCTTACCCTTCTTCTGTCTTCTCCTACCCCAGGGAATTCTTAAGAGTCTTTATTTTGATTCTTTCTATCCATTCAAAATCATTTTTTCTTCTGTGGCATCTCTAAGGTTGGACAAGGGCAAGAAGCCAGCAGCCTGACCTAGTGTACCATCTTGACAGCAACAGCATCTTTTTTCCTTTTATCTTTTTAGAGCTGTTCATTTTCTTGTCCATTTTGGCTAGAATTGATAAACTCATCCTCACTGAGTGATATTGAATGTCACTCTTTTTACTTACTATGTAATTGGATTTAAAGCTGATCCTGTTAGGCATTAAACAATCAATACATTATTTTTTCTTCTTGTTTTTGTTATTGCTGCTTTTTTGTCTCACCACTAGAAATGGAGTTAATATTTTTTATTCTTTCCTATTTCACTCTGTTATAAAATATAAGCACCCTGAATCAAGAGAAATAGTAAAATGCAATCTGGATTGAATTTCATGATAAAAGGTATTTTTGAAGCAAAGAGATTTTTTAACAGTCAAGAATTTTTTCATCAATAATGTAGGCTGCTTATTTTAAATTGCAGCACTATTACAGATGTGCATGATAAATTGCTCCTGAATGCATGCTATCCTACAGATTTGAAACATATGAGTACGATGAATATCATATTGGCTATGAAGTAGCATAGCCTTACAGACAAGCTTGACAAAACATAGAATGTATTCTATTACTAGCAAGTGCTATTTTGCCATTTAACAAGGAGATTATTGTAGAAATAAAAGGGAAAGGCCAGCCTTGACTTCGTTAAATCATGAATTCATCATCCTCCTTGATTTGTTCTACTAGATTCTAATTTGGACATCCAAGAACACCCCTTTGCAACTCAGAACCACTCCATCCTGACTTTGCCTGGCAGGTTTTTATGCTTGGACTATTTCTGGTCTTATGCTCTTCAGCAAAAATCCATCCATTCTGAAACCAACTTTCAACTAATGTTCCAATGTATTGAGATTCCTACCTCTCCTTTATCAAAGGTAGTTTTGGGGGAAGTAACTGTTTAAATCAGTGTTTCTTAAAGTGCGGCCCAAACTCAAATACAATTTTCAAATAAGGTTCAGGGATTGTTTGTTTGTTTGTTTAATTAAACTTCCTGGGTGGTTCTGAGTGCACAAATGTTTGAGAGGCACTGCCCTAAACTAAAGGAATAAATAGCCATAAAGTGAGAGGCATCAGCTGAAAGGTTATAAAAGAAAAACACTTAGGCAAATAAGACAATGGTGATTTTGTTCTACACATACCATAATGTTAGTCAACTATTAGACCCATACATAATGCTTGTCAGGAATCAGTTAAAGAGTATTTAAATATTCATTATACACACTCTGCAATTATGCGATTGCTATGTGATTTCTACCTTTTGAATACATAAGATATTCCAAATTTGTTCTTGGTATAAAACCACAGATGAATTAGTCCCATTCTCTATACAATGTAATAGGGAGGCATATGGGTTTGGGGCGACATTGGAGAATAGGTTTCAACATATGAAACTTGGGGACATGTTATAATCCATGCTTTAAGTGCAATCAGGTTCTTCTCAGAAGTAAAGGTTTCCCTCTAGCCTCTAAAGCTGGTCCTCAACTTTCTGTCATACACCCATAATCTGTGGTTAAGGGACCAACCTTCTATAGTTCTACTTCACCCATTTCTTACTCTGGCCATTTGGGGGAATCTAGTGCTCTTTCTCTGGAACTATGATGGTATATAGGCTTTATTTTTTTTTAATTAATTTTTATTGGTGTTCATTTACCAACATACAGAAAAACACCCAGTGCTCATCCCGTCAAGTGTCCACCTCAGTGCCTGTCACCCATTCCCCTCCAACACCCGCCCTCCTCCCCTTCCACCACCCCTAGTTCGTTTCCCCGAGTTAGGAGTCTTTATGTTCTGTCTCCCTTCCTGATATTTCCCAACATTTCTTTTCCCTTCCTTTATATTCCCTTTCACTATTATTCATATTCCCCAAATGAATGAGAACATACACTGTTTGTCCTTCTCCGATTGACTTATTTCACTCAGCATAATACCCTCCAGTTCCATCCACGTTGAAGCAAATGGTGGGTATTTGTCGTTTCTAATTGCTGAGTAATATTCCATTGTATACATAAACCACATCTTCTTTATCCATTCATCTTTCGATGGACACCGAGGCTCCTTCCACAGTTTGGCTATTGTGGCCATTGCTGATAGAAACATCGGGGTGCAGGTGTCCCGACGTTTCATTGCATCTGAATCTTTGGGGTAAATCCCCAACAGTGCAATTGCTGGGTCGTAGGGCAGGTCTATTTTTAACTCTTTGAGGAACCTCCACACAGTTTTCCAGAGTGGCTGCACCAGTTCACATTCCCACCAACAGTGTAAGAGGGTTCCCTTTTCTCCGCATCCTCTCCAACATTTGTTGTTTCCTGCCTTGTTAATTTTCCCCATTCTCACTGGTGTGAGGTGGTATCTCATTGTGGTTTTGATTTGTATTTCCCTGATGGCAAGTGATGCAGAGCATTTTCTCATGTGCATGTTGGCCATGTCCATGTCTTCCTCTGTGAGATTTCTCTTCATGTCTTTTGCCCATTTCATGATTGGATTGTTTGTTTCTTTGGTGTTGAGTTTAATAAGTTCTTTATAGATTTTGGAAACTAGCCCTTTATCTGATATGTCATTTGCAAATATCTTCTCCCATTCTGTAGGTTGTCTTTTAGTTTTGTTGACTGTATCCTTTGCTGTGCAAAAGCTTCTTATCTTGATGAAGTCCCAATAGTTCATTTTTGCTTTTGTTTCTTTTGCCTTCGTGGATGTATCTTGCAAGAAGTTACTGTGGCCAAGTTCAAAAAGGGTGTTGCCTGTGTTCTCCTCTAGGATTTTGATGGAATCTTGTCTCACATTTAGATCTCTCATCCATTTTGAGTTTATCTTTGTGTATGGTGAAAGAGAGTGGTCCAGTTTCATTCTTCTGCATGTGGATGTCCAATTTTCCCAGCACCATTTATTGAAGAGACTGTCTTTCTTCCAATGGATAGTCTTTCCTCCTTTATCGAATATTAGATGACCATACATTCCAGGGTCCACTTCTGGGTTCTCTATTCTGTTCCATTGATCTATGTGTCTGTTTTTGTGCCAGTACCACACTGTCTTGATGACCACAGCTTTGTAATACAACCTGAAATCTGGCATTGTGATGCCCCCAGCTAAGGTTTTCTTTTTTAAAATTCCCCTGGCTATTCGGGGTCTTTTCTGATTCCACACAAATCTTAAAATAATTTGTTCTAACTCTCTGAAGAAAGTCCATGGTATTTTGATAGGGATTGCATTAAACGTATAAATTGCCCTGGGTAACATTGACATTTTTACAATATTAATTCTGCCAATCCATGAGCATGGAATATTTTTCCATCTCTTTGTGTCTTCCTCAATTTCTTTCAGAAGTGTTCTATAGTTTTTAGGGTATAGATCTTTTACCTCTTTGGTTAGGTTTATTCCTAGGTATCTTATGCTTTTGGGTGCAATTGTAAATGGGATTGACTCCTTAATTTCTCTTTCTTCAGTCTCATTGTTAGTGTATAGAAATGCCATTGATTTCTGGGCATTGATTTTGTATCCTGCCACGCTACCAAATTGCTGTATGAGTTCTAGCAATCTGGGGGTGGAGGCTTTTGGGTTTTCTATGTAGAGTATCATGTCATCGGCGAAGAGGGAGAGTTTGACTTCTTCTTTGCCAATTTGAATGCCTTTAATGTCTTTTTGTTGTCTGATTGCTGAGGCGAGGACTTCCAGAACTATGTTGAACAGCAGTGGTGAGAGTGGACATCCCTGTCTTGTTCCTGATCTTAGGGGAAAGGCTCCCAGTGCTTCCCCATTGAGAATGATATTTGCTGTGGGCTTTTCGTAGATGGCTTTTAAGATGTCGAGGAAAGTTCCCTCTATCCCAACACTCTGAAGGGTTTTGATCAGGAATGGATGCTGTATTTTGTCAAATGCTTTCTCTGCATCTAATGAGAGTATCATATGGTTCTTGGTTTTTCTCTTGCTGATATGATGAATCACATTGATGGTTTTACGAGTGTTGAACCAGCCTTGTGTCCCAGGGATAAATCCTACTTGGTCATGGTGAATAATTTTCTTAATGTGTTGTTGGATCCTATTGGCTAGTATCTTGTTGAGAATTTTTGCATCCATGTTCATCAGGGATATTGGTCTGTAATTCTCCTTTTTGGTGGGGTCTTTGTCTGGTTTCGGAATTAAGGTGATGCTGGCCTCATAGAACGAATTTGGAAGTACTCCATCTCTTTCTATCTTTCCAAACAGCTTTAGTAGAATAGGTATGATTTCTTCTTTAAACGTTTGATAGAATTCCCCTGGGAAGCCATTTGGCCCTGGACTCTTGTGTCTTGGGAGGTTTTTGATGACTGCTTCAATTTCCTCCCTGGTTATTGGCCTGTTCAGGTTTTCTATTTCTTCCTGCTCCAGTTTTGGTAGTTTGTGGCTTTCCAGGAATGCGTCCATTTCTTCTAGATTTCCTAATTTATTGGCATACAGCTGTTCATAATATGTTTTTAAAATCGTTTGTATTTCCTTGGTGTTGGTAGTGATGTCCCCTTTCTCATTCATGATTTTATTAATTTGAGTCTTCTCTCTCTTCTTTTTAATAAGGTTGGCTAATGGTTTATCTATCTTATTAATTCTTTCAAAGAACCAACTCCTGGTTCTGTTGATCTGTTCCACAGTTCTTTTGGTCTCGATATCATTGAGTTCTGCTCGAATTTTAATTAACTCTCTTCTTCTGCTGGGGGTGGGGTCTATTTGTTGCTTTTTCTCTAGTTCCTTTATGTGTAAGGTGAGCTTTTGAATTTGAGATCTTTCCAGTTTTTGAATGTATGCTTGTATTGCGATGTATTTCCCCCTCAGGACTGCTTTTGCTGCATCCCAAAGATTTTGAACGGTTGTATCTTCATTTTCATTAGTTTCCATGAATCTTTTTAATTCTTCCTTAATTTCCTGGTTGACCTTTTCATCTTTTAGCAGGATGGTCCTTAACCTCCACGTGTTTGTGGTCCTTCCATATTTCTTGTTGTGATTAAGTTCTAATTTCAAGGCATTATGGTCTGAGAATATACAGGGGACTATCCCGATCTTTTGGTATCGGTTCAGACCCGATTTGTGACCCAGTATGTGGTCTATTCTGGAGAAAGTTCCATGTGCACTTGAGAAGAATGTGTATTCAGTTGAGTTTGGATGTAAAGTTCTGTAGATATCTGTGAAATCCATCTGGTCCAGTGTATCATTTAAAGCTCTCGTTTCTTTGGAGATATTGTGCTTAGAAGACCTATCCAGGGTAGAAAGAGCTAGATTGAAGTCACCAAGTATAAGTGTATTATTATCAAGGTATTTCTTGAGTTTGGTTATTAATTGGTTTAAATATTTGGCAGCTCCCACATTCGGGGCATATATATTGAGGAGTGTTAAGTCCTCTTGTTGGATAGATCCTTTGAGTATGAGATAGTGTCCCTCTTCATCTCTCACTATAGTCTTCGGGGTAAATTTTAATTTATCTGATATAAGGATGGCAACCCCTGCTTTCTTTTGAGGACCATTTGAATGGTAAATGGTTCTCCAACCTTTTATTTTCAGGTTGTAGGTGTCCTTCTGTCTAAAATGAGTCTCTTGTAGACAGCAAATAGATGGGTCCTGCTTTTTTATCCAGTCTGAAACCCTGCGCCTTTTGATGGGGTCATTAAGCCCGTTCACATTCAGAGTTACTATTGATAGATATGAGTTTAGTGTCATCATATCTATTCAGTCCTTGTTTTTGTGGATTGTTCCACTGAACTTCTTCTTAAAGGGGAATTTTAAGAGTCCCCCTTAAAATTTCTTGCAGAGCTGGTTTGGAGGTTACATATTCTTTCAGTTCCTGCCTGTCTTGGAAGCTCTTTATCTCTCCTTCCATTTTGAATGAAAGCCTTGCGGGGTAAAGTATTCTTGGTTGCATGTTCTTTTCATTTAGGACCCTGAATATATCCTGCCAGCCCTTTCTGGCCTGCCAGGTCTCTGTGGAGAGGTCTGCTGTTACCCTAATATTCCTCCCCATAAAAGTCAGGGACTTTTTTTCTCTTGCTGCTTTAAGGATCTTCTCCTTATCTTTGGAATTTGCAAGCTTCACTATTAAATGTCGAGGTGTTGAACGGTTTTTGTTGATTTTAGGGGGGGATCTTTCTATTTCCTGGATCTGAATGCCTGTTTCCCTTCCCAGATTCGGAAAGTTTTCAGCTAGGATTTGTTCAAATACATATTCTGGCCCTCTGTCCCTTTCCGCGCCCTCGGGAACCCCAATTAAACGTAGGTTTTTCTTCCTCAGGCTATCATTTATTTCCCTTAATCTATCCTCATGGTCTTTTAATTGCCTGTCTCTTTTTTCCTCAGTTTCCCTCTTTGCCATCAACTTGTCTTCTATGTCACTCACTCGTTCTTCCACCTCGTCAAGCCTCGTCGTTAGGACTTCTAGCTTGGATTGCATCTCATTTAATTGATTTTTAATTTCTGCCTGATTAGATCTAAATTCTGCAGTCATGAAGTCTCTTGAGTCCTTTATGGTTTTTTCTAGAGCCACCAGTAGCTGTAAAATAGTGCTTCTGAATTGGCTTTCTGACATTGAATTGTAATCCATATTTTGTAACTCTGTGGGAGAGTGGGCTGTTTCTGATTCTTTTTTTTGAGGGGTTTTCCTTCTAGTCATTTTGCTCAGTGCAGAGTGGCCAAAAACAAGTTGTATTGGGAAAAGGAGAAAAAGAGAGAGAAGGAAAGAAAAGAGAAAAAGAAAAAAGAGAAAGAAGAAAAAAATAGGGGAAAAAGAGAAGAAAAAGAAAGAAAAAGAAAGAAAGGAGAAAAAAGAAAAAAGGGGGGGTGGGGGAAGCAATCAGAAATCAAGAAGAAAGAGAGAAAAAAAAAAGCACAAAACAAAACAAAACAAAAAAAAACAAAAACAAAAACAAAAAAACAAAAAACAAAAAAAAACCACGGGGGAGTATCTTCCGATTCTGTGTAGTTTAAGTCCCTTGACTTCCCTTGGAACTGGTCCGTCTCGCTGGTCTTCTGGGGGAGGGGCCTGCTGTGCTGATTCTCAGGTGTTGGCACTTGGGGGAGCTGCTCTGCCCCTGCCTGGTGCAGGGCTCGGTGGGGGTTGTTGACCCCGTGAGGCCCCGGGAGGAAGCCACAGTGGCGGGGGCAGCTCTGGGACCCTGTATCCAGCCCCCGCAGTAGCTCCGGGGCTCTCCTTCTGCAGGGCCTGGGGGCTCCGGGGCGGGGCCGCTGATCTGCTCAGTTCCAGGCAGGAGCGTCCTTGCTGTCCTGGGCCCTCCCGGCCTCTGCCTGTCCCGGGGGAGGCCGGATCCTGGGCTGTGTCCCGGCGCCCTGTGCTCCGGGGCCTGCGCTGTTGGATTCGCGCTCCCGGCGGTGCAGCCCCCTCCGCGGAGCCGCCGCCCGAGCCTCTCCGAGCTGTTCCCGGAGCCGCGCAGCCCCCTCCGCGCGGAGCTTCTTCCTCTGCGCGAGCCGCCGCCGCTGAGCTGTTCCCAGAGCCGCGCAGCCCCCTCCGCGGAGCCGCCGCCCGAGCCTCTCCGAGCTGTTCCCGGAGCCGCGCAGCCCCCTCCGCGCGGAGCTTCTTCCTCCGCCCGAGCCGCCGCCGCTGAGCTGTTCCCGGAGCCGCCCCGCCCCCTCCGCGGAGCCGCCGCCCGAGCCCCTCCGAGCTGCTCCGGGTCCCGCCGAGCGCTGCAGCCCTTAGGGAGCTCGGCGCACTCTCCGGGGCTCAGTTCCTCTGTTACTGTCCCAGGGAGCCCGAGGGCATCCCCGCCTTTCTGGGGATCCTGCTCCAATTCCCTGCGGGCCCCTTTCCGCCCGGGAAGGTCGGTGCAGCTCCTGCTCCTCCGGGACGGGGCTCTCCTGTCCTGGGGACACTCGCCCCGGCCTCAGCCCGGCTCCTCGCGGGGCCCCTCCCCCTTGGAGGCCTTTTGTTCCTTTATTTCTTTTTCCCCGTCTTCCTACCTTGAGAGAAGCGCGAACTCTTCTCACTGTAGCGTTCCAGCTGGTCTCTCTTTAAATCTCAGGCCGAATTCGTAGGTTTTCAGGATGATTGGATGGTTTTCTAGGTAATTTGCTGAGGACAGGTGACCTGGAGACCCTACTCCTCCGCCATCTTGCCCCTCCCCCTGGTATATAGGCTTTAGAAGTATCCAGACAGTTTTTAGTCCTGGTTGCCACTCACTAGCCATGCTACATAGAGCATTTATTTTTTTACTGACATTAAAAAAATAATAATAAAAAACAAAAACAGATCCTGGTTGGTGTGAAATTCTTTTGGTCAAGAGGAGTATACAAGCAGTACGTATGAGGCTTTCTTCCCTTAACTACTTCCCTAACCTTTTGTTTTAGACCTGGACAAGAGAGAACCTCTACGCTTTAAAGGGCACCACATATCACAAGCATAATAATAGTATTTAGTATATTATAAAATTTTAAGTATACATGAGTGCCTTTTCACTCAGTTCTAGGGCTTAAGGATGACATAGCACAACTCAGCTGTTTTAGTAACTAAAATCTGTAAGGCCCCACAGAAATGGGATGTGTCTCCACATCTCTTGTATTATGTCTTCAAATCAACAGGAAAATGAGGTAATGCCACTGCTTACATTTTGACGAATAGGGACTGCTTTGGAGTGAAGGGAGAATTTAAGTTACAGAGTACCTGTGAAAGAAAAAAGATGTATTAATTAACTTATTAATTCATTTATCTTATGTAGCATAAATGCCAATTGATTATTATATAAAAATATTGTTTTTAACTTTCTCAGTTATGTCAGGGCATTCATTTTCTGGTTTTGCTTATTATTTTTCCCATGTACTAATTTATTTTTCAGAATTAATCATTAATTAGCAAAATTTTCATAACGATTACACTACTAGTCTGAGGATAATTTTGAAGTTATTAAATCATTCATATTGCACTATACTTGTACATGTTTAGGTCCCGTTGTAAATGCATGCCACATAGCAGCAATTATTTACATTAGCAATTGCATAGGCACTGAATATTGAGGTTAAAATATTACTGTTTTTGTAGAAGCAAAAATAAAATTGAATAAAATATTAAAATGTAAATTTTCAGTAAATTTTGATTTAAAAATCCATATGCATTAATATAAGTTGTATATGCCTTTTAATTTTAATAGATACATTTAAATTTTAAGAATATAACTGTTTTGAAAACACAAATATTACTTTTTTATTAACCTCAATATTAATTTACATGCATGTACAATCTTATCCAAATTTTGCTTTGAATACAAATGTAATTGTTAAATCTTTTAGATCACCACTGGCCATAACAGTTCATCATAACAACATAATCACTCAAATTTTTATACAATAACTAATAATTTATATATATTTACTTATGTCTCATCCATACATCATTTACCTATAAAGCCTTCCCATCCATGTGTAATTATTAAGTTGTTTTTGATATTTTTCTTACTATCATGTAAAAAGTATAACTTTACAAATATTTTTTTCTATTTTGTCATAAATTATATTTGTCATGATATACATTTTGTTTAACAGTTAGCTTGATTTATTACTTTTAATATATGGATTCACGGTGTATAGGGCCTCATTTTTACTTCTTGCCATGGATGCTATATATTTTAAGGGTAGGCCTACTCTTCCCCAAAGCATGACAAAGTGGAAACTCAGAAGTGAGAGTGAAGTTTTTATTTGAACTAAATTGTACTGTACCTATACGTATGTGTGTCTGTGTTTATCAGGTATGAGATCTGCCAGAGATGACAGTTGATGGTAATAAGGAGGAAGGAGAGACTCCAAAATAGTTTAACCAACCTAGTTAGAAAATCAAAAACAAGCACCATAACAACAAACACATTTTATGAGTCACATCAACAATGTCTGACTGTTCAATTAATTGGGCATATAATTCTAGAATTAATATTACATTGATTTTTATCCTGTAATTAAGACAGATATATTTGCAGATATAAGTTTTCTGTAGTTTTTCAAAAGATGCCAAAATATGATAATAATAGGAAAGCAATCTGATCTTGATAGGCAAGGGACTATTTTGCAAATAAAATGCTAATTTTTTTGAAGATAGGTTTCCTCTCTTCCTCTAAACAGTCAACAATTTTTATCATATGAAATAGAATAGGCTTATATATTATTCTCAGCAGTTTGTATGTATTTAAACATTTAGGGAAAAAAAAGAGAGAAATGTTGAATGTAACTTATTTATCAAGATAAAGCATTTTGTTCTAACCAGTAATGGCAATATGTACCCAAAATACAAATATTGCATGATTCCACTTATATAAGTTATCTAAAATAGTAGATGAATACATCAAAGTGGAATAATGATTCCCAGTGGCTGGGGGGAGGGGAAAATCAATGGGTATGAATTTCAGTTAAGCAAGATGAATAAGCTCTAGGGATCTGCTGCTGTTCAACATCGTAAATATAGCCAATAATAAAGTATTGTACATATAAAAGCTTCTTAAGAGGGCAATTTCATGCTAAGTGATCTTACCAAGGTAAGTTATATGGTGGGAAAACTCTAGATGTCTTGTAAAGATAAAGCCCTGGCACTTGACATTATAGGTGTCCTGAGAAGATTTTCCTGAAATCTGAAGAATGAGTAAGAATAAATTAGGCAATGGGTGGGGAGGGAGTGTTTCGAATATTTGAAGAATAGGAACAGCACATCCAAATTCCTTGAGATGAACAGAAGTATGACAGGGAAGGGATGGTAAAAAGACCAGTGTGATTTTATCACAGAGATGGATGAGAACACTGGCAAAAGAATGAGCTGCAAAAAAAAAAAAAAAAAAAAAAAAGCATAGGCCTGATGTGAATGCCGTTATTGAAGGATTTTATACTTTATCCAGAAGACAATGGAAAATCATTAAAATATTTTACATGAGAGAGTAATGCGATATCTTTTTCTTTCTAGAAGATCCTTATGGTTTACTATAGAAAGGAAACTACAAAGGTAAACATAGGGAGAACTGGTAGATGGTTACCAAACATCAGACAGAAGTTGAGTAACTCAGAATAGAGATGGAAAAGAGTGCCACATTTGAAAGCATTTGAGGAGAACATTTTGAAAGGAATTGTGATAAACTATATAGTGGATGAGTATGGAGAAAGTGGCAAGAGGTATTCTAATTTTCCACCTTGTTTATTTTCTGCATGGAGCTGGAAGGGATGCCTGAAATAAAAAAAATAATTTTTAGAGGATAGAACCATTAATTGAATAAGGGCATGAATAAATAGTATGGACCAGAGTTGAGACTGAAAAGTAAAGAATGGCTTTGGCCTGTAACAGTTAAAGGTCAGGGGAAAGTGCCAAAACAAGACTGAAAAGGGGCCAGGACATAAACAAATGATGCAACGTCATAAAAGCAAGAGAAATGATTTCAGTAAGGAAGGATGGTAAACGGTGTTAAATAAAGCTGAGGGGATAGAGTAAAATTGAGCTTGAAAATGCCCATTGGAATTAAAGACCCTAGAGAAAGTCATTATTATAGAGTGATGAAGATGAAAAACCAACCTCTTATGGATTAAATAGAACTACCTCTGATTCCTTCTAAACAGAAACTAAAATTATGAATCTATTAAAATTAGGCTAAAACTTGACTCTGTGAGTCAGTATCAGTGAGGTAATTACAATACGAATATGTCTAGAGATTTCTATGCAGAGGAGACTAAACCTAAAGAGGAAATGCAGCGTCCTACCAAATCAGCTTTTTTGTTTTTGTTTTTATTTTGTTTTGTTTTGTTTGGATCTAGTGATTCACTGGCCAAGAAAAAGTGCCGATATTGAAGAGTTTAAGGCAAGAGTAAAAAATTTGACATAATGGGGATTCTCTCTCAAGTCTTCTGTTAGGACTTATTATATCATATGTACTTTGATTTAATTGTATTTGTAACACTTTTTCTTTTGCCATGATTTTTTAGGAGGGGAAGCTATCTGCAGAGTGCAAATTAATGGACACGTATCAGAAATCACTTGCGTGTGGGGTAGAAAAAACATACAAGGCTCTGGATTTGTTCTCAAGAGGCTGACATGCACAGACATGCATATATAAAGCTTTCAAAGACCTTAGATAGAACAAGGAAGGTGATAAACAAATAAACGTGCTTGTTAATACATTTCTCAAGCCACAGGTCAACACGTGCCATAGGAGTAGAGGCCTGGCTCTAAACTTTCTCTGTCGGTGTAGTGCATTATTTCTTGGAAATTGTCCAGTTAAATTGTTATTGATCAAAACATACACAGAAACGGGCAACGTTGCCATGTAACATTAAACCAACTTTAAATTAACTTGTACATTTAGTTCAAGGAACTTCATAAGTGCTGACTTTTTACTGACAAAAAGGATTTCTCTACTCCACTAACTTGAGGCATGTTTTACAATCTCATTCACCACTTTCAGTGTGTTTTTTCTCCATTCAAGATTTCCTTCTGCTTTTGCAAACATTTCTGTTCTCTGATCGATCGTTTTTATTTTCCTATTTCTTGTTATTTTTCTATGTGTGTATGTGTGTAAGTGAGTGCTTGACTACATATGAAATACATTAGGAAATAAAAGTGGCATTTTAGTGATGCATCAAAATAACAGCCATACATTTGCTAATGTCTGCTAACCAAAATAAATGAACAAAACAGTATGTATCTTTTAATGCTCCAGCTAGCAGAATTATTATGTGACTGAAGTATAGATGATAAAGGTTTAAATAGATCTAGAATCCCATATCTGAAAACCCTGAGGCCACATATATTTTGGAAGTCAGAATTATTCAAATTTCAGAAAGATAATGCAGGCATGAACTATATTATATAATATTCCCAACAAGTTCTAGAACAACATCCTCTAGTTTCATAAATTGCTATCACCAAAGTTAAACAGTTATGCTACTTGGGATAAAATCATAAATTATTTGTGTTTAGCTACAGTCAAATTATATAGTAATACGTTAATAAGTGATATGGTGGATAAATACAAACTGTAAATATTCCAACACTCCTTAATTTTTAAAGTTTATATTTCTATCTCTAAATTTATCTATCTATCCATCTATCTATCTACATGTGATAAATATTCATTATGTCAGTTTGTTTGGGAATCATAGAGAACAGGTCATCCAGTGTTGACACCTTCACTGTGGTCAGGTTGAGGTGGATATGTGATGATGGACAGAGAGAGTTCTCACACAAGGAGGCAGAACTTTTATAGTTGACTTTTAAAGAGAGATTTCACTTTTGCCTCCTCATTGAATAGCCTTCTGTCTAAGCAGAGTCTGAGTAAATTGCTATAACTTCCTGTTGATTGGCAAATGGAGCATGATCAAGGAAAGCAATTATTTGATGACAATTTTTTTTTACCATATATCAGAGATTTTCCCCCTATGTTCATGAACCATTTCAGCAATTTCTTCATCATCCATGGAACTGGACAACAGTGCATGATTGTAAATGCTCCCCATTCATTCTCTCATTTTTCTCCAAGGGCTGTGGTTTTTGTCAGTCAGAATCTTATCAGATTTGTCAATGTAATTTTCATCTGCTTCAGGATTTGCAGAAACCTTTTGCTATAGGTTTTCAGATATTTAACATAATGCTTCTTGAATTCCTGAATATTTACATTTATTCTTTTTTTCTAGTTATTTGTAATAAACTCTACCTTACTTCATCACCAGCAAATCAGTTAGCAGTGTAAGTTTACTTCACTGTCAAATCTACTTAATCAGTACCAGTCATTATTTTTTGTTTATTTGCTGTTTGTTTTACTATAAGGCATTTTCCCATTTTTCTTTAGTTCTTGTAACCACTGTCAGGCTCAAAAAAGTTCAACAACTTAGGTTTCTATTTCTTCATAGTATATACTAAAGACTTAAAGCAATATGGAATTCTGTACGTCACATTGCCTCATGATGATACCACACACATATATACACCTTGAAGAAGCTAATGCAGTAATCATTTGTCAGATATTGATACTAAGTTTTGCTGTAATTTTTATTTTTTGTTATCATATATGGAGTTTTATGTAATACCTTTGACAATTTCACTATTTGGTTTACCCCAGTGTCATAAAATACAAACAAAAATCCAAATAATGAGGAAAATAAGTGTGTCACTACTAGAAATACCAAATCTCAACACTTCCTTTTCTTTTTTTAAAATAGATTTTATTTATTTATTTATGAGAGAGAGAGAGAGAGGCAGAGACACAGGCAGAGGGAGAAGCAGGCTCCATGCAGGGAGCCCGACCTGGGACTCAATCCTGGGTCTCCAGGATCAGGCCCTGGGCTGGAGGCACTGCTAAACCACCTAGCCACCCAGGCTGCCCAAATCTCAACATTTCAAATAAGATTTTGGCACAAAATAAGTCTTACTGCCAAATGTCAAGAAGAAGGAGAGGGAAGAAGAGGAGGAAGAGAAGGAGGAGGAGGGATAAGAAAAATAAAATTTAGATCTTTGAGCTTTTCATGTTTTGAAGTTACCCTGAAATATTGTAGATCTGTATTAATTTAAGATGGAAACTTTAGTACATGAGTTAAGGAGAAATTCTATTCAACATATGAACACTCATGATTAATCTTAAAAGATAATAGATGTTAATTAAAGACACATGATACTAGCTGTTTAATTCACTCCATTATGATAATTGAAGTTAACATTATATATTTATAGCCCTCTAATTATAAGATTTTCATTGATCATGAACATCCCATGTGTATCAAAAGTGCTAAGAAATTTTTATTTTATGTACTAAAAAAATTTATCATTATTTACCGGTATTAAAGAATACATTTAGGGATCCCTGGGTAGATCAGCAGTTTAGTGATGTCTCTCTCTCTCTCTCTCTCTCTCTCTCTCTCTCTGTGTCTCTCATGAATAAATAAATAAAATCTTAAAAAAAAAGAATACATTTAGAGTTACAGACAGCAAGATGTCCAGTACTCTTCAAAAACTATTCATCTCACAGTCACTGATTTTTTTCAATAAGAAAACATGTACTTTACATGCAAAGTATACCACAAACTGTAAATGGTAGCTGAAGCCATGGTATTTGGAAGATTTTAGATTTTTCTGTTTTGAGTATTTATACACAATTTTCTCACTTTTAACACTGTCTTTATATTACTCTGGTTGAAATGGTTTTCATTCACATTACTAGGAAAGCAATAATTGAGGATATTACTCATCACATTTATTTATATTACTAAACAAATTTTTATTCTCTTCCTATCATGCCAGTCATTGTTTCAGATCAAGCAACGAAGGAGTCAAACCTCCTAAACTATGAAGAATAAAAGGAGTTAATACAATATGATGCTTAGAAGAGTACCTGACATACTAAACACTTAATAATTACAGCCATTAATAATATTAGTGGTGACTGCATTTTATTTCAAGCAGCTCTTCTGGGAATTACATACTGTAAATATAAACATCAATTATAATATCATTTTATGTGGAGACTGATTCTTTGAATTAAACATAGCAGATTTAATAGGGCGGGGTGTACTTTAGTTAGAATAGTGAGAAAAAAAAATCCTTTAAGGAGCTGACATGTAAACTTAAAACTAAAAGAAGGGAAATAACTAGTCCTACAGGATTCTGGGGAAAGAGTATTTCAGGTAGAATAATATTTAATTGCAATGCCTACAAGAAAGGAGAGATTGGTATGTCTAAAGGCTAGAAAAAATGTACCTGGTACATGGTACACCAGGAAGAAATAGGTAGAAAATGAGGTCAGAGATTTGTAGGTCATTATATACCTTGGAGGAGACTGAATTCTATGCCAATTGCAATGGGGAAGCAAGTTAAGGGTCTTAAGAGGAATGATATTACCTGATTTGAAGTTAAAACATCATGCTTGCTGCCCTTTGCTCATGTTGGGTGGGTTGGGAGTGGGGGAAGAAGTCCAGTTAGGAATCTAAAACCATACTCCTGGTTAGACATAATGTTGGTTTGGGCCAGTGTTAGAAGTGGAGACGATGGGTTCAGGATATATTACAGATGGAGCACTGACAGAATATGTTGATGAATTATGTATAAGAGATGAGAGAAGGAGAGGAATCAAGAATGGGTTTTTGAATTGAACATCTGAATAGATAGTGGTAACCTTATTCTAGAGAATGCTACAGGAGAAATAGAATTGATGAGTGAATGAGCCTGTATACGTGTGTGTGTGTGTGTGTGTGTGTGTGTGTGTGTGTGTTGGGGGAAGTGGGAAGTGAGTGTGTATGTATGGAAATCATGACTCCTCTTTTGCTAACTATTCAAATGAGACAATGTTCCTAAAGTAAAAGCTTATGTGATAAATTCCCTAGGTTACATTTCCAGAAAAAAAAAATTCTACGAAGCCTGTTTGCTTTCTTCAATCTGCCACTGAGTTTATTAGTGGACAAAATGTTTTCTCTTTCAAGTTGGCTACCTGGAAATGGAGAGATAAATTTTATGCTTAATTACAATAAATGATTAATTCTAGTACATAATACATTGCTTTCCTTCTTTTGTTGTCCTTCTTCCTTCTAACTGGATTCTGAGCAAACTTTGTATTTTAACTGATTTGCTTCTTATGTGTCTTACTGTATTATATGTTACTTCACACTAATTTGAGGACTGGTTACTCCATAAAGCATAGATGAATACATAAGTGTATGAGTGAATTAACAACCATCAGTTTCTCCAAACTCAGTCCATCAACAAATTTGAATCAATAACAACACCACACACAAAATGCACTAATTAAAAATGTTAATGGTATCTAGCGCTTAAAATTAAGCAATGCGTCAAATTTAACTTGTGAATCATAAATTTCTTCTCTTTCCTGAAGAATCAACATCTCAATATTGAGCATCTTTTTCTTACTGAATTGACAAAGAGAGTTGGTAAAATGTAGAAACAGCCACAGTTTGCTTCAGAGCCACCGATTTAATGAAAGCAAAGGGGCAAGAGATTGTTTTCATATACAGACCCAGGAAAGTCTTGTACACATGGTTTAAGAAGTATCACTTGAGTGTTAATTTACATATTCTTATTCAATGGCTGAGCTAATGGAGAAACAATGCATGCATTTAGTTTTTGCCTTAAAAGAGATGTATAAAACTTACTTTGTTATGTTTTCAAAGAAGCTAATAATTCTGGCCTTTAAGTGCTTTGCAAACACTGAACTCACTTGTTCTCTCTCAGTTCTGGAATAATAGCATAGCTCCACACCCATTTCAAGGAAAACATTGATTGCTTCTAGCCCATTTCCTCTTTTCCTTTGCAATACAAGAGGACTGTGCCACCAGTGCAAGCCATGGTTCCCCTGCAAACTAGCTGTGGGTGCTCTTAGACAAACTGCTTACCTTCTGAAGCTTCATTTGTCATTGGCAGTCTAGACATGATAGAGTACATTTTTCTTACAATCACTGATAATAAACAAATCACTTAATAGAGTTATTCAAAAAGAGTAAGTGCTAAATTAAAATTAGCACACTCACAAAACTGTTTTTGATTTGTTTGTTTTGTTTGTTTTTTGCCTTTGGAATGCTCATGGGATTAAAAGTGATTTTAGTATTTCTTTGTGGGCACTCTCCCTCCAGCACAACAAACAGAAAAAACTCTTGACTCACACAATGAAGTCATAGTCATGAGTATTTAGAGGTCACCTAGGAAGTGTCAGGGCAGTAGGTATATCTTCCTCATTTAGTTTTACATTAGGGAAGATAAAACATACAAAATATTTGCTTGAGCAATAAGCTTAAAATGGAGAATATTGGGGAATGCATAACAATCACCAATGGCTTGAAAAATACAGTAGCTATGGTTTCAGAAAGATAAATATAAATAAACTAAATGTAGAGGTGGGGGAAAAGGAGTTCAAAACAGGAGGAAGACCAAAGATAATATATAAAAAGCCAAAACCATAAGAAAGAACCTCAATATAACTAATCATTAGGGAAATGCAAATCAAAACCACAATGAGAGATACCATCTCACATCTATCACTACCATAAAAAAAATAAGTAAAGTGTGCCTGGGTGGCTCAGTTAGGTAAGTGTACAACTCTTGGTTTTAGCTCAGGTCATGATCTCATGGGTTGTGGGATCCAGCCTTGCAATGGGCTCCACACTCAGCAGGGTGTCTGCTTGAAGATTCCCTCTGTTCCTCCGTTCACTCACTCACTCACTCACTCACTCTCCCTTTCTAAAATAAATAAATAAATATTTTTTAAAAAACAAGTAAGGACAGAAAATAACAAATGTTGTTGAGGATGTAGAGAAGTTGGAACTTCTGTGCACTGTTGGTGAGATTGTGAAATGGTGCAATGACGGGAAAATAGTATGGAAGTTCTTCAAAAAGTTGAAAATAAGGCTACCATATGATCCAGCAATTACACTTCTGGGAATATATCCTAAAGAATTTAAAGTAGGATCTTGAAGAGATACTTACACACTTGTGTTCATAGCAACACTATTCACAATAATCAAGAGAAAGAGACAACTCGGTTATCCACCTATGAATGAATGGATAAAGAAAATGTAGCATATACATACAGTGAAATATTATTCAACCTTAAAAAGTTGGGAAATTTGCCACATCTATATTATGGATGCTTCTTGTAGCCATTACGCTTAGTGAAATAAGCCAGTCGGAAAAAGACAACTATTGATGATTCCACTTACCTGTGGTATTTAAAGTAGTTAAATTTATCGAAGCAGAAAATAAAATGCTTGCTGTCTAGGGCTTGCAAGAGGGGCAAAGAGGAGTCACTGTTTATTGGGCATAGAGTTATGGATTTGCAGGATGAAAAAGTTCTGGAGATGTTTTAAGAACAATATATAATACTTAACACTATAGAACTGTACACTTGTAAATAGTTAAGATAGTAAATTTCACATTATGTGTTTTTTTTTACTACAATAAAAATTCAAACAAACATAAAACCTGAAACGGGAGGGAGAGTGTTGCAATTAGTCCACAGAGGTGAGATAGATACCTTCACCCAAAATTTACCCAGATGTTGAGACTGATGACACCATAGGTGTATCAGGAGGATATGAAAGTGTCTGTTATTCACATAATAATGAGGCTTTCTGGGGAAAGCAGAGTAGATTCCAAAACAGGTCCAAAAACCATATGAGAGAATAGGAAAGAAAACTAGCTTGAGGTTTTATGGTGGCTAGGAGATGGGGCAAAGCTAGGGTTCCTGCATGTGGGTTAAAGCTTGTATGGTTTGTACTTCCCTGCAGTATCAAAGGAGGGAATATCTGAACTTTCTTAGCTCCTCCAGATGTGAGGCAGAAGAGGGAGGGAGAGTAGTGTGGGTTGAAAGTCATCAGTGGTCAGAAGCAAAAAAATGGAGTCAGAGTGTTACAACTCCTAATTGTTGCAGACTGTTAGAATTCATGACGTTTTGCTGGTGACTGAAATATGCCATTTAATTATATTTAGGCTCGTGTAAGCAGGCCACCAGCATCCCCTATGATGCCTGTAGCCTTTAGGCCATAAACAAGGTGAAATTTCTGTTGCATGCTTTGTGCATGAGCTCACCATTGTTGCTTTTGCATAGTGTCTTATATTGTGGCTTTATATGTAAGGAAACATGTTTGACATTCATTTATATTTAGGATATATGTGAAGTAAGAGATTCCGAGAGTTCTTTACCCTGAAGTAGAAAACCTTGGATAAGAAATTGCTATTGGCTATTGGTTATTGCTATTGGCTAGGCCAGACAGATCATGGCAGTGGTGTAAGAGTTTGCAAAAGTGTGCAAAGAGGGGCAATTGTTGGCCAGGGTATCCAGTGCTAAGATGACTGTGTGATTTTAACCAATTAAGCTGACCTTCAGGTCCCATCCTGGATTGGCAGCATCCTGGTTAATGAAAAGCAGCAGTTCCCCCAGGAGTTCCCTCATGCATATGGTAGAGACATAATTCTTAAGGCATAGTTCTTAAAGAATAGTTCTTTACTGTTCACTCAACATGATCAGGACAGAGATGACTTCATTGTCTAGCACCATGGCATCTGGCAAGGGACAGACTTCAGGAGAGGTCACACCTTCCTGCAGGTGAAGTATGCCAGAGAACCCGGGCTTGGCTCTAGCTTGTAACAAGGAGAACTTGGCAACCATGCTAAGCTTGCAGGTACTGCAAAGCATAATGGAACCTAGCTATCAAGGGTCATAGGCTCAGGGCGCATGAGATCCTCTTTTTCCGGAAGAGAACAGTAGCAGCCAGCAATTGCCAGTCTAATGACATATAGCATGGAGCTGGGGAGAGCAGCTTCGTGTACCAGAAGCTCATAGGCAATTAATGGCCATCATGAGTGGCCCATAGATTCCAAGACACATACTGAAGATTTTTATGGGGAAGGAATTTTGGGGAGGTACTAATGGGAACATTGCTATATTGCAACATGGACAAATTCTAGAACCTTCGTGATAGGGGGCCTCATTTGCAAGTGGGCCAATTTTCAAGTAACAGCCAGCATAAGTAGGCCTACGTAAAACTTAAGTAAAAAATTAAGTAAAACTGAGAAATATATTTCTTCTGGAATCTAAAAGACATTGTTTTTGTTTGACTTTTACGGGTGCAAAGAGGTTCAATAACTGTTTCTTGACAATGTCAGAGATGGAGCAGCCTTTGATTACCAAATAATTTTCAGGAACTTAACTGCAATGACAGGGCCTTATCTTATGTGTGGGGCAAGGATCTCCTTTTTTTTATGAGTTCCTTTGTGAGCATTTGTATGTCCTTAATGAATATCAAATGAATTTCCTCAATGGAAGATATCTTCCAAGTGATGTCATACCTATGTTCTTAGAGAAAGTCAGATGTGCTTAAGATCTTTCCTACATAGATTGTATGTGATGGGAGGGCTACTGAGGTACTGGATGAGTAGCTGGGTAAAGATGCATTGTGTTTTTCAAAGAGAAATGCAAATTATAGCTACAAGCCTGTTGAAATAGGTACCAAATAGAACATATTGGCCAAATCTATGAGTGAAGTGTATTTTGTGCACTAAAGTGTATTACCTATTGCTGATTAGGTGGCATCAGTAATTTTAATAATACTGACAAATAGATAAAGACACCAGTAGAAACACATGTCAGGATCACTTTAAGGAGGGTCTTATTTCCCATAGTCATTCCTAAACACTAATTATAACTTCTGATTTAGTTTGGGAGAAACCTGTAATGGAGGCAAAGGAGAACCCAGCAGATGTAGCACAGAAAACCATGGATCTGAGTACAAGCTTGCCATTAGGCAGCACCACAACTCAAAGCACATTAACAGCAAGCAGCAGAGCTAGTTAGCAAGACAGAGCAAAAGAATAAATATTCCCCAGGGGGCATGGTCCTTGCCCAGACTCCTTGTTCTCTCTGCCAATAGTTGTATCACCAGCAGAATGGACTCACTCATATTCTGGTTTGAAACTAATGATGCAACACAAGTATCAAGGGGATTTAAGAACATTTATTACTCACATAAGGAGGCTTTCTGGGAGAGAGCAGGGTGGACTTGCCCACAGATCCAAGAATGGCTTACGGCAGTAGGGAAAAGAGGCTGGCCTGGGGTTTTATGGTATTTAGAAGACATGGCAGGGGTTAGGATTCCCATACACAGGTCAGTGTTTGGGTGGTTTGAATTTCCCACAGGTGCCAAAGGAGAATACATCTGGGCTCTCTTATCAATTGCTCAGATGTGGGGCTGTAGGGGAAGGGAAAGTGATGGGGATTAAAAGCTGTCAGTAATGGAAGATCAAAGATGGAGTCAGACTATTATAAAGAGCACAATCAAATCACTGAAGCCAGTGAGGACATAAAATTTTAAAGTAAATGAGAGTGTGGCTAAGTATTAAGAGCAAAGCTGGAAATGAAAAGGGAAGACTACGGTGAAACGTGTTAATTATCTTAAGCATATTTTTCATAATAGCAAAACATCTATTCTTTGCAATGAGAATAACTTAACGAAATCTACGTGAGAATGTATAAGAAAATATTTTCAGTATCGTTGGGATGGATATATTTCATACCAGCTTCATGAAGAAAGTTACCTACTCTTCCCATTTTCTACCTAGAAATTTCCAGGGACAAAAGGAAGAGAAAATGAAGGTATTCCAGTCTAATCCTGCTAACTTGTAGCTTTTTTATTTTGTATGCATTCTATACACTTTCTATTTAAATAATTCATATCAATAAATGGGCTGTGTTTTCTTATACACACACATAAAATTCTGAAATTTGCAAAGCAAGGTGAACACAGCATTTTAGGTCAACTTAAAATATTTATTTTATAATAGTGACTAGCATTTGCCTATACAATGGTTTTTCAAAAGGCTTTTGCATATCTCATTACATTTTACCTACAAAATAATCTCATGAGGACAAATAATATATTGACAATCTGTGTATATGCATGTGTGTATACATACACGTGTATGTTCTTTATGGTTCAGTTCATACATAAAATCAAAACACATTTTATTTTGCTCAAAATTAGGTAACCAGAAAAAAATCTGTCTCCTAAATTATGATCTAACTCCTTCTTAATTATGAAACATTTAAGTTCAAGTATTAGAAAAAATTATTAGTTAAAATTGACATATGTAATGTCCAGTCAAAAACAAAAACAAAAACAAAAACAGAAGTCACACTAGCAGAGGTTTTAGAAGAGATTATTTAAAGCAGGGATTTGGTTATGAAGGTGTTAGGAGACTGTAGCCAGGAAAAAGATAACTGAGAGATAACACATAGCTGACAGCGGGGAGCACCTACCATCCCTGAAAGGAGATAAAAGGGAACCAAGCACTTGAAGGTGGGTTCTGAGGAGGTGGAGTAAACCACCAAGGGCAGGGTACTACCCAACTGCTGCTAACGCTGTTGAGGGGTTGTGATAAGATTGGTCTGGCAGTGGAGCAAATAATGGAATTGACAGTGGGAAGCAACTGCTTCTGCAGGAATTAAGAACAATTAGCTGAGTGACTCTACAGGCGCAGTAGGAAACAGGAAGGGAAGAGCCCTTCTGCCTGCAGCTTTCACATCTCCTCAAAGGGCCGCTGTTGGCAGAGCCTAGTAGGGAGCCGGCTGCTAAAGAAGGAAATGTGGTTTACACAGTCACGTCACAATCCCAGCATTACACAAGTGTCCATGGGTGAGTTCGGAGCTGGAAGAGTCTAGCCCAATAACGAGCACAACATGGAAACTCAGAATCTGTTCAGTGTATTTGCAACATGGTTATCCTTAAATGACAAATAATATGTTTAGGGAAAAGTAAATTATTTCATGCTCATGTAGAGAAACAGAAGATGCATTTAAGGATGAGCACTTCCCCCTGACCCCTTTCTCTTTGGGACTAGAGGAATTTTTTATAATCGACACCAGTGGTCCATAATGCAAGAATGCTTTCAGTGAGTGCTGGACCTTCAATATTCTATAGGTCATTTCTCAGGCCTTCTTTCAGAGACTGCTTCTAACTTGGTAATGGTGCCATATTGATTAATTCAACAGGTATATGTTGAGAATGTACAATTTTGTAAGTGTTGTAGGTGGCTGAAATAAAACATTTACAGTTCTTAAGAACATGATAGATTTAGAAAGCCCATTTCTCCTGGTTTATAATAACAATATGAAATAAGGACACCTAAAATTTATAGGTATGCTAAATTAAATATAGATTTATTATCAAATTCTGGACAAGTCAAAAATCTGAACTCATCATCCACCTTTTCTTTTCATCTTCCTTCTTTTTTTTCATCTTCCTTCTTTTCTTTTTCTTTCTTTCTTTCTTTCTTTCTTTCTTTCTTTTCTTTCTTTTCTTTCTTTTCTTCTTTCTTTCTCTCTTTCTCTCTTTCTTTCTTCTTTCTGTTCTTGCTTCTGCTAGCCCAATTTACCAGGGACATGTCTGGTTATGTCATTACACGGATTACATAGGCTTTCATCGTCAGTAATCCAGCGTGGTATCCGAAGCTCAGAGGTCAGCAAGACTTAGGGTTATTGCACTTGTGGAGTTTAAACAGGCTGCCAGCGTCCAGACGGTGATTCTCTTTTCCTAAGTCTGAGCAAGCAAAGAAGCCCTGCTTTCTTTTTATGGCCTCAAGATCATAAGGGGGATTTGTGCAGCCTGTACAGAAAAGAGCTCTGACTGTAAATTAAGGCATAACTCTTCAATTTTAAATATGGTATATTTCACTGCCTTCTTTACCCACTACTTTAAAATCTATACTTTTAGGTAACAGATTTGAAATATTAGTTTACAAAAACCCACTGTATATGATAATGTGAATTTTGTCTAGAAAAACTGTGTTACGATGTTTTTAAGTGATCATCTACCTATAGAAGCAGGAGTTTTGTGCTTCACTTCCATACGTGCCTTCCTGATGCTTCCTCATCTTCATCATCTAGTTTGTGATAGACGTTAACCCCAAAGAAATTTGTCCTAATAGATGTTAACCCCAAAGAAATAGTCCTGTCCCTTTACAACTAAATAGATGGAACAGCAAGTGAGAATAAAATCAATGTTAATTTTCAGCGAATTGTGTTCATATGAAAATAACCAATTGTTCCAGTTACAAGGAGACAGAAAAATAGAAAACAAAGGGAGAAGGTCTCTGCTCAGCTTTTTAATTTTGTTTCTATTACAAATAAACTGAATCTTCAATGATTTTTATTCTTTCTCTGCCTAGTTTCACTATGTTGCAGAGAATTAAGTAATGAAAGAACAGCATCTGATTGACAGGGCATCTGTTTTTAATTATGAAATATACAGTGTTTTATATATATATGTGTATGTCTACATGTATATGAGATATTACATATATATAAAACATAAATATTTTTAAAATTTCCTCCTGACTTGTTATCTACTCCTTCTTTTTCCTCTTTACTTATCTATCCTTTCATCCTAATATTTGTGAATGCTGTGAAGCTGTTTGTAGGGATAGGACCCAGGTATTAAAGGCTAGTTAAGTCTCTACTCCTTTCCAAATCCAAGCCTTTTGTAGGGATATGTAGTAAGCATTGCAATCGGGGTTGATTCTATACAATCCTCATGTCAATATGTAAGTAGGATCTCAGGAGACTTTCCTTCTACAGAAACAGGTTTAGAAATGATGCACAATCCCCCCAAAGTCTCTAATAATACCTTATTTAACTAATAACATGCATACATAATTAAGGGAATAATAATAGAAAACGTATAGGGAAGCAGATTCGATGGAAAAAGGCATTCAGAGTTGAATTTGTGGGCAGCATAATACCCCATCCACAAGAGGGGAGGCAGGAGATGGAGTCACTTTTTACCCTTAGATGATCCACTTGAGACGGTTTACTCATCTATAAAATATGGGCATTGACATCATCTATATTGGAGTGTGAATGTGAGAAGTAAATGGGACAATACGTGTAAAGTGCTTAACACCAGGTTTGGCATTAAACAAGCTTGAGCTATCACCATGATGATGTCAGCACTTTGTCCTTTCCTCATGCCTTGGGAAATTAGAGATCAGACTCACTGCAGGAGCTTTGTTATGTCCAAGACTGTAGATATGGGTTTTGGTGTGGTAATAAAATGTGGCTGAAAACATGGGATTTCAGACTTTATGGTAGATAAGAAAGAGCATTAGACTTGAATCCAGGAAATTAGACGGAATCTTGATGCATGAATCATATATTCTCTGTAAGCTTTAATTCAATTACTTTATTTGAAAATCGGTGTAGTAATATCCAGAGAAAAAGCATGGTAGATGTGATGTTCACATTATACTTATAAAAATTATGTTGAAATATAAAAATTTTGTAGAGATGCCATGTTCTATTATGATTATTACCACATAATAGTCAGGATTATCATTTCATTCCAAAACAGTTCCTTAATCAAACTTTTATTTTCCTTAGAGTCTCTGGAACAGACTTACTGTTTTCCCTTAACTATCATGACCAAGATGATCCAATTAACTCTCTTCTTAATAGATACATCATGGTCTTACAATGTTCAACCAACTTTTTAGTTTCTAAAACAAGCACAGCTACAGTGTTGCTCAGTCTCTCCTTTCTTTCTTTCTTTCTTTCTTTCTTTCTTTCTTTCTTTCTTTCTTTCTTTCTTTCTTCTTTCTTTCTTTCTTTCTTTCTTTCTTTCTTTCTTTCTTCTTTCTTTCTTTCTTTCTTTCTTTCGGATTTTATAGGTTATTTTCTAATGTAAATAACAAGGTAACAGCTGAAATGTGGATAACAGTAGTAGATATAAACAAGTACATTTACCGAAAAACAGACATGTTTTACTTAGATCATGAAGGAAAAGACTTAACTTTTGATAGATCATAATTTGTTTTCAGAGAAGAAAGAAGGAAGACTGATCCACATTCATAAAAGAATGATTGAGGCTTTTTTAATGACAAGCTTTATCATAGCAGTCATGGTTCTTAAATAGAAGTCACTTGGGGAGGAAATTTAAGGCAACTAGGCT
Source organism: Vulpes lagopus (assembly GCF_018345385.1). Classification (NCBI taxonomy): domain Eukaryota; kingdom Metazoa; phylum Chordata; class Mammalia; order Carnivora; family Canidae; genus Vulpes; species Vulpes lagopus. The sequence goes on from NC_054827.1 coordinate 65,239,377, forward strand.
GGTAATAGGATGCTACCCTGAGGAACAGGCTTTTGAGGCTGAAAATGAGAAATTAGAACATGAGGAAGGATGTAGGAACTGCCCTAGATTATCCTTTTATTTTTCTCATCTGTTATAATATTCTAGCAATTGATCAATTTCACAGTAAATGCCTTATCACCATTTCAGCAGATGTTTGTCTGCTGTTGACCAATAATTAGAATCTTAAAGTTTAAGTTAGGAAAATTCACAGTGGTCAACAAATACATTTATTTCCAAATTTTCCTGAGCATAAGGGATACTAGGGAACTTGTTCCCTAGAGATCCTGATTCAAAATGTCTGTGGTGTGCCCCAGGAATTTATACTTTCAACAAATGCCTAGTTGATTCTATTGATCTAGCAATTGTGAGAATCTCTCATGTTATTGCCTTGGAGCTAAAAACTTTGAGACTCAGCATAGCAAACAAATGAATTGCAAGATCTCATAAACTGAAAGGAAGCTGAAACCAGTTAGTGCCAGACTTGTGTAAAGAATCCAGAACTCCTAACTTTCAGGCCAGAGCCCTTTTCTCTTTTAATTCAAGGTCTAACTAATGTGAAACAACAGTGCATGTCTTTGTATTATTTGGTATTCACCAATCTACACCTTGAAAGAACAATGCATGTCAAAATAAGAATTGTTTTTGTCTTGTGTACTCATGGAAAGTAGAATAATCTACTCAAAACCCTTTTAACAAAATTTCATTTGTGAGGATTTAAAACTGGAACTTGACAAGTTTACAAGGACAGTTATAAACTGAAATAAGCTCCTGGGTGAGGCTTTAGAATCCTTTTCCTGGGATCCCTGGGTGGCGCAGCGGTTTGGCGCCTGCCTTTGGCCCAGGGCGCGATCCCGGAGACCCGGGATCGAATCCCACATCAAGCTCCCGGTGCATGGAGCCTGCTTCTCCCTCTGCCTGTGTCTCTGCCTCTCTCCCTCTCTCTCTGTGTGACTATCATAAATAAAGAAAAATTAAAAAAAAAAAAGAATCCTTTTCCTTAGGGATAGTTGTATTTTTAATATTTTTTGTTTTTGTTATTTTGTTTTTACATGGTATAGAACCAATAGATAGTGGAAAAAAACAAGTTGACACATCTGGAAATGTATGTTACCATATAATTTTATAATTTACCAAATTTTTCCTTTTGATTTCTACTTTCCTTCATTTGCAAGAAATTATTAATAATTATACGCATTAACATAGGACCTATGAATAAATACAAGGAAATAACACAGATATAGTATCTTAGATTAAACATATCATTTACAACCAAGAATTGGCAAAGAAATGAACAGAAACTCCTTTAAATTTATTTGTCCATGTCACATCTCATTCTTGTCTTCTTGCCATCAGTCGTCACAAAGCAATTTAAAAAAAAAAAAACAAAAGCATCAATAGTACAATAAAAAGAAAGAAAGAAATGGACTCAAGAAATACATAAGATGCAAAATCTTTAGGATTTGTTGTGGGTTGGGTATGGGAAAGGAAGGAAAGAGGTTATTTAAGAGCGACTCCAAGGCTTGCTGAATGACTGAAAGGACAATAGACCTAATCAGAAAAATGAGAGAATCGTGGCTGAGGGCAGACTTTTGGTAGACTGTGGGGGAGGAAATAACTAGAGTTCAATTTTGAGGCTGTTGTGAGGGAGTTGGCTCTAAGAATTCTAAGTAACAATGCCAGTAATTCACTTGAATATTCAAGACTAGAGTTCCAAGGAGAGATCTGAGATGAAGATATAAATATATGTTTACATGTATTTGATAATTATTATTTTTTTACAAGTTTAAAAAAAATTTTTTTATGATAGTCACAGAGAGAGAGAGAGAGAGAGAGAGAGAGAGAGGCAGAGACACGGGCAGAGGGAGAAGCAGGCTCCGTGCACTGGGAGCCCCACGTGGGATTTGATCCCGGGTCTCCAGGATCGTGCCCTGGGCCAAAGGCAGGCGCCAAACCGCTGCGCCACCCAGGGTTCCCTATTTGATAATTATTAAAATTATAATCATGAATAAGTTTTCCTGAAAATATGTAGGGCAAGAAAAAAAAGGAAAAAAAGCAGGCCTAGGAACTTTGAGTTCTTTGAAGATTTCAACATAAACAGTAAAGGAAGTCCTGCAGCAGAAACTAATAACAGCAACATCACTAGAAAGAAAACGAGAAAACAGTGATGATAGAGAAGCTAATGGCCAATGGAGGGAGTCTCAAAGGGCAAAAAGTAATCAATATTTATAAATAAGATTTTATAACTAAAAAAATGAAGGCAAGTATTGACTGGATTTAGTGAAGTAGAGCAATGATACCCTTTTGATAAAGGAGAGCCATGTTGGAGTGAGTTGAAGAATGAGTAGACATATGAAAGGGGAGGCACTGATGATTAAAACAGTACTAAAATAGAAATTAAATTAGACTTGTAGTTGAAAGGGGATGTGGGATTAAGGAAGGAGTTTTGATTGTTGTTATTTTTTTCCATTTGTTTTGTCTTAAAATAAGAAAGATATGAGATAATTCAGTGGAGATAGGGGAAGAAGGAAGCACTGATAATGAGATTTCCTAGAAAAATAAGAAGCTTAGCCTCTGCTATGTCAACTGAATGTGCATCCTTTATGCTAACAGGATACTTGTATACTTAATTCATTAAATTGAGAGATTTATTTTGTTTTATTTGTTTTTATTCTAGGGGAAAGTTAGAAGTTGCCTCGATGTTAAGCCAATATGGAGTTGATTAAAGTATTGTATAAATGTAAAATAAATTATAATTGGGTCTTCAAAATTATCTACATTTTTATTATTGAACTGAAAATATTTTTAGCAGTATTATTCATGTTTTTCTCTTTTTACCTTATGCTTAGTAAAGTGTTTTACACACACATCATGAGTGTTTAAAAAACACTGACTAAATAAGTAGAGATATATACTATGTGGAATAAAAACTCCATTACACAAACAGGTATACAAGGAATATTGACAGTTCTTCATTTTCTATAAATCAGCTTAATTTTGATGCCAAACTCTTATTTCATGGGAACTTGTGAAACATTCTGTGTCAATGTCCACCTATGCTCTTTTGCTTCCAGCTCCTGGCAATGTTTATCTATGGGCTTCTTTGGCACTTTCCAGTCTGTTATTTTGTCTTATGTGGGAGGTGAGAATTTTGGGCTGTAGGCCTAGGGTCCAGGATATGGCCTCCTAGTGCATTAAGTATCCTTAGAGAGAATATCTTGACTCCTCTCAGGGTACCATCAAAGAGTTAGCACAGGTCCCTTTGGCTTATATGACTCCTGCCCATTTCTCTCATTTCCAGAAATGTTTAGCCAGTGAAGCACCTGCTCTTCTACATCTTCATTCTTCTTAATGGTTTTGGATTTTGGAAGCAAAAGACAGCACTATAATAAAACTTTCCTAAATCATAGAACATGTTACCTCTTATGGTCCAAAAGAGTAATATCTCAAATATTATCTGGCCAAATATATTAATTTTGTGAAAAAGTCCTGAGGATGTGGAATAGACAGATAGATGATAAATAGAGAAATGGAAAGATTGATTAAGTTTCTGTGAAATGAGACACTGTGGGGATTTTTAAATTTTGTTGCATTACTCGACTCATTTTCTCTTTTCCTATTACTTTTAATGGTGTCTTTTCTAAGATATTATTTAATAAATGAAATAAATATGGAAAAAGAAAAAAATTAACTTTAATATCTGGAAACATAAATGGTTTTCATTGGAAAGTACAGCATTGCCTAGAGTTGATACATGGCAGGGTCCACCAACAACTCCAGCTTCTGAATAGCCAGGAATATAGGTGTAAGAAATCCCTGTTTCTCATGTTTGCGCTTAAAAGCATATGCAACTGTTGCCTTGGGGATACACTATATTAATTACGTGCTCACTTTTGAGTATTTTTCTTTTCTAAATAGTCATATTGTATGTGTTGCATACAGAATAACACCATTTTTTTCAATGGACTCCATCCTGCTTTGCATTTAAGTAGTTTTTAGATATATTATGAAAAGGTCTCCAGTTACAGTTGGAGGACAGAGTTTAATAAATCACAGAGAATGGAAATTTTATATGCGAAAAGGCATGTTCTATACCTTTGCCATTCAAAAATTTATAATTTATTCATAAAAGGATGTCTGCATGTTTATATCCCTTTTGAGCATATTCTTCAACTGACCAAGCTTTAGAAATTGTAGGCTCTATTCAGACTGTAATACTGTCCATGTTACTTGATCTTCCAGCTTTTCCTTTTTGACTTCACTCTCTGAGAAGTGTGAGACGGGGAATGGAAATCCTGTTTTCTTCTTTTCCCCGTAAGCAATCATTTGCTTTGACTAAATTCCTCTCAGTAATGCTGACAGGCATGCTGCCAACAGCAGAGTATTCACTACTTATTGCTGTTGAACTTGCTCTGCTGGACTCAAGGCTACTCACCAAAGGAGCATATTCTGATCTCCTTCATAGAGCAAGCCAAAGTGAAGTATGAAATGATAGCTACCTACTGTTACTTTGGTTTGATTCTAAGAATTTTACATGACCCATCTTTAATCTTCACTTTGTATAAAATTCCCCTTGCTCCTGAGGCCAACGAACTAGGAAGATTGAAGCAAAAGTAAAGCCTGTAAATATTCAAGGCTAATACTTTGTCAAAACAAGATCACACCATAATGAGCGTTATGCATACATTTAAGAAGACTCTCTTTTGTTCCCTTGTGCCTTTTGGGAATTCAGTTCCAGAAAGTAGCTGTCAGCTATCAGGTCAAAACTTCGGTTTAAGGATGTTGGGCAGCTGCTACTGGATACAGAAGCAGAACAGAGAAGCTACAACTAGAAGAGTCAGGGACTTAGTGAAGCTGAACAAAAGACTAGGCAATGGATTCACAATAGGGGAAAAAACAAAACAAAACAAAAAACAAAACAAAACAAAACAAAACAAAACAAAACACCAAACCAGGTATCCAGAGGCAAATAAAAATTGAAGAACACCATGAAATAGCAGTTTGGAAACATGCTGGTGAGCAAAAGTTCCAGGCACATGGATCCTGGGAGTTGTAACTCCCAGGATGGAGTGGACTCCTCAAAATGTGGGACTCACAACAGTGAAGGAAGAAGATTTTAGACTTTGCTTGGAGTCACTATTTAATAAAAATTAATTAAAATGTGATTATTTTACTTTTAATTACCTTTCAAACCTTTTCCAAAAAAAAGTCTCAATTTAAATCTGTGTGTTTCATAACTCTATGGTCATTTATTTTTTATCAGAAGAAAACCTAGTCTCTGGCTTAGAGGCTTAAATGTTGGGCTTTTTATCATATGTATTTTACATCACCTCCTATTTTGGCAACTAATCTTTTCCATTTTAATAACATAAATTTTTCTTTGAAACATATTTAAGGTGAATTTAAAGAGAAATAATAGGTAAATAATAGTTTTAATATAACAGAGATGATTCTTAAAATGGCTGAAGTCCTGAAGATGGCACTCAGATGACAGACATTTGGGACATAGAGTTTTGAGTATGATGACACACTCTTACATGTACGCCCGTTTCCCCCACCAATTAGAAGCTTTGTCTATTTTCATAGAGACTGAGAATACTGAACGCACACATGTCCACCCAGACCCACACACACAAACAGATATTATTGTGAAGTGTGCGTGTGGGAAACCTACTTCCAGCTTTTTTTCTTATCCAATAAAGGAATTTGAAATGAAACAACAAGGACGCCTGGGTGGCTCAGAGTTTGATCGTCTGCCTTCCACTCAGGTGGAGATCCTGGAGTTCTGGGATCAAGTCCCACATTGGGCTTCCTGCAGGGAGCCTGCTTCTCCCTCTGCCTGTGTCTCTGCTTCTCTCTGTGTGACTCTCATGAATAAATAAAAATATTTGAAAAAAAAATGAAATGAAACAACAGCAGCAAACAATTGCAAACCATAAAAAAATCGTTTCTTTTATGTTTTCAACTCCTCTGAGTTAAGGTGCTTACCCTTAGTGATCCCATTTCAGATTGTCAATGGCATTCTCCTTGGCTGATGACAACCGTGTGTATAACCCCAGCATTCTGATACCATGATGGAATGTAAGGTTTAAACATACTCCAAACAATATTACTTTGTGAAGAGTTTTTAGACTAGGAAGGTCTTTTTGTGGAATTGAAGCATTTTTAAAATTTATTTATTTATTTTTAAATTTATTTTAGCATAGTTGACGCGTAAGGTTGCATTGGTTGCAGAAACACAACGTAGTGATTTAACAGCTCTATATACATTATGGTTTGAATCTGTGAATAAAGCAATACTTTTCCATGATATTGTGAAGCAAAAACAAGTTAGAATGGGAGTCAACTATCATAAATCAGCCTATATTCTAATAATAGAAAAGAGCTGTCTTGTCTTTTCTTTCATCTTGGATAACATGTTTAACTTTATATCTAGTAGTCCTGTCAATCTAAACCCACTGTGTTTTATAACAACTGAAATGTAACATACATATAAAATAGCTGATACCATAATAGTACAGTTCAAGGAACATAAACATGTTTATAATACAAGCACCCCATCCTTCCCCATTACAGTCACTACAGTCCGACAAGGATAACTGATATCCTTGCTTGTAATAGTGTAGATTAGTTTTCACACATTTAAAAAATATATATAAATGAGATAATGCAGCATATACTATTTTATGCCTGATTTCTTACATTCAAAAAATTTTTTTGAGATTCAATGTTATGTTTATGAGTGCAATTGTAGATTGTTCATTTTTATGCTGTACATTTATTTGTGAAAAGATATTGAATTTCAGAGCAGAGAATTGCAAATTCAAACTACACTGAGATACTATTTTTATCTATCAGATTGGGCAAAATTAAGGAGTGGAACAACAGAATCTATTGGTGAGCCTGTGTGATTAGATACTTTCAGACTTTGCAGGCTGGAATGCAAATCGGTATTCTGCTTAAGAAGCACACACAATTACATGCATATTTAGTTTTTGATCCAGTCCTCTCACTTCTAGGAATTTAACCTGCAGATATGCCTATAACAATATATATAAACACTAAAAATATTATATAATTTATGGGAACATTGTTTGGAACTGGAAAATACTGGAAATAATCTATATGTCCATACATAGGAGGATGCTTGAATAGATGATAGCACATTCCCACAAAGGAGAGCTACATAATTTATTTTATTATTTTTAAAAGATTTATTTATTTGTGAGAGACACACAGAGAGAGACAGAGAGAGACACAGGCAGAGGGAGAAGCAGGCTTCTCAAGAGAAGCCTGATGTGGGACTCGATCCCAGGACTCTGGGATCATGCCCTGAGCCAAAGGCAGAAGCTCAACCACTGAGCCACCCAGGCGTCCTGAGAGTTACATAATTAAAAAAACAAAAAAAGTAAAAGAAAGAATTTTATGTATAGATTTGGAGTGATTTCCAAAATGTATTTTAAGTAAGAAAGGCAAGGCACAAAAAGTGTCTTATTTTTCTTTTTGATTAAGAAAGAATGTAAAATTTAAAAAATACATAAATGTAGTTCTCTCTAGTGCAAAACAAAAGCAAAAGCTATGGGATGCATATGCTAGTTATTACTGGGATTGGTTAATATCAAGGGATGATTGTGATGGTGTGGAAAGGATAGAGAAATGGGGGAGGCATTCAATTTTCCCACAGTCTCACTAATACTTGTTATTTTTTGTTTTAATTTTTGTTGAAAGCTGTCCTAAAGAGCTGTGAGATGATTTGCCTTTCCCTAATAATTAGTGCTAATTAATATATTTTTATATACCTGGTGCCCATTTGTATGTCTTCTTTGGAATGTGTATCCAACTCCTTTGACCATTTTAAGGATCAGGTTCCTTCCTTCCTTCCTTCCTTCCTTTTTCTTTTTCTCTTTCTTTCTTTCTTTCTTTCTTTCTTTCTTTCTTTCTTTCTCTCTTTCTTTCTTTCTTTCTTCCTTCTTTTCTTTTTCTTTCTTTCTTTCCTTCTTTCTTTTTCTTTCTTTCTTTCTTCTTTCTTTCTTTCTTTCTTTCTTTCTCTCTCCTTCCTTCCTTCCTTCCTTTTTCTTTTTCTCTTTCTTTCTTTCTTTCTTTCTTTCTTTCTTTCTTCCTTCCTTCCTTCCTTCCTTCCTTCCTTCCTTCCTTCTTTTCTTTCTTTCTTTCTTTCTTTCTTTCTTTCTTTCTTTCTTTCTTTCTTTCTTTCTTCTTCTTTCTTTCTTTTTCTTTTTCTTTCTTTCTTTCTTTCTTCTTCTTTCTTTCTTTCTTTCTTTCTTTCTTTCTTTCTTTCTCTCTCCTTCCTTCCTTCCTTCCTTCCTTCCTTCCTTCCTTCCTTCCTTCCTTCTTTTCTTTCTTTTCTTTTTCTTTTCTTTCTTTCTGGAGATTGTGATTGCAATAGGAAGGAACAGTGAGAGAGGGAGAGGGAACCCTAAGCAGGCTCCACACCCAGCAAGGAGCCAACAGGTGGCTTGGTTCTGCACAACCTTGAGATCATCACCTGAGCCAAAAGTCAAGAATCTGTCACCTAACTGATTGTGTTATTCACCACCACCGTCCATTTCTTTATTTTATCCCACTGTTAAGTTGTAGAAGTTCCTTATATATTTTGGAAGTGTAACCTTTATGGATAAATGGTTTGCAAATATTTTCTCATTTCATAGGTTGTCTTTTACCATTTATTTGTTTGTTTATTTATTTGCTGCTGTGTAGAAGCTTATTAGTTTGTTACCACTTGTCTATTTTTGCTTTTGTTGCCTGTACCTTTGGTGTTACATCCAAGAAATTATTTCCAAGACCAAGGTCAGGAAGTTTTCCCCTATGTTTGCTTCTAGGAGTTTTGTAATTTCAGATTTTACCACATCCACATATGCAAAGAGAGACACAAGGAAGCTTTTGGTGGTGACAGTTATATTTTTTATGGTAATGGTAATACAAGAGTACACTATGTCCGAATTCACCAAATTGTGTACATTAATTATATGCAGTGTTCTGTACGCTGATTATATACCTCAATAAAGGAAAAAGAAATGATTTGTAAATTTTTAGTGGGAGGAAGTGACACTTCTCTGCGTATGCCTTCTGGTCCTGTTTGATTTTTTTTTTAAAGTAAGGTAAAAATAAAAATGGAATTCCAATGAAAAACAAATTAAGTCATATTTCAAATAAATACCATAACTACCCTAAAGGTTAAAGAAAAAAACTAACCCTAAACACAAATATATATTAATATATTGGAAATTAGCAAATGAATAACAAATAAACCAATAAGCAAATAAATAAATAAACAGGGAAAATAAGAAAGCTCCTCTTTCTAGTATAAGACCAAGTAACCAATGTGGAAATAATGATCAAATTATACTTAAGACAATCATCATCATAAGTTCAAGCAGAGATCATTAATGTTAAAATGAACAGGTGAAAGTTTGAGAGAGTTATTTATATGGCCTTAAAGTATTTCCATACATGTATTTATTAATTACAAAGGGAAAAATAAGTGTTTAGGAGAAACGTTGCAGAAAACCACCTTAACCAAGAGATCCAAATAGTATTATCAATAATGGGAAAAATCGGCCTCACATTCTACCTGATATTATTGCTGGAAAGACCACAAAATCATTCCTGTGATATCTCGATCCAAACTGCATAATCTGAATCCAATCATGAGAAAACAATAGTGATCCCAAAGTGAAGGACATTTTACAAAATAACTGTCCTGTACTCTTAAAAAATATCAATGTACCTAAATTCAAAGACTGCAAATCTATTTCAGAATCAGGGAGTCTAAAGAATCAACTGGAGGCAATATATAACCTGGAATCTTATTTTATTTTATTATTTTATTTTTAAAAGATTTTTTAGGGATCCCTGGGTGGCGCAGCGGTTTGGCGCCTGCCTTTGGCCCAGGGCGCGATCCTGGAGACCCGGGATCGAATCCCACATCGGGCTCCCGGTGCATGGAGCCTGCTTCTCCCTCTGCCTGTGTCTCTGCCTCTCTCTCTCTCTCTCTCTCTCTCTCTCTCTGTGACTATCATAAATAAATAAAAATAAAAAAAAATAAAAATAAAAGATTTTTTATGTCAGAGAGATAGCACACAGGGGGAGAGGCAGAGGAAGAGAGAGAGAGAAAATCAAGTAGGCTCCATGTTGAGTGTGAAGGCTGCTATGGGGCTCGATCTTACCACCTTGAGATCAGACCTGAGCCAAAACCAAGAGTGAGATGCTCAACCGACTACAACACCCTGGTGCTCCTAGAATTTTATTTTTTATAAAGAACGTTATTGGAAAATGGATTAAATCTGAATATTATCAGTCAGAGAATCAGATCAAATTAATTACCTGGCTTTTAATAATTTTACTGTAGTTGTAAAAGAGAATGTCCTTGATCCTTAGAAAAGGAAATTTAAGTATTTCAGATAAATGGATATGTCTGAAAATTATTATCCAATGGTTGTGGGGAAAATATGCATATATATCACATGTAGAGAAAATAAATTATAAAATATCAACTATCATTGTACACATAGGTATGGATATATATTCACATATGCATGTGATATGTATATATACTTATATGTGTATTATATATGTACATATAATACACATATTTTAAATTTGGGGTATCTAGATGGTAAAAGGTATGTAGAATTCTTTATATAGGATTTTTTTGGTATTCCTGAACTTTTCTGTAAGTGTGAAATTATGTCAAAATGAAAAGATGAAAATTTTTTTAAACAGATGTCTAGGACAAGCACACCCAAAATTTTACAGAGAGTGTCAAAGAATCAGGTGCTACTCCTTAGTAGAAAATGCAATAGTAGAATTCCAGGCTAGAAAAGGTAGTAAAGGGAAGGTTAGAAAGGTACTTAGACATCAGTTGCTATGGCAAACAGGCTAATTTTGCCCAGTAGAATCTCTTTCACCCAGAACTTCTTAACTCAGTAATATATGCATGTACCAAACCATATACTCTTGTACTTTAAAGTTGTGGCCTGGAATTGGACAAAAAACTCCACATTTCCTTGAAAATACTGGTGAACTTGACACCTTATCTCTCTATCCTTCAGCTCTACTGATGACTAGAAAGTGGACATTAATTAATTGAGGCAGTCTTGTACATTTCCTATTTTCAAATATAAATTCCCCTTCAGTAAAATAATCATGGTGTTTTTTATAAGGTTTTTAGTGGCTTTTATATAATGATAATGTGCTTACATTTGCAAGGTTTGCTTGACTTTCACAAGTGGTTTAAAATGGGCAAGGAAATCTTTTCAATGTATTTACATAATTAGTACTTATTTAAGGCTGATATACAAGCTTAATTATTTAAAATACAAACAGGATTTAATTAACAAATATGCTAATTGTGCTAATTTAGAAATTAGGCTCAATTCAATCTTCTTTGCAAAACTTTGAAAGGGAATGGATTATAGTCAAATATAGAAGATGTAAATATATTGGAGTTTCTCTGAAATACGTTATTTGATTTCAGTATTTCATTGTTAGTATTTAGAACTCGTGTATTGTGTGTAAAATACCTTGTAAATTTTGCAAAGTTTAAAAATGTCATTTGACATTATCTCAGCTTATTTTTTCCAGTATGAAATGTATAATAAGACATGGCTTGAACAGCCACACTGACCTTTAAATTAAAAAAAAAATAAAATAAAAAGCAAACAGTGTTAGTGTTTTTGATTTGACAGACCTCAAAGACAAGTTAAACTTCCTGCTAACAGCTAGAGGGAAAAACAAAGTGTGGTATTGGCTTGCAATTATAACATTTGCTGAGAAAAATGTTGACTCTGAAAGCCAGCAAAACAAAGTTTTCACTTAGATATTCATAGCTATTGTTTCTTATATCTGTGAATCAATAGTGACAACAAATGATAAATAATTCCAAAATTCTACTGAAAATAAAAATTCTTTATTTTGTGGTTACAAAGAGCCTAAATAAAAAGACTTCCTTTACAGAAAATCTACCGTAGAAGAAATACTTTTTTTTTTTTTTTGGATAAGTCTAATTTGTTAGGGCTTACCATAAGATTTCTGGCAAATGTAATTTACGTGGAGGCATCTATATTCAAAAGATTCTGATTAAGTACCTACTACATGCCAGACTATCTGAAAATATTTTATTGAAGACAAATTTTTAAATATTATGTCAGTGTCTGAGTGATCAGCTGTGCTGATATTTATAGAAGAGTATATATAGAATACAAAAGAAATGATAAGGTTTTAAAAAATGACAAGAGGAGAGTGTCAATTGCCAGAGGTGACAGATTATGGCAATTTATTCTCTTACTTCTCGTGGATGCTTATAAAAACTAAAATAATCTGGAACATTTTATTTAATAGTTTTTTGATTTAAATAAAAACTGGTAGTCTACAGTAGGTCAATTTCTGGAACTCCTTTTCTTTATAAGAATATTTTTGTGTAGTTTATATGAGGCCCAGCAACAGATGCCTTTTCTTATTCAACTGGATTGAAGTGAGGATGCAATTTTTCTATCACACTTTTTAATATAAACTTTATGATTTCATTGCACTGAGGATTAGCTTTGTATTATATTATTTCTGTTATACATGATATATATGTATAATTGTGTACATTTTCTTTTTTCTCTCTTAATTTTAATTAAAATAAGTGTCATCAAAACTACCAAGAAGTTAAAGAGAAAAGAGTCCACTACGGTGTCTTCTATAAAATGAAAGAGTGTGAAGTTTATGTACCGGAATTACATGAATTTAGTTTAGCTCTATATTTGCAATGAGTATTATAATGGCAGTTCATTTTATAATGCTTTTCTACTCTATTTTATTTTAATTAAAAAAAATTATTCATTTGAGAGAGAGAGAGAGATAGGGAGAGAGAGCCCTAGCAGAGGGCAGAGGGAGAAGCAGGCTCTGCACCAAGTAGGAAGCTCAATGTGGGTCTTGATTCCAGGACCCCTGGATCATGAACTGAGCCAAAGGCAGATGCTTAAATGACTGAGCCACCCAGGTACACATTTTCCCACTCTACTTTAAAATAATGTTTTAATTATTTAGAAAACTAATAGACAATTGCATCATGAAATTATTTGTTACTGAGGAATTTTTAAATAATAGAGCAAAGAGAAGAGAGAGGAAAAAATAGGAGAGAGATAGAATTTTGTGTATAGAAAACTAAATGTTTAGGGAAATTCTGATAAGTAAACATGGGAGCAAGCTAAAGGAACCTTTGTTTTAAAAGCTGGATCTTAAGAATGGTTAAATGAAACATCATTTTCTTTTTTTCCTGTGAACAACCGATAAATCAGAAGAAAATAAGATTCTCCGGCATGAAAGGATGAAGGTAACTCTAACCACACTGAATCAGTTAAAGCAAACTTTATATTGGTTCTTGTTCACAAATGTCATGTCCACTGCATTTTGCCTTTGGTTTCCTTTCATTTGAAACCCTAGGAAACCTGAAACTCAAAATAAAATTCCTACCCTTTGCTGAGCTCTGTGGGTTTGGAAACTTCTCTAGGGTTTAGTTCATTTTTTCATTCTTACCAACTGGCATAAGAATTAGACACCAAACCCAGATGAAACCACAAAAATTGGTCTCAAAACAGCCCTGGCTATCAAGAGAAAGCAAAATGTTAAGCTTATAGGTTCACTGAATGGTTCAGGGTTTTGGAAACTATTCACATTATACTTGGCCCTTTTTATCTCTATTCTCGACCCCAAACTAAGAAATCCCTTAGGATTTAAGGTTTCAGTTTTAGGACAGAAGCTTGGATCTTAACAACAGAAACTTTCTTACATAGATACTCAAGGAAAGAGAACTGTATGTATTTGAATCTCATAAAAAGATAAATTTAAAATTTACCTAAATTTGCATCATTACTATAAAAACTTGTAAAATGTAAACTAATCTCCTAATTATGGACTAAGATTGATGAAATATCACTGACTCACTAGATTATCCAAACTGTGATGAGTGGTATATAGTGAAGATATTTAGTAGCTAAGTAATTTAAGAAAATTAAAATACACTTAGTGTTTTTGGAATAGTTAAAATTTTAACTGCAATATAAATAAAGTTTAATATTGACTTGCATTTAAAAATAGGAACTAAAATTCCAATTACATTTTGTAATTGCGGGAATAAACAAAAGTAGGCAAAAGTGAGTCATGTTCATCTTTTCTGCTTTGAAAATAACCTACACATTTTTTTCTACCATCTCTGACATACAGAATGATGGTCATCTGCTGCTCTCATATTTGAGTTCCACTAATGTCTTCCCATTCAAACCAGAAGATTTACTTTGTCTAAAAACCAATGCTAAAAATAAAACCCAAAACAAAATATCTTGCATTGACTAGATGCCTTGTTAGGATTAAATCTGGATTGAATTTGTTTTCTTAACTAACCTATACACACAGAAACACAAACACACACACTACTTTTCCTAAAAAATTTTAAGTCTACAAAACAGTATCACTATAAGTCTCTTTCCCTTTTAATGAACTTTTGGAACCTTTAGCCAACTGTCTATCTATTTCACTTTGGCCGGAAATGCATCAAATAGCAACTTTCTAGAGGAAGGTAGTCTGTGAATACAAGCATTTTTAATTGGACACAATATTGCCATTAAAAAATAAGCATGTTTTTAGTAAAACAATAAAGGAATCAATACTATATATTAAGCCACAACCAGCACTATCTACTGATTTTTTAAAATTCACCTTATTTTTAAAAAATTGAAAACAATAATCCTTGCCGTTTATTTTCATATGGCTAAGAATAAAGAAGTGTGTAAAGCGATTAACTTAGTTGAGAATTTTCCAGAGATGCAGAAAGATAGTAGCCTTTAGATGAAAAAAGCACATAGTATAATAGGATAATTAAAATAAATCCAAGTTTATAAACTGCAGTGGAACTCCAGGGGGTAAAGGGTGGAAGATATCCTAAAGGCAACAACAGAGGGAGGGAAAAAAAAAAAATTCAGAGGGAAGGGAAAAAATATCTGCAAATGAACAATACTTTTAAAAATATTTTTTTATTTATTCACGAGAGACACACAGAGAGAGGTAGAGACACAGGCAGAGGGAGAAGCAGGCTGCCTGCAGGGAGCCCAGTGTGAGTGAGACTCAATCCCAGGACTCCGGGGTCACGACTTGGGCTGAAGGCAGATGCTCAACCACTGGGTCACCCAGGAGGCCCCAAATGAACAATAACTTGATTAAGAAGAGCTTTAAGGTAAAACTAAAAAAGCATTAGTGACTAGTTGAGAGGTGAAAATTAAACAAGATATAGCTAAAAGAATAGATTAAGATAATATAAAAGGTATAAAGAGAGTAATTTTAACGTTTTAAAGACTGATTTTCGCAGCAGAATAGACTTGCTGAACAAACTGAGAATTTGCCATGTTGTAGGTATCCATTTTAGAAAATTAAAGATCAGATTAGAATATAAAGAACATAGGGAATAAAGAAAATCACTCCAATTAAAAGCAATAAATGACTGAGGAAATAAAAAGCTAGCACATAGAATACAAAATAAGATAGTGGACAGAAGTAAACATGCATCAGTAATGATAATAAACTGTCTACACATAACAGTTAATGCCAAAAATATTCAGAATGAGCAAACACTTAAAAATATTACAATGTGATGTTTATAAATATGATTAAAATGTAATATCTCAGAAATTTTCAAAATACAGAGATGGAGACTATATATTAAGTTTAAAAAACTTTTGTATGTCTGTTATAGACATTTCTGAAGAAAAATTATAGAAATGAACAGTATTGTTACTTTTTTATTTTTATTTTATACCTATAGCTCTCTTAAGTCATAGAGTATGTTGTCAAAAATATCAACGAATCAATTAAAAAACAACAAACAATTCTTCAGGAAGAATCTTTAAGTAACCTGACCTATATACAATATACAGATGTATTAGTTAGATGAGGTCACAAAGGTGAGATCCACATTATGGGATTAGTAGCCTTTCAATAAGAGAAAGGAGAAAGATCTCTCTCTGTTTTCACCTATAAAAGAAAAATCCTATGAGGACATACTGACAAGGCAGCCATCTGCAAGCCAGCAAAAGAGCACTCACAGGGAAAGTCGGCTGGCACTTCTATCTTGGGTTTCCAGTTTCAAGAACGGTAAGAAATAAATTTCAGTGGGGTAAGCCACTCACTCTATGTTGTTTTCTTATAATAACTCAAGCAAATTAATACAAGCAGGTATTAGATTATTTGGGAATAGTATAAGCAACTAACTTCCAATGAAAAGAAAACTCAGATGTAACAAACATTCCTAGAGGTACAAAAATTACCAAAATGGACTCAAGAAAAAAAAATACTGATAAAAACTGTAATACTCAGATTTTTGTGGGAGAGTTCTAAAAAATTTTGAAGGAAGACAAGTTCTTTCTTATGAAGACAGTTTCACAAAACAGGAAAAAGAAAGGAATCAATATTTGGCAAGTACAGTAACAAAATATAAATTATAGTATTTAATATAATATTAAAGTAAAAACCTATGAGGCATTTCAGAATAATAATATGTGCTAGAACTTTATAGGGACTATAATAACATTTATTTTAATACATATACAAATATTGAACAATAAAAATTTTTTGAAGGAGATACATTCTACATGCATATATAGGTAGATAATATATTAACAATGTCAGTTCTCCCCAGAATGAAACTATAAATTCTTTGCAATCCTTTTTTTTTAAAAATTTTAATTTATTTATGATAGTCACACACATAGAGAGAGAGAGAGAGAGAGAGAGAGAGAGAGAGGCAGAGACATAGGCAGAGGGAGAAGCAGGCTCCATGCAGGGAGCCCGATGTGGGACTCGATTCCGGGTCTCCAGGATCGTGCCCTGGGCCAAAGGCAGGCGCTAAACCGCTGCGCCACCCAGGGATCCAATTCTTTGCAATCCTACTCAAATTCTAGTAGGATTCTTTTCAGAGCTAGAGAATCTGATCCAGAAGTTTATATGGATGAGTGAAAAGTCAAACACCAAAAAACAATTCTGAAGAAGAAAACTAACTATATTTGTGTGGGAAGCCGAGAGAGGCTCTCCTGGTCTGCCTAATATTTTGACTTAGTGTAAAAATTTAATAACTGCAATCAAATGCTGTTTGTAAAGGGATTTAAGAATTGAATATAACTAAGAGCTCAGAAGGAGATCCAAATCATATAAAAACTTGATATGTGACAGAAGTAGTACTGTGGTTTTATGAGGTATGGGTATAATGGAAATACAGTCAATACCTGTCACTGGTACCTTTGCAGCACATATGAGTAAATGGTTCCTATTTTACATAGCACCCCAAAACAAATTCCAGATGAATTAATGAAAGAAGTTTGAAAAGCAAAACTTTAAAACATTTAAAAAACAGCACAGATGTAACGAACCAAATATGAGTTTATGATTTCAAAATGTCTCCCATATTACATAAAAAGATAAGCAATCTAAGAAAACATTGGAAATTCACATAAGCAGTTCATAAAAATGGATGATCAATATGTATATGAAAATAGAATTCTTTAGTTATGAAGTGTAATCCACTTTTGTATAAAGTTATGTTTCCATGGTCATGTAATTTCTGCAAGCCTGAGACCACACTTCGACCAACAACACCTAAAGAATCTCCCTATGTGCAAAAGGATGCCTGTAATTCCTGTGGGCAGTTGATAAATTGGAAGCTTCATAAAAAGTAGAACATAGAAATAGTAGTCTTCTGCAGTCATACATTGAAATACTGTCTAGTTATTAAACCAAATTTAAGTGTAACAAGCAGAATACATTTGGAAAAATTAATGTCGTTTTTTAAATGTTGCAACAAAAAAACTTACATTATAATAGCATATCCAATTAGAACACACCCATCATCCTTTAAATGTGGTTATGTGTGAAGTGATTATTTACATAACACATAAATCATTCAAATGAATTATATATATAAAAATAAGCATAAAGGTTTCCACTATGATTGGAAGAAGGAATATGGGATGAGTGGAGTAGGTTTTACCTATAGTTCTCCATATGTGTGCTGTTTTAAAGATTTTATTTATTTATTTATTTATTTATTTATTTATTTATTTATTTATTTATTTATTTAAGAAAGGGAGTGCTAGGAGGGAGAAGAGTGCCAGGGTGGAGGTGGGGAGGAGGGCAGGGAGAGGTCCCAAAGGCGGAGCCCCACATGGGGCTTGATCCCACAACCCTGAGATTACAACCTGAGCCAAAACCAAGAGCTGGATGCTCGACCAATTGAACACTCCCCTGCATGTGTTTAGTAACAAAAAGTACAATAAAATATTAGTTTTCAATCATGACAATAGTGAAGTTTTAAAAATGTAGACGTTAAGTACATAAGTACCTAGCACATTATTTCCTGTAGGTGTGAAACATTTCCTTTTTTTTTGGGGGGAAACATTTCCTAATTAAAAGTTTTAAAATATATTACCCTTATCAATAACAATTTCTCAATAGAAAACAGATCTATATTATCAAAATGATTTTTTTTTTCAAAATGATTTTTTTAATGTGATGGCATTCCCTTATATATTATCTAATTGTCATTCTGTGATCAATTGAAAATCAAATCAAAACTATTCCTAAAACATAGCTGTGATGGGAAACACAACTCAAAACCAGAGTGAGATATCACCTAATACCTGTCAGAAAGGTAGAATCAAGACGACAAGAAATAATGGTGTTGGTGAGGATGTGGAGAAAAACGAACCCTTGCACACTGTGGTAGGAATGTGAATTAGTACAGCCACAGTGGAAGACAGTAGAGAGGTTCCTCAAAAACCTAAAAATAGAAATTCTACATGATACAGTAATTCCACTGTTGGGTATTTACCCACAGAAAATGAAAACACTAATTTGCTAATTTGAAAAGACAAATGTACCCCTACATTTATTGCAGCATTACTTACAATAGCCAAGGTATGAAGGCAACCTTTGTGTGCATAGATAGATAAATGAACAAAGAATATGTGAGATATATATATAAATATATATAGAGAGAGACTATTACTCAGCTCTAAAAAAGATGAGTTTTTGTCATTTATTAACACATGGATGTACATAGAGGTATTATGCTAAGTAAGCTAAGTCCAGCAGAGAAAAACAGGTATATAATTTCACCTCCATACGGAATCTAAAAAACAATTGAGCAAACAAAAAGCAGAATCAGATCTACAGATACAGAGAAGAAACTGAGGGCCAGCAAAACAGGTGAAGGGAAGTGGGGGATAAGAGTTCCAGGTATGGAATGAATAAACTATGGGGATAAAAGGAGAGCATAAGGAACATAGTCGGTGGTACTGTAACAGCGTTGTGTGGCGACAGATGGTAGCTACACTCATGGTGTGCACAACAGAATGTATACACTGGTTGAGTCACTGTGTTGTACACCTGAGATTAATGCAGGATCGTGAGTCAACTATACTCAAATTTTTAACATAGATAAATAAGTAAATACAGCAGGGGGGTGGTGAGAGACTTCCACTGTTTGGGTTAAGCTGAGGAACTGAGCATGCAAATGAAGAAATACACAGTATTTTCCTCTAAACTAAATGTGGTGAGTCAAAGGAGAAACAGCTATGATGGTGGGTTTTAAGGGTCATCTTGACTGGGCTTTGCTGCCCCATTAATCAATCAAACACTCATCTTACTATTACTGTTCTGGAGCTGTGGTTTATGTCTACAATCACCCAACTTTAAGGAAAGGAGATTATCCTCACTAATGTGAGTGAGCCCCATCTAGTCCCTCAAAGGCTTTTAGAGCCAAAGTGAGGTTTTCCTCAGAAAGAAGAAATTCTCTCTCAAGACCACATGTGGCATTAGCCTCTGAGAGCTGCTAGCCCGAGGGAATGTTGCACAGACCCCCAACTGGCCCCACAACTGTGCAAGCCAGTGCTTCCAAATAAATTGTTTATGTGTGTCTGGGTGTCTTCTATTCTGTTTCTTCAGAGACGGGCTGATACAATTGCAAATGGTGCTTCCTAAAGAAATTCACAAGTATTGTTTAAGTTCATTTTAAACAGTTTGGTGTGAGAGTGTGTGCACACATGTACATGTACAGATTTGCATTTTGTGTGTGTTTTTTTTTAGTTTTTAGTTTTTATTTCTTCTGTAGTTTCTTGTCTGTAGAAAACTGTAGGCTACTGATGTGACATTATCCCTCACTTCTTTGCCAACGAAATCACAATTTGTTCAGGTCTATACCCCTAAGAAAGTTACTCCATGTCCAACTACAGGGTAAATCTTATAAATCTGAGCCTATTGTAATATTATTTCTCTTTCCAATGATTGATCAAAGGTTGTGCATAGGACAAATTTCTGGGCGTTGATATGCAATGATAGGTCTACTGGAAGGTCTACAGGAAAACTGGAAGAGGTGGTTCCTTTTCTCCCTCTCCATGTTGCGATGTCAGATGGAATGCCTGGAATTGCAACCATCATTCAACTATGACGGGAGCTCATCTGAATTAAATATGCCTTTTGGGATATTTCACAGTTTCTTCCTTTTTCGCTAATCTAGGCTAGATTTTTCTGTAACTTATAGCTTAAGTCATCCTAACATATATACTTTCATATTTTTTTCTTTAGAAATTGTTTCAAAATATGTAACGCCAAAAAAAAAAAAAAAAAAATATGTAACGCCAACTACCAAGTCCACTGCATTTCAACTAACAGGGTAATTTAAGACTTGAACATTAAACACCAGAATATTACAGTACATTCAGTGAAACCTAATATCTTGGAAGAGACCCTTCAAAGACCCAGTTTGAGTGAATTCAACTAATGACACTTAATTGCAGATTTTTTTGGCTGGTTTCGGTCAATTGAAGGCATTATTAATGTGGAGTGCAAATGGATCTAAATTCAAAAAAGCATTCATTCCAATTCTATTCTCATAATACTAATGGAGTATAGACCAATCTTTGTTAACTACTGAAAATACTTCTCAACCACATCTGATTAATTGGGTAGACTGATAGAAATCTCTATTTGAAGAGCAGAATATTGCCTTATCAGATTGCTCACCTTTGATTCTTTTTCCAAATTAGAAGCATTTACAGAAGAATTACCTGAGAGGCTATACCACTAATAACCACTCATTTTCTTTTATATACTGCCTGAAATAGGAATGTTAACTGTTTATAACACACACATTTAAATTTCTTTAGTAGAGAGAGAAAGAGAGCATGAGCAGGGGGAGGGGCAGAGGGAGAAGCAGACTCCCCACTGAGCAGGGAGCCCAGCCCAGGGAGGATCCCAGGACCCTGGGATCATGACCTGAGCTGAAGGCAGATGCTTAACCAACTGAGCCACCCAGGCACCCCATGTCTTGTATTTTTTAATGAAAATAGAATATAATGCAGTCTTTCTCTTGCTGTGGATTTGAACTAATTATTAAAATGACAAAAATGGCAACAACAACCAAAGTAACTCTTTAATCTCAAAGTTTTGTTTAAATACCAACAATTCCACAGAGATCTATATGAATCATGCCCGTCTTAATTCACCTAATTATTGCATATATTTGGCAAACTATGTATTTTCAATACTCAATACTTTCAACTGCTTGTATTTCAGTCTGGTGGGTAGGATATTCTATATCTTACCTATAAGGGTTGCCTTTTTTTTTTTTTTTTAGGTGTGCTACTTAGATAATACAGAAGTTGACTTGATTCAATAGTCTAACAACAATATAAAGGAATGAATCACTGGAAGTCAGAGTTCATTCAGAGCTTCCCCACTGATGGGGCTACATCATAGTAGATCAGGCTCTTTCACTGGGAAGCAATAAAATGTCATTGGTTTCTCATATTATCTCTTATGTCATGTTACCCGGAAAGGAGTCCTATATAATCTCCTACCTACGTGAGAGTGGGCATGGGCAGGGATGGATCAGTTTTAGCCTGGTTCTCAGGATGTAGGGGGCCAGGGTTCCCACCAGTCATTTGTCTATTTACACCAAATCTTTTCACAGCACTCCCAATCTCCACACTCTGCTCTGCCTTCCATCTCTGGTGGAATGAGAGAGGCCGGTTTCCTGACTACAGATCTAGGAGAGGTGATCCAACTTGCCCTCGAATTTGTGATACAAACTTTTAGCTAATATCTCCATATTCAACCAATCCCTACATCATGGCCTTCAGCAATACCAGGAATCTCAAGTTCCTGAGGATGTGTGTGGCTTTCTGACCTTCATGGTCTTGCTTCTTCTTAGAATTTCTCTATCTCTACCCTGCCATATTTGGTTAGACTTAGATATTCTTCAGTCTGCAATGTAACTTACCACGTGTCCTCCATTTGTCCAATTTCTGGTCAATGGTTGTCTAAAATTCTGTTCTCATCATCTTTGTGGTTTTATAGCTTTCTAATAGTTCCATCGTTATTTTGTGAAGTATCAGAATGGAGTAAAAATAAATGCAATGTATCAATCTTTCATATATAAATACAGGTACTCTATAAAATGGCATTGTCATATTGCCAAGCAGTCTTACATTTGCATTATGTGTTCTTCTGCGCTTTAGGATGATTATAAAAAAGAAAGATGAATTAGATACATGTAAAATATATAGCATTTGGCATTTCGCAGGGCTAATTTTAATTATATGTTTACCAATTTACTTAGTGAGGTGTATTTGATCTTTTTCAAATCTTAAAAATATTAAATTATATATTAAAATAAAAAAAACAATGTAACTGATGACATTAGTATTGAATAAACACAGCCAGTAACATAAAAACTGCATTTTGCCACTCTAATAAATCAGAATTTAGAAACTTCCCTTTACCACACACAGGCAGTAAGCTTTTATACTAGATCTGTTTCAAAAACTGATAAAATGCGCCTGCAAAATTTACAATCTTCTCTTCATGATTTACTAATACTGATACTAGTACGAGACATCACAATCTCTGCAAACTGTAAACGAAAACTGGAATGCTGTAAATATAATGAATATTCACAGGTTTTAATATTACAATAAACACATAATTTGATCAGAAGACAAAAAAATCTTTGGCATAAAGTACCCAGGAAAAACTAAGACTTTCTTATATATTACTTCCTAGTCCTCCTGAACCAAAGGGATCTGTAAGACTATTACAAAACAATGCCTCCTTATTTCAACACCAAAATTCGGAACAGTGTCTTATGCCTACATTATGACCTAAGTATGTGATCATAATTACTGGGCACTTTCAGAGAATTTCAGCCTGGGTAGTTTTAGTCTTATCCTATGCAACATGATAGACTTCAGTAACCCTTTGTGTGTGAATAGAGGAACTTCTGGCAGCATAACAAATCACAGCTTGTGACTCAGAATAGGTTTTTCATAATACATGCAATTGAGAATCATTATTCAAATGCTAATATCCCATAATAATCATCATGACTTATGGTATTACACATTTTTCTTCAGCAGTTTTTATTGGGATGTTCAACTAAAAGTCTCATCTTTAGTTTGCCATTTAAAGTTGGGCATAGGAAAGAATGGCTCTTAGAGTATATGTCATGATTTCATAATGTTAAATATATTGACTGCATTGAGCCATGGTTGGGTGTTGTAAACTTTTGTTCCTGAGTTAATCAGGTTGCTATGTGCTTGAAGGGGCTGTAGTTCATTATTTTTATGCAGGATAGGTTACACGTTAATTCAAATATGTCTGATGAACCGACAGGAGAGGTAGAGACAAATGAACTGAAACTTGTATTTTTTATTATAACATGTTTATACCCTCAAACCTGTAGTATAACAACAGAGAAGTCAGCATCTTGTTTATGCCAAACAGTAATTCCCTGGGCAGAGATAGCTTCATAGGCTTGTATCTGAGAGTCACAGAAAAAGAACTATGGAGACAAAACTGGCTATTTTTTTTTTTTTTTTTGGTCTCTCTTCCAGAGTAGCTATTTTCTTGTTTTAGATAAGTGATCAGGTGCTATAGGTCTACCTTCCTTGACCCTAGCTTGCAGAATATGAGATGTGGTTTCACAGGGGTTGAGAGACAATTTTCCATGTGTCTCACATGGCTGGATGTCTTGTGAACAGAAGCACTGATTGTGTTCTGGACTATCTTTCGTATGTGGTGAGCAGCCTTGAAAGACAGACACAGTGTCACGCTTTGGAGCAAAGAGCAAATTTGCTTATATCCTTGGAAGCTCCACATAATTTCACTCTCTGGATAGTTTGCTTGATATTTTCTGGAGCAAAAGACAAACATGCTTGCTGTCCATAGTAATCCACTGCATGTACAGATATCATTTTGTCTTTTTTACATTTCCCTGAGGAATTTGGGCTTGAGGAAACAACACAGGAAAATGCTGCACTCTGACTACTATTATTACTGTGAGTGATAAACCATTCTTTGTCTCTGACTGAGATGTCTTGTGTCTTCTGTCAGTGTTCATTAAACTATCATAGATTAGCTAGCTTATTAGCTTACAAGTCAGGTAAAATCTCAGAAACTACAGTTTTCACAGAAGAAAGCCTCCTATTTCTTTGCTGCAAAATCCCCCACTCACATTTTCTCAGTTTCTTACATGATTTCACTAAGTATCTTGCCTTCACTTACTACTTCACTCTTTTGGAAATATTAAAGGGATCTTGTTTAATTTTGGAAAATGTACAATTTCTGAAGATACATAATCTTTTAATTTAAGACAGCACTAACTTTAGGAAAGATAGTTTTGGGTAAAAATTATATTCATAAAACACTGATTCCACAAAAAAATTAATTGCAGGTGGCTTTTCAAGTGTGTGCTCAGAATTTATTTTTACGTCTTTTTTTCTTTGACCTTAAAACCATTTGGTGTCAAAAGTGCATTACCACCCAGTGCTAGAATTCACACTCTCTCCATAGGAACATTTGAGTATGAAGCACTACAGGTCAACCCCATTTCAACATGGTTTTTGTCAGCTCTACAGATCTAGTCAAATTCTAGCCTGCCTCATCACAGGAATTCTATTTCAGATTTATACATCCTAAAGGGACATTCACGGCAGTGTGAAATGATCTTCTTTTTGTTTCTAATAGAATTAAAGGCATTTAAAAATCTGCTACGAATGCAAGTGACACTAATTTGATTGCTAATTCTGATACGTGCTTTGGTGCATATTCATGTTTATTACTTGCATTTAATGACTGCAGATGGGTGGAAAAGTCACACAAGTCGGTGTCTTTCTCTCTTGGGAGCTAGCAAATGAAACTCTGATATCTAGCCTTGGGTATTAATATCTGGTAAATAACTTTGGCTTATATTCTAATTTGAATTAATTATTTTCATTATAAATTGTGATTTCTATAATATTAAAATAAAGTTTCAAACTTTGGAATGTTATACAAAATAAACTGTATCATAGAGGCCAATACTACTCATAATTTATGAAACTATGATTTTCCCATTTACTGTATAGACAATTATAAGAAGTATATGCCTATATCTATATAGGGAAATGGACCCTACGGTGCTGTCAATATTGCTGTATATGCTTTTCAAAGTAACAAAAATAACCTGGACACTCATTTGTGGGCAAATGATATACTACAGAGTTGGTTTTAAAGTCTTTAAACCATCAGTTTTTGTCAAATTTTAGATATATATTTCTTTGAAGGATTATAGGCAATGCTGTGTAATTTCTACATTTTAGAGTTAAGGAAACTAAGGATAGAGAATTATGGTTTCAGAGTTCATAAGGACATAACAGGGGATCTAATATTAAAATTCTGATTCGGAGTACTATAGCAATGGCATCAAAATTACCACAAAATTACCATATATATATATATATATATATATACACACACACACACGTACTATATATGGTTTATATGTACTTTAAATATATCATATATACTTTAAATATATCACATGTCTCACACACACACACATACACCCATACTACTTGGGCCCATTTCAGGAAATTCTGTAATAGCAAAGCTAGAATCAGCATCAGATGCTTCTGATGCACGGCTAGATTTGGAAACACTGCTCTACCTGAGATTGCCTCCTTCAAGAGAGGAACTTATTCACAAGTAGATCTCAACGAAAGAGAAAGGACTTCAAAAGGAAATGAATGGAACCAAGAAAGCAACGCCATAGGGAAGACTTTGAATGAGGTGTGCACTTAGTTGACGGTCATCTTTGTGAGCAATCTAACATACACTGAAAAGTTTCCTAAGAATCTAGACATTTGTTGTATCAGGCTCATAGTCATCTGCTTCACTCAACAATTATATTTTGGAGCATATATTGTCAGTAGAGATACGGCGATGAATCAAAATATACTCAATATCTAGTAGGGGATATTTTAAAATAGTTTTACTAATAAATATATCATTATAAGAGATATTCTAAAGGGCAGATGAAAGTAGAAAGCAAAATAGAACTCAGAGTTCCTAAGGATATGTTGATGACCTAAGGTCTAGATGGTGAGTAGGAGAGCTAACAAAGTTTTTGAAAAAGTTCCTGTGAAGGAAGTATTCTTGTCATAGTCAAGGAACAAGAGTAAGTTGAATGGAAATAGTGTGAATGAATATGTTATGATTAAGGCAGGAAAACACAAGTGGGATGGTTATCCACAGAAAAGGGACTGAGAGGAACAACAGAAAAGAAGTTAAGTACCATTTATTTATTTAGAGCATGTGCATTGAGCTTTGAGGATGTACTCGATACTTTGATCAATATTCTAAAATATAAAATAATTAAAACAGCTCACCTTCTAGTTTAGGTTGGATATGCATTTGAAATAAATTTGTGGGAGTATCAGGGGGGAGGGGCAAGATGGCGGAGGAGCAGGGTCCCCAGGTCACCTGGTCCTCAACAAATTACCTAGAAAACCATCCAATCATCCTGAAAATCTACGAATTCGGCCTGAGATTTAAAGAGAGACCAGCTGGAACGCTGCAGTGAGAAGAGTTCGCGCTTCTATCCAGGTAGGAAGAGTGGGAAAAAGAAATAAGGAACAAAAGGCCTCCGAGGGGGAGGGGCCCGGCCAGGAGCCGGGCTGAGGCCGGGGCGAGTGTCCCCAGGACAGGAGAGCCCCGTCCCGGAGGAGCAGGAGCTGCACCGACCTTCCCCGCGGAAAGGCCTCCCCGGGAATTGGAGCAGGATCCCCAGAAAGGCGGGGACGCCCTCGGGCTCCCGGGGACAGTAACAGAGGAACTGCGCCCCGGGAGATGCGCCGAGCTCCCTAAGGGCTGCAGCGCTCGGCGGGACCCGGAGCAGCTCGGAGGGGCTCGGGCGGCGGCTCCGCGGAGGGGGCTGCGCGGCTCCGGGAACAGCTCGGAGGGGCTCGGGCGGCGGCTCCGCGGAGGGGGCTGCGGGCGGGAGCGCGAATCCAACAGCGCAGGCCCCGGAGCACAGGGCGCCGGGACACAGCCCAGGATCCGGCCTCCCCCGGGACAGGCAGAGGCCGGGAGGGCCCAGGACAGCAAGGACGCTCCTGCCTGGAACTGAGCAGATCAGCGGCCCCGCCCCGGAGCCCCCAGGCCCTGCAGAAGGAGAGCCCCGGAGCTACTGCGGGGGCTGACTCCAGGGTCCCAGAGCTGCCCCCGCCACTGTGGCTTCCTCCCGGGGCCTCACGGGGTGAACAACCCCCACCGAGCCCTGCACCAGGCAGGGGCAGAGCAGCTCCCCCAAGTGCTCACACCTGAGAATCAGCACAGCAGGCCCCTCCCCCAGAAGACCAGCGAGACGGACCAGTTCCAAGGGAAGTCAAGGGACTTAAAGTACACAGAATCGGAAGATACTCCCCCGTGTTTTTTTTGTTTTTGTTTTTGTTTTGTTTTGTTTTGTTTTGTGCTTTTTTTTTCTCTCTTTCTTCTTGATTTCTGATTGCTTCCCCCACCCCCCCTTTTTTTTCTTTTTTCTCCTTTCTTTTTCTTCTCTTTTTCCCCTTTTTCTTCTTCTTTCTCTTTTTTCTTTTTCTCTTTTCTTTCCTTCTCTCTCTTTTTCTCCTTTTCCCAATACAACTTGTTTTTGGCCACTCTGCACTGAGCAAAATGACTAGAAGGAAAACCTCACCTCAAAAAAAAGAATCAGAAACAGCCCACTCTCCCACAGAGTTACAAAATATGGATTACAATTCAATGTCAGAAAGCCAATTCAGAAGCACTATTTTACAGCTACTGGTGGCTCTAGAAAAAAAACCATAAAGGACTCAAGAGACTTCATGACTGCAGAATTTAGATCCAATCAGGTAGAAATTAAAAATCAATTAAATGAGATGCAATCCAAGATAGAAGTCCTAACGACGAGGGTTAATGAGGTGGAAGAACGAGTGAGTGACATAGAAGACAAGTTGATGGCAAAGAGGGAAACTGAGGAAAAAAGAGACAAGCAATTAAAAGATCATGAGGATAGATTAAGGGAAATAAATGACAGCCTGAGGAAGAAAAACCTACGTTTAATTGGGGTTCCTGAGGGCGCCGAAAGGGACAGTGGGCCAGAATATGTATTTGAACAAATCCTAGCTGAAAACTTTCCTAATCTGGGAAGGGAAACAGGCATTCAGATCCAGGAAATAGAGAGATCCCCCCCTAAAATCAACAAAAAACGTTCAACACCTCGACATTTAATAGTGAAGCTTGCAAATTCCAAAGATAAGGAGAAGATCCTTAAAGCAGCAAGAGAAAAAAAGTCCCTGACTTTTATGGGGAGGAATATTAGGGTAACAGCAGACCTCTCCACAGAGACCTGGCAGGCCAGAAAGGGCTGGCAGGATATATTCAGGGTCCTAAATGAGAAGAACATGCAACCAAGAATACTCTATCCAGCAAGGCTCTCATTCAAAATGGAAGGAGAGATAAAGAGCTTCCAAGACAGGCAGGAACTGAAAGAATATGTAACCTCCAAACCAGCTCTGCAAGAAATTTTAAGGGGGACTCTTAAAATTCCCCTTTAAGAAGAAGTTCAGTGGAACAATCCACAAAAACAAGGACTGAATAGATATGATGACACTAAACTCATATCTATCAATAGTAACTCTGAACGTGAACGGGCTTAATGACCCCATCAAAAGGCGCAGGGTTTCAGACTGGATAAAAAAGCAGGACCCATCTATTTGCTGTCTACAAGAGACTCATTTTAGACAGAAGGACACCTACAACCTGAAAATAAAAGGTTGGAGAACCATTTACCATTCAAATGGTCCTCAAAAGAAAGCAGGGGTTGCCATCCCTATATCAGATAAATTAAAATTTACCCCGAAGACTATAGTGAGAGATGAAGAGGGACACTATCTCATACTCAAAGGATCTATCCAACAAGAGGACTTAACAATCCTCAATATATATGCCCCGAATGTGGGAGCTGC
This sequence comes from Vulpes lagopus, assembly GCF_018345385.1. Taxonomy (NCBI): domain Eukaryota; kingdom Metazoa; phylum Chordata; class Mammalia; order Carnivora; family Canidae; genus Vulpes; species Vulpes lagopus. Next base: position 65,268,743 of record NC_054827.1, read on the forward strand.
CAAATATTTAAACCAATTAATAACCAAACTCAAGAAATACCTTGATAATAATACACTTATACTTGGTGACTTCAATCTAGCTCTTTCTACCCTGGATAGGTCTTCTAAGCACAACATCTCCAAAGAAACGAGAGCTTTAAATGATACACTGGACCAGATGGATTTCACAGATATCTACAGAACTTTACATCCAAACTCAACTGAATACACATTCTTCTCAAGTGCACATGGAACTTTCTCCAGAATAGACCACATACTGGGTCACAAATCGGGTCTGAACCGATACCAAAAGGTCGGGATAGTCCCCTGTATATTCTCAGACCATAATGCCTTGAAATTAGAACTTAATCACAACAAGAAGTTTGGAAGGACCACAAACACGTGGAGGTTAAGGACCATCCTGCTAAAAGATGAAAAGGTCAACCAGGAAATTAAGGAAGAATTAAAAAGATTCATGGAAACTAATGAGAATGAAGATACAACCGTTCAAAATCTTTGGGATGCAGCAAAAGCAGTCCTGAGGGGGAAATACATCGCAATACAAGCATCCATTCAAAAACTGGAAAGATCTCAAATTCAAAATCTCACCTTACACATAAAGGAACTAGAGAAAAAGCAACAAATAGACCCCACCCCCAGCAGAAGAAGAGAGTTAATTAAAATTCGAGCAGAACTCAATGATATCGAGACCAAAAGAACTGTGGAACAGATCAACAGAACCAGGAGTTGGTTCTTTGAAAGAATTAATAAGATAGATAAACCATTAGCCAACCTTACTAAAAAGAAGAGAGAGAAGACTCAAATTAATAAAATCATGAATGAGAAAGGGGACATCACTACCAACACCAAGGAAATACAAATGATTTTAAAAACATATTATGAACAGCTGTACGCCAATAAATTAGGAAATCTAGAAGAAATGGACGCATTCCTGGAAAGCCACAAACTACCAAAACTGGAGCAGGAAGAAATAGAAAACCTGAACAGGCCAATAACCAGGGAGGAAATTGAAGCAGTCATCAAAAACCTCCCAAGACACAAGAGTCCAGGGCCAGATGGCTTCCCAGGGGAATTCTATCAAACGTTTAAAGAAGAAATCATACCTATTCTACTAAAGCTGTTTGGAAAGATAGAAAGAGATGGAGTACTTCCAAATTCGTTCTATGAGGCCAGCATCACCTTAATTCCGAAACCAGACAAAGACCCCACCAAAAAGGAGAATTACAGACCAATATCCCTGATGAACATGGATGCAAAAATTCTCAACAAGATACTAGCCAATAGGATCCAACAACACATTAAGAAAATTATTCACCATGACCAAGTAGGATTTATCCCTGGGTCACAAGGCTGGTTCAACACTCGTAAAACCATCAATGTGATTCATCATATCAGCAAGAGAAAAACCAAGAACCATATGATACTCTCTTTAGATGCAGAGAAAGCATTTGACAAAATACAGCATCCATTCCTGATCAAAACCCTTCAGAGTGTTGGGATAGAGGGAACTTTCCTCGACATCTTAAAAGCCATTTATGAAAAGCCCACAGCAAATATCATTCTCAATGGGGAAGCACTGGGAGCCTTTCCCCTAAGATCAGGAACAAGACAGGGATGTCCACTCTCACCACTGCTGTTCAACATAGTTCTGGAAGTCCTCGCCTCAGCAATCAGACAACAAAAAGACATTAAAGGCATTCAAATTGGCAAAGAAGAAGTCAAACTCTCCCTCTTCGCCGATGACATGATACTCTACATAGAAAACCCAAAAGCCTCCACCCCAAGATTGCTAGAACTCATACAGCAATTTGGTAGCGTGGCAGGATACAAAATCAATGCCCAGAAATCAATGGCATTTCTATACACTAACAATGAGACTGAAGAAAGAGAAATTAAGGAGTCAATCCCATTTACAATTGCACCCAAAAGCATAAGATACCTAGGAATAAACCTAACCAAAGAAGTAAAAGATCTATACCCTAAAAACTATAGAACACTTCTGAAAGAAATTGAGGAAGACACAAAGAGATGGAAAAATATTCCATGCTCATGGATTGGCAGAATTAATATTGTAAAAATGTCAATGTTACCCAGGGCAATTTATACGTTTAATGCAATCCCTATCAAAATACCATGGACTTTCTTCAGAGAGTTAGAACAAATTATTTTAAGATTTGTGTGGAATCAGAAAAGACCCCGAATAGCCAGGGGAATTTTAAAAAAGAAAACCATAGCTGGGGGCATCACAATGCCAGATTTCAGGTTGTACTACAAAGCTGTGGTCATCAAGACAGTGTGGTACTGGCACAAAAACAGACACATAGATCAATGGAACAGAATAGAGAACCCAGAAGTGGACCCTGAAATGTACGGTCATCTAATATTTGATAAAGGAGGAAAGACTATCCATTGGAAGAAAGACAGTCTCTTCAATAAATGGTGCTGGGAAAATTGGACATCCACATGCAGAAGAATGAAACTGGACCACTCTCTTTCACCATACACAAAGATAAACTCAAAATGGATGAGAGATCTAAATGTGAGACAAGTTTCCATCAAAATCCTAGAGGAGAACACAGGCAACACCCTTTTTGAACTTGGCCACAGTAACTTCTTGCAAGATACATCCACAAAGGCAAAAGAAACAAAAGCAAAAATGAACTATTGGGACTTCATCAAGATAAGAAGCTTTTGCACAGCAAAGGATACAGTCAATAAAACTAAAAGACAACCTACAGAATGGGAGAAGATATTTGCAAATGACATATCAGATAAAGGGCTAGTTTCCAAAATCTATAAAGAACTTATTAAACTCAACACCAAAGAAACAAACAATCCAATCATGAAATGGGCAAAAGACATGAAGAGAAATCTCACAGAGGAAGACATGGACATGGCCAACAAGCACATGAGAAAATGCTCTGCATCACTTGCCATCAGGGAAATACAAATCAAAACCACAATGAGATCCCACCTCACACCAGTGAGAATGGGGAAAATTAACAAGGCAGGAAACAACAAATGTTGGAGAGGATGGGGAGAAAAGGGAACCCTCTTACACTGTTGGTGGGAATGTGAACTGGTGCAGCCACTCTGGAAAACGGTGTGGAGGTTCCTCAAGGAGTTAAAAATAGACCTGCCCTACGACCCAGCAATTGCACTTTTGGGGATTTACCCCAAAGATTCAGATGCAATGAAACGTCGGGACACCTGCACCCTGATGTTTCTATCAGCTATGGCCACAATAGCCAAACTGTGGAAGGAGCCTCGGTGTCCATCGAAAGATGAAGGGATAAAGAAGATGTGGTTTATGTATACAATGGAATATTCCTCAGCCATTAGAAACGACAAATACCCACCATTTGCTTCAATGTCGATGGAACTGGAGGGTATTACGCTGAGTGAAGTAAGTCAATCGGAGAAGGACAAACAGTGTATATTCTCATTCATTTGGGGAATATGAATAATAGTGAAAGGGAATATAAAGGAAGGGAAAAGAAATGTTGGGAAATATCAGAAAGGGAGACAGAACATAAAGACTCCTAACTCTGGGAAATGAACTAGGGGTGGTGGAAGGGGAGGAGGGCGGGTGTTGGAGGGGAATGGGTGACGGGCACTGAGGTGGACACTTGACGGGATGAGCACTGGGTGTTTTTCTGTATGTTGGTAAATTGAACACCAATAAAAGTTAATAAAAAAAATAAATAAAATAAAATGAAATAAATTTGTGAACATAACTATAAGAACAACTTTTTTTTTATAATTGGGTTTGATTGTTTGTTAAAATTATTAAATGGCTTTCAAAGAAAAGTACATAACCCAGCAGTATACAAAAGGCACTAAAACTTCAGCACACAACCTTTTTCTGGGTTGCCATCGAGGAGCTTTTTGTCTGTAAGCATTCAGCATCCTGTGTATCAGTTAGCACATACTAGCAAGAGAATGACAAATTCTGGTTAAATTAAATGGGGAATTGCTTACAAGGAGGATGGCAAAGAGAGGTTCTATTAAACTTACATTTCCAGACACTTGTATTACTAACAATACAGCTACAGTTTACTGGGCTCAATTATCATTGCAAATTGGCAAACAGCACTTGCCAGCCTTCTAATCATTCAATATATTCTTTCATGTTCAAGCAGAGCTGACAGTTTAGTTGAATAGTTAATGTCAAAAATTTCTTCAATTATATTCACCCATACATACAGAGCAGTTTGATGGCAAACAGGAAAAAAAGAAGAAAAAAACCCACCAAGTTTTGCATCTCTGTTTCCTATTTTTCAAATAGTTAAGATGAGTAGTAGATTGCCTATGTTGCTGGCTGAAATTCAGAAATATGAATTTAGGTAAAATTCTTTAACTGGACCTGTTTTCTTCCTAGTGCTAAAGTATGCAGGTTATAGCGAGGTTTTCACATATTGCTCAAATTTGTAGGGCTTATTCCCTGGACGATTTATCAAAGGTCAAGATTATACTTTTGCCAATAAAAACAATAAAACTACATTTTATGTACTTTGTAGACTCCTCCATACTTTACAGACAAGACCTTCATAATTCTCTCTACAGAGATTATAAAGTGTTGCACAATTTTTTTCTTTCTCCTTGACTAATCTTTCATCTTGTCTTTCCTCAAGTGAAACACATTTATTTTTTAATAAGTCATTGATATTGCTTGACATTCTATTGAATTATATGATCCTGACAGAATTTATTTATTTATTTATTTATTTATTTATTTATTTATAGATTTATTTATTCATTTATTTATGATAGAGAGAGAGAGAGAGAGGGAGAGAGAGAGAGAGAGAGAGAGGGGCAGAGACACAAGAAGAGGGAGAAGCAGGCTCCATGCCGGGAGCCTGATGTGGGACTCGATCCCGGGGCTCCAGGATCGCATCCTGGGCCAAAGGCAGGCACTTAACCACTGAGCCATCCAGGGATCCCTCCCAACAGAATTTAATTCAAACTATAGTTTTGATCTTTCCACTGCAGGTTAGAGGAAATTCACAGCAGAGGAGAATCAAGTTATGTTAATAGATCACAAGTACAATCACCAAAAAATGACTCTGGAGGAAAATAGTTTTCAAATCCTATGTTGGGGGCAGGTCTCTTGTATATCCCCTTTAGCTTGACAGAGATTTTGTATTTTTCTTTTCCTGAAGTAAATGCCAAGTGGGTAGGAAGGGTTTCTAACTTGCATCTTTTATTTGGGGAACTGTTCTGTAATACCCCTCTTGCTGTGAGACTTGAACTCATCATTGAGTGCCCTTCCTGGAATGCATCTTTATACAGGTTTAAATGTGTAGTTTTACAGACTAAGGGTCGCTGGGAGGGAGATGGATGGGGGGACGGGGTGACTGGGTGATGGGCATGAAGGAGGGCACCTGATGTAATGAGCACTGGGTGTTATTTCAAATGATGAATCACTAAATTCTACCCCTGAAACTAATAATACTCTACATGTCAATGAAATTGAATTTAAATAAAACCTTTTATAAAAATGCACTTTTAATTAGTTACATGAATTTTTTGGCTCATTTTATCTAAGATATTACCAAATATAAATAGAATTTAAGTATCTCTATCTAAAACCTGAAGCAATTAGATACTGATTTTTTTTTCCTCCTGCAATTTGCCAACTCTCTTTGGGTGAAAACATGCCATCTAATGAATTAAATACACTTTCTAACCTGCTGATTCATTTTTCAAGGTTAGAGGTGAAGGCTCAATGATTTCCACCACAGTTAATATAAACATTGACCTGATCAAATGCAGAGATCCCTGTATGCCATTAAATGGCCACAGATTTATCACTTCTGCCAAGGTTTTGCTCCTGGCATCTGATTAAAAACATAGGCCAATGTCTGCTTTTATCTACTTAGTTTGATCTCTTATTTGGATCTCTTCACGGGCACTGTATTTATGATGCCTTGCTGTTGAGAGCTTTCTAGCATTTATTGTCTTGGTTTTTCTTTCAGTGGTGGGCCAGTTCAACTGCATGATATGCTTCCCTAGACCAAGATAATCCACATGGTCACCCAGCCATCCTGAGCGTGATTATAATGCTGTGGTATAATAGGGAGGAGAGCAATCACCAATGACCTACAATTTTCCAAGGTGGTATAGAATGCTAATAAAATGCACCATAGGCAAAGAAAATGCATCAAGTGAGCCAGAGTTTATTATTGAAATCTCTGCAAGGCATTAAAGTTTTGGTTTAAGTGATGATGTCATCTAGAAGAATAGACTTCTGGGGAAGTTAATGGAACTGAGTCCTTATTCCTGGGTTGTTCTAACCTATATGGGCCCTCCTCTCACTACAGCATTATTAAAACAAATGTCTTTTGCTTCCTAATGACCAGGCTGAATTTATACCTCCCTTAAATAAAGGAGAAAAGATTGATATGCCAAGAAGACAGGATCTTTGGGTATAAATGGTAGCATATTATGCTAATGTATTAATATAATTTTTGATAGGAGAGAGAGGAAGTCATAGGGAGTTATTGCTAAATACCAGGTAGACAGATTGTTTCCTTCTATAGCCACCAAAACTATGCATTAAATATTCTCTGTATCATGTAGCTCCGTGCCATTGACGTAATTTCACTTTTTTGTGTGATTTTGGTATTTAATCACTATATCTTTATGATTAATGTCCATATTCTATTGCAGATGACTCAACAATTACAAGAAAATTACCGTAGATATAAAATTATTATTTAATACTCACTTATCTTGAATTCCTTACAAGAAACTGTATTATGCACCTATAACATGAGAAGAATGGGAAAATGAGCTCTATAACAAATAAGCAATATTTTGGGATCTTCTGTTTGTACACTGTTTTGAAATACTTATTCATTATCTCTTTCTATGAACATTTGAATTTGCAGTTGCTAGGTGCAAAAGTCCTGTTAAAATTACTTAATGAAGAGCATGGTGAATTCATTATATATGCTATCATATGGAATATGTTCTCTTGTATAATGAGATATAATTATGCTACTTTTTACATTACCGTGTTGGTCTATATGTGTATACAATACATAATTGGTAACGTGTGCACTAATAAAATAGAGTCTGGGCAATGGTCCCTCCTCCCTCGGCTACTTTCAGTTTTACCCAGTCTTTCAAAGTACATGGGCCCAGATGGAAACAGTGCACTTATTTAAAGTCAGTGAAAGGAAATGGACAGTTTTGTGGTGTCATTTGAGAGATTTTCATCTTATTGAAGACAGAAATGACCTCAATGCTTGTTCTCATAGTGTAAGAAAAATAAAAGTATCAAGTAATATAGGATAGTGAGAACAGATAACATTTCCTCTTTGTGAATGGGTGGATAGATAGATATAGATGTAAAAGTCTATGTAGACATATATATAATTATAGTTAGTTTAAAGTCTCATTGCCAGGCACCTGGGTGGCTCAGTGGTTGACTGTCTGCCTTTGGCTTAGGTCATGATCCCAAGGTCCTGGGATTGAGTTCTGCATCAGGCTCTCCTGTCTCTGTGTCCCTCATAAATAAATAAATAAAATCTTAAAAAAAAATAAGTCTCATTGCCTATGATTCTCAATAGCATTATCTTACTATCAAATAATTAGATAATTTTCTTTTAGATTTATTTTAGAATTCATCCCATGAGTCTTCCACATTCTATTAGGGAACATTGATAATTTATAATTAACTACCAAGGATATATTTAAGGCAAAAAGATTAATAAGACTGAAAAGCAATAGAGGCATATGATATGCAAATAAAAATGGGAATGTTATGAATTATTATAATACAGGCTTTTATTTTAGCTAAAGCATTTCTTGTTTCAAGCAAACACTGAGATGCGTAAGATTAGTAAAGACTCATCTAATTTGCCTTGAGTTTGAATTAAGAGGTTAATATCTTAAAGGAGCATTTCAGTGGATAAGATTTCCCAGGTCATGTTTTCCTAATCCCCATTCTTCCTGGGGTAACCACTTTTCACATCACATACTAATTTCACACTTGGGACAGTCCTTTGTAATATCAGACCTGAATGTGATTGTTATGTCTCAGAGCTCCTGGAATAAAGAAGGAATTGTACTTTGTCCCTGCCACAATATAACCTTTGATAATTAGTTAAATCCTAAATTTCACTCTATTTTTATTATTATATTTAGCCTGCTAATTTATCTTTGCTCTCTATGTATTTTACCCATAACTGAATATTAAATCATATAAGAATAACAATAGGTAAACATGTGCAGTCAAAAAGACAATAAGACATATGGGTAAATTGGAATGGTAGAAATAATTATTGTTTCCATCTTTGGGAAAGCTAGATGCCTCTACTTTGTGTTTTCACAAATTAGAAATAAAATGCCTAGCTACTGGACACTGGGGAGAACTCTGAAAAATCTAATAATTGAAATGTACATGTTCTAGGCTAAGAAACTAAATATTATGTTATTGTCAACCATGTATATTGCTTCAGAGACAAATATCTACAAGTACTGTTCCTTCTTTGTTTGACATGCAGTGTGGCCAGACAATGAGAAATAGTTTTCTTTCTCATATTTACACTTTGTAAACTCTTATTTTCTTGTGAAGATGTTTTTCTATTTCTCTTGATGAGGCAGTTACAAGACAGACATAAACTTCACCTCATTTCAGAAGAACCACCATAGAAACAGTGCAGAATGTGGTGTATGATCCTGAACAAGTCCTTGCTTTGGGAAGCATGCTAATGTTGGATTGCTATACCCCTAACTATGGTCCCAATTAGATAAAAGGGCAATGCCACAACTCTGTTGGTGGGAGTAAAGTTCTAGCTATAAGGTATGAACATCTGCATTGCTGGTCAACCTGGGAAATAATAGATCTTGCATAATTTGGACAGCAGAGTCATTAGCAATGTTCGTTTCAAATCTAGACATATATATGTGTATATATATATACACATATATATGTAGTTTCACCAACATAATCATGCTCAAAATATTAACTGTGGTCTTGTTGCCAACAATAAAATGTATTAACTGAGAAGAATTTTCATCACTACCATCAACAACATCATTATTTTATCATTACTGTCATCATTGCACTCATTCTGTAGCAAGAAATCTCTGCAGTAGGGCTGGGAGCTTTTTAATTTGTAATGGGTACCTACTTATGTTCCTTAAAGGAGTTTAACTACTATTTAACTTAGTGTTCATCTTTCAAGTTTCAGTTTCCATAGCTACATAGTACGGGCTAAGAAATCAATACCTGGGAGGATTCTGATGCAGGTGGTCAATCATCACTCTTTAAGAAATACTGGAGGGACGCATAGGTGGCTCAGTTGGTTAAATGTCTGCCTTTGACTCAGGTCATGACCCCAGGGCCCTGGGACAGAGGCCCAGGTTGGGCTCCCTGCTCAAAAGGGAGCCTGTTTCTCTCTCTCCCTCTTTTCTGCCCCCTCACATGTGTTCTCTTTCATTCATTCATTAATAAATAAATAAATAAATAAATAAATAAATAAATAAATAACTTAAAAAATATTGGAATGAGTTGTGGGGCAACTGAGTCTGTCCTTCCTTCCTTCCTTCCTTCCTTCCTTCCTTCCTTCCTTCCTTCCTTCCTTCCTTCTTCTCCCTGCTCTTGAATTCTGGATGAGAAATACATGAGCCACCCCAGTGGGAAGCTGAGGATAATCGGTATCAGTTCTCTAGAGGAGGCTTGGAACTGTGTTGGAGATGTTACAAGCAGTGTTGTGTGTCTGTGGCATATCACAGAAGGCACAATCAGTTGCAATTTGATGTTGACATCTATATTGTGCCTTCATTTTGTGATCTTTTTGGGAAATGCTGATACTAGTTTGGTTTGGGGAAACTTAGTCTGGGATCTGGACAGAGCAGTAAATGTAAAGTCAAAGCTTGAAACCCATATGCCAATAAAAGTTCACAAGTGGCCAAAGGATTAATGAGAGATTAGGAAGTAATAATAGGATAGGATAAGTGGGTACTTTGTTGGGATCTTTCTTTAGTTCAGAAGAAAGATAAGAACATTATAATGAGGATGAATAGAAAGGGAAACAGGATGGAGCAGAGTGGTGACTTTCTACAACCATTACCGTAAATGATAATAGCAGTTCTTCACTATTTTAAAGTTTATATACCTTCTAATATTTATAGGTATGTACAATTTACACTATATTTACACATAGTTTGTCTCATTTTCACAGAACCTTCATGAGATAGGCGTGGCTGGAGTTGCCCACTAATTTTTTTATTGAAAAAATTGAAAACTAAATTGTTTCCTCTGCTTTCCTTCTTAGTCTTAAAACATCTTAGTTTTCCTCCAGAGGCAAGGTAGATGTTAATACAGAAAAAGTCCTAGGAGTTATAGCCCCACAGTGAGAACGCATATCTAAAGCCTGTGAAGCCAATTCATTCGATCAAAAGATTGATAAACAACATCTGTAAAGTAAATTTTGCAGAAGGAAAGCTTGTTTAGCATAGCCAGCTAAATTGAAATATAACAATATTTTCATTTTTAAGTCTATGGAGAACAATTATAGTATCTGAGGAACGAAAATGGTGAGGAGACAGTTAATATTGACCAATAACTCTAAACAGAATATGAGTTTGCAGCATCAAAGTACTCGTGTCCAAGCTTAGTAATAAACTTCTAGCCTCAAAACTGTTCTTTGGCTTGCTTGTTATAGCCATTTTTTTTTTCATTTAGCCTTATTATTGGGTAATAAATGATATGAATGTGAATGTGAAATTGTCTTAGGCTGTAAAGTTGCACCAGATATTATGTGAACCTAGAAGAAATTTCATATACTACTAAGAGTATACTATCTCTTTTCTTTCTATAATGCCACAAATGATTTCAATGAAAATGAGTCACAGTACCCAAGAAGAACTAGATATTGAACTTTATAAAAGTACAAGCAGAGCTCACCGACAGGCAGTTCATCATGCTTCTACATTTAGGTATTAATTTCAATTTCAATCTTCCTGTAAAACAAAAAGGAAGAATTTTTTATTATGGAGTAATGGCCCTGCTGAAGTGACATAAATTATAGTTGAAGACATTAAAGTTACACACTAAAGGCTACTTCCCACTCCTTTACCCCATGGATTTCTTTCCAGCACAGTCTGGATTGCTTCTAAAAATAACCTAGATTTTAACCAAACCAGGCTCTCTACTTTCCACACAGAACTGCCACAATGTCCTTAGACAAAAATTGTCAGAAAGAATTGTTATGTTATTTGGCCTCACTTCATGGGATACCACATTGAGCATATCCTGAACCCTCTCACACTGACGTCATTATTATCTATGACATCATTATTATCTATGAATGTGAAAGGTGCTGAAGTCCTACTTTGGCAACCAAGGACAAAGTCAAATCACAGATAAAATTATTAATTAGACAAGTAAAATATTTTATTTCTTCTGTCTCTTCTTGTTTTTCTTCTCCCCCATTATACTTCCTAGATTTCATCTATGTTCAGAGTTCCTTGAACACCACTACATATTTTATTAAGTATAAATGATATCTTAGGATCTATTTTAGCTGAAGGTGTTACAATTCTGAATACAGCAATGTGGTTTTCTTCCAGGAGCTCTTGGACAGCAAAAGCTAGACAATTGTGAAACAAAGTCAATGAGCGTAGAGTGCTTTGATTTGGGGCATCGTAAGCAAGTCTTACAGTTCATGGAAGTAAGTTCCTAGAATAAGTAACATGGAAATTGAGGCTTAAAGATGAGTTAGGGAATACAAATTCTCTGGAGGTTAAGAATAGCAAAACTGGAGGATGCAGGCCTGGCAAAGTTTCAAATTGAAGGGATAATATGGATGTTTTAGGCATTGCAAACAATTCTATTTTAATATCATTTTAAACATTTTCAGCATTAAAGATATAAAAGTGATATATAGAAATTAAATAGTCCAAATTAATTTAGAAGAGAAAATAAGTGTCCCAAAGACAGAAATCATCCACCACAAAAGGTTTCTGTATCATTCTACATGAACAAATTTGCAGATTTGATATATCAATGGGTAGAAATGTGTCTTATTCTCTTATTCTTTTAAACAGATAATATTTCTATTAGATATATTTATTAAATTATTCCCAAAGTTAGTTTTTACTTGCTTATAAAACCAATGCTGTAACTAATATCAGTGGATATGAAAATGAGTGATCTACCCACAGAACTTAATTTCAACTTTAATAGATATTGCCAAAGCTTTTTCAAACTGTTTATTCCAATTTAGCTAAAAAGTGTGAGAGTATCTGCTTCCAGGCTATTCTAAAATTAATGATACTTAGCTTGAAAACTATAAAATTGCAGACTTAATACACTTTCAATGGTTGAATTAGTTATTTCATAACATTCAATTTAATAGTATAATATTTATATTTACAAAATTTCAAGTGAATCAATTTTTAAATTTCTGTAGTAAAGATAAATAAAAATATTTCCAAGACAGTTTGTCTACATACCTTTCATATCCTTTGAATGTTTTTTTTTAAAAATCAATTGTTTCCCTTTCTCTTATTAGGTTGCTTATTTTTATGATTTATATAAATAATTTATGGAAATCATTACTACCATAAATGTTGCCATTTTTTCCTGGATTTTATTATACTTTGTTCAGAGTGAATTTTATATAGAACTTGTAAAAAATTTTATAAAGAAAATAGTTAGTCTGAAATTTTATTTCAGATTTGGAAGTCCCTTACTCTCCAAGATCGTGTGTGTGCATGTGCATGCACAAATCCATTATATTTCTGTAGTACTTTTATGTTTTCATTCTTTTAAATTTAGAATATTGATCCATTTGATCAATTGAACATTTTTTGTCCTAACAGGTAAGAGAATGATTCAATCTCATTTATTTCATAAAATTTAGAAAGTTACCACAACATCAATGAATAAACAATACATTTTTTCTGCAGTGATATCAACAGCAAGCTGAAAAAAAATATATATCTACTAGTGTTTTTATTCCTCCTGGTTTTCTGTTATGATCTCCTGATCTTTTTGTCTGTTTATCCCTGTGACCACACTACGTCATTTTAATAAATGTTTGTTTAATATTAATTTTGGAAAATTACCCAGGAAAACCTCTCTATATGGTTTTCTCTGATAATTTTTACATATCTATTTTTCTTCACAGAGCAAAGTTTTTATAAGTTGCACATTTGCATTTACAAACAAAAAAATCTGTTATTTTTGAGGAGACTTCTATCTATATACACATATGTGTACAGAGGGAGAATGGATATCTTTGTGATACTGATGCTTTGAATCCAAAACAATCATGTTTTTTTTTTCATTGATGTAAATCTCCATTTAGATGTTCCAGTAAAATGTCAAACATTTTACATAATTCTCTCAACACTTAAAAAAAAAAAAACACTGGGGCACCTGCATGGCTAAGCATCTGCCTTCACTTTAGGTCATGATCTCAGGGTCCTGGGATCGCATCCTGCGTTTCGTTCCCTGATCAGGGGAGGCCTGCTTCTCCTTCTCCCTCTGCCCCTCACCCTGCTGGTGCTCTCTCTCTCTCTCTCTCTCTCTGTCTGTCAAATAAATAAAATCTTAAAAAAATCATCAAAATTCTACATACATTAGCTTAGAAAAACACAAAGCAACAAGGGCTATACCAAGAATAGCAGCAAAGACCACTGTCTACTACCTCTTACACTTGCCAGAAGTTTCAGGCTCCAGAGGCAAACATTTGTAGTTCTAAGCATTTCTTCTGTTGGTTTTTGGTTGTTATCTCCATAGTCTGTCTTTATTTCTCAGTTAATCAAACTTTTAATAGTTCTTCCAGATATCAAAGACAGTGGCTTACACTAAGTGAAATATATTTTCTACTCTCCTTTTACCATTTATATCATTATCTTTATGTCAGTTCTCAGTGACTCTATAACTGAATAGAATTCAAACATCATTTCTTGTGTCTCTGAATGAAGAAATCGATACCCCTGTCTTTCCTCCTTCTTCTGCTGCCTCTATACTTCTATTAACTATAAAATAACCTTGCATCATCAGATTCATAACATTTTCATTCTGTTTCACAATCATTGAAACTGCAGAATTTTGTTTAGACATTGATTCAAAAAATTAGAAATAAAATAATAAGGGGTATTAATAATATAGCTTGAAGAAGCCAAAACCCATCCAGAATTGAAAGAGAGAAGAAAACCAGCCCAGACTCAAAAGAGAAAAAGTCTTATAAAAGTTATAAAACGCTCTAGCGACACCTTACTGAGTGACTACTTCTTTCGTACTAACGATGCCCAGACATATTTTCATTTATGATTTATGACTGTAGATATCCAATTGCTAAATTGCCCTTAATTCACAATAGCACCCAATTCCTAGTTAATTTCCACTTCTTCTAATCCACTTTGGGAAGTGCAGGATTCAAAATGGATCCTCCTTCTTTTAGACCTTCTTCAAAAATGTTCAGCAGAGGGGCACCTCGGTGGCTCAGTGGTTGAGCATCTGCCTTCAGCTCAAGTCGTGATCGAGTCCCACATTGGGCTCCCCACAGGGAGCCTGCTTCTCCCTCTGCCTATGTCTCTGCCTCTTTCTGTGTCTCTCATGAATAAATACTAATAAAAAAAAAGGTTCAGCAGAAACTTCACTTTGCAAAAATTGTTTCCCTCCTCTTTTAGTTGAGTAACATTTCAGGGATCGCTCTTCCCTTTGGTTGAGTGATATTTTTCAGTTCCTCCTTGAAAGATAATAAGTCTGATCCTGTATGACTGCTAGCTGGTTTTTGATAGTCTTTGACTGATTAAACTTTAACAGTTTGGAAATTTTAACAAGATTTGTTTGAAACTCAGAGCTGTGGACCAGGACCCCTGACTAGATAACAATGATATGATTAAGGTTGACTTTGAACTTGGGCTTTCATAGCTTCACTGAGATTTTCTATGTTAGATTTATTTGTCTCTCAGGGTGTGTGTGTGTGTGTGTGTGTGTGTGTATGTGTGTGTGTGTGTGTGTTTAAAGGTTTATTTATTTATTTGAGAGAGGGAGGGCATGTGTGCAGGAGCAGGATGAGGAGCAGGAGAGGGAAAGAGAATCCCCAAGCAGACTCACTGCTGAGCACAGACACTGCCCACAAGGGGCATGATCCCAGGACCCTGAGCCAAAACCAAAAGTCAGACACTTAACTGACTGACTGAGCCACCCAGGTGCCCCTCAGGATGTATTTTTTGATCATACTTTGGTGTCCTCTTGTGAATTTTGGCCTTTAAGGTTTTAATTGCCTGTATTTTCTTTCATATGCCTTATATGTTATCTCGTAGAGGGCATCTATAGGAAAGGACTGGCTTATCATGATAAGCTTACTTTTAACTGGTCCAGGAGTGGAGTTCAGGAAGTCTCTTCAGTCAGGCACCCTGTGGAAAAATTTGCTCTAAGTCACCTTTTTAAAACCTTATAAGGACTCTCCTTTGTGCTGCTTTGTTTAGCCTAGGATTTTGTCAGAACCTTGTTATCGCTTTTTTTTTTTCAAAAACTAGATTGTACAGACAGAAAGTTATATAACAATCATTCTTACCCACTATACATTTCTCATTGGGTCATCCCATGCAGCCTGCCTAGCCAGTGGGGGTGGAAGCTCATTTCTCTCAGGTATGCCTACTACTATGTGAATTCACTGGCTTATGTCTCCAAATGCAACCCAACTAAGGACAGTTTGGCATCACTATGGCCACAGGAGTTTGGGAAAATTTTAGGATTCGACAAGATTTTTCATTTATGGGGTGCCTTAAAATAGAAAGACAATGGAAAATGTGTCTGCATTGGTATGATGGAGCTTCTAGAGGCAATTAAAACTCTAAAACTACTTTCCTCAAAGACTTCTGGCAAAAGTCTGGTGGGTTGAATTGTTCCCCTAGATAAGATATCCTCAAGTCTTAACCCCCAATATCTATGAATGTGGTCTCCTTTGGGGATAGTCTTTGCAGATGTAATCAAGTTAAGGTGAGTTCATACTGTGCCCTAAATCCAATGGCCAGTGTGTTTATAATGAAAGGAGGGGGATGTTTGTACACAGAAACACAGAAAAGAGTCACAGAGGGAAGAGACCATGGGAAGACAGAGGCAACAGGCAGCTACAGAGTCTCACAACGCCCAGGATCATTGGCAACCACCGCAAAATAGAAGGAAGGAAGGGTTCTTCCTTACATGCTCCTGCTGACAGCCTGATTTTTGAATTCTAGCCTCCAGAAGTTTGACAGAAATTTCTGTTATTTAAGCTGCGTGGTTTGTGGTAATGTTACAGAACCCCTAGGAAACTGATACAAAAGACAAATACAAAAAGAAGAGAAACTTGAGACTGCTTCTTTTAAGGATCCTTCTAAATTCTACTCTCCTTGCCTTTATCTTTGCCTTTCTCCAACTCTTACCTTTCTTGACTTGTCAATAATTCCCTCTCCTTTTCCCAGACTTTGTGGGCCATGCCCAGTGCCCACAGATGCTTTGCCTTTTCCTCCTTCGATTACACCTGTAAAATCCATGCAATCACAGTTTGTATTATACCTGTCTAAAGCCAAAACATCTCTCACCACTTTTTTTCTTTTTCTCTTTTTTTCTCCTCACTCAGGAAATTTAAAAGGTAAATTGATCAGAAAAAAGCAATCTTTTTGTCATTATGTGAACACTCTAGGAATATCTAGTTCAGATAAGCAGTTAAAAATGTGTAAGAAAAAGTTAATTAACTGTGATTCTTTTGCTTTAAGAAATGTGAACAAGTAAATTTAAATAATAGCTTTTGTTACTATAGTTACAAGATAAGAAGAAAAGGCTTTGGTTCAAGATAAAAGAAGAGCCTTCAAAAATGATTTAAAGATTCTTTAAAATTTAGTTCATGAGGATCAGATTTGTAAATTGTATTTTTTGAAGTTTATGTAGTATTTCAGATAAATAGATAAAACTTTAAACTAATTGAAATGAGTCCATAATCTTATTTTAAAGATAACTCTACATCTTCTAAGAAGAAGTATATGGCTTAGTATATGAAATAACATTCTTGTTTAAAAAAGGCTAAATCTAAACTTCTTGTGATTCAAAGTTTCTAAATATATTATCATTCTTTCTAAAAGCTTTTTAAAATTACAATCTAGAAAATAATATTTAGCTCTATGATAGTATGATGATGGGTGTCTTTTTAAAGGTCCTTTAAAGAAACCTTTATTAAGGTATAAACCACATGCAATAAACTGTACATATTTAAAGCATGCAATTTGATTTGCTTGCATAGAGGTATACACTCATGAAATCATCACACTAACATATTCACTCTCTCCAAAAATTTTCTTAACTCCTCCCCTAATCTCTCCCTCTTAACCTCTCTATGCACCATCCCCACCTTCTCCAGGAAACTACTGGTTTGCTACCTGTCACTCTAGATTTAGTTTGCATTTTCTAGAATTTTATAGAAGTGGAATTTTGCAATATGTACTCTCTTTGGTCTGAATTTTGTCACTCTGCATAATTACTGTTATGTAATTATGTTATACTGTATATGGATATTTTATTTCTTTTCTATTGCTGAATAGTATACCATTATATGGGTGGATATTCCACAGTTTGTGCATTGGCTTTAATGGCAATGAAATGGTCAACTCTCTCAGGTGTCCTTGGAAACTTTGCCTATAAACTGATACCTAGATATTCAGTATGTCTCAAAATATCTCCCCTAATATTAGGCTCCGCCTTATTACAAGCTGACATTTTTTTTTACAAGCTACATTATTATGTACCCCAAAAGACTCTCATACTACACGGTACAATTGTCATTGGTTATAAGCAGCCTTTCTTCAACATCCTCCTAGATAATCTTTGCATAACCTAAGACCTAATTCTTTTCACGTGTTGGAGATAACACCAGAAAAAGCCATTCTTGCATCTTAATGTTTAAGGACCTTAGCAGGTACTGTTAACAGCCAGCACATCAGTGAGTGTCCTAAGGTATTATCTTTGGATTCATGTTTCTCAATTAAAATATACTCATATCACTATTCCAAAAAGCTTTCCTTATTAGAGACTACAGCTGCAGGTTCATAAGCAACCCCCATCAAATACACACATATATTTATATATATATAGCTTATATATATAGCTTATAATCTTTAGAAGGGGCTAACTCCACCCAAGAATTTTGGGTCAAGTAGATGCCTACAATGAGATGAAGTAATTTATACCCAAGATCCACCAAACATGATCACAAATTGCTGTCTTAATCTTCATCTTTTTTTTTTTTTAAGTTTCCTAGCTATCTTTTTCTTCTTTTGAGCTTTTAAGTATGTTACTTATAGGACCTCAGTTCTTAATATTGTTTTTTACATCATTAGTTAACCCTCAGTGTAAGTTAAACATCTGTCTACAATTTGCTCATGATTTGACTAAAACATGATAGTTAAATTGACTATTGGATTTCCTTTGGATGCTGTACAATATCCCTTGGTGCCAATTTCTTATAATAGATCAATTGGCTTCCTAAGTATTTGCACTCAACCATTAAGATATTTTTTAGAAGGCAAATATCACAATAATCCAGACAACCAGAAATATAATCACCCTATTAGGTCATACTTTGTCTTCACTGAAGTAACACTCAGGGCCCTTTCATGGTATTTCGCTTTTATAACTGGACTTTCACAGATATAGAATTTGAGGAAGTCCTAGGGAGCACATATATTTGAAGGCTTACATTTACAGTCTGTATAAGAAATGTGTAGTATGTAGGCTCAGGCTTAAATTTATTTGGTTTAGATTTACCTGAGGGTCTGTATTTGAAAAACATCATCATCCCTTGATGCCAAGCCACATTTGATAAATTGCATCAAAGCATTATAATTCTATCTGGCAAGCCCATAGGTTATTTTGGCCAAAGACAGGCCTTTAGGTGGCCCCTAATAATGAGTAACAATATTCCAGCACAAAAGACAATATTGGTCATTACTAACTTATTAGAAAAGATCTGTTATTTTGGTAAATGAATGCTTGCCTTCAGGAGAGCCTCTGATGTCACTCAGCTCTGGTTTATCCTTTTCCTCATCCCCTTTTCAATTAGGGCCTTTTTCTCACCATCACGCCCTGGTGACAATTGATCAGTTCTCTGGAAATATTTGCTTTTTCCAGAATTATATGTTAATGGAATCTACTGTTGTTTTTGAGACTGGCTTCTTTCACCTAACATAATGTATCTGAGATTCATTTATGCTGTTTATATAAGTCGTGTGTTCCTTGTATTGCTGAGGTCCCCATTGTATGAATGTAACTTGATAGGCTCTTTACCTAAAAACCGTGACCTTCCTTTAGCTCTGAGGCACTGTCTTCTAATTTACTTTCATTATTTCCTTCCTCTTTTTTTTTTTCCTTTTTTCTTCCTAGTCCTCTTTCTCTTTTATGCTTGGTTTTCCTCAGATATTTGGCAAAACTGTATTTTCCAACCATATGTAAGAATAAAAGCTTAGTTTAATGAATATTAATAATTCAAAAAATATAAATAATTGATGTAGGTTTCCTTTACCTCTCTTTATGATTATGGAGATGCAGCATTTTCTTTTCCATAGGTCACCTGAGGTAGATACTTCTTGCACAGGAGGTGCAAGAGTACAAAAGAGGACCCAATAGGGAGGGTCATTACATTAGAACTCCCAGTTTCCCTCAGGAAGGTTGTTTAATTCCTTTAGAGAAGAGTTCTCAGTTTTACGACTGCATATAGGTACTAAGCTGACAAGTACTATTCATGGATCCAAGGGCAGAAAAGGTGATAGCTGGGATAGCTTCTCCATAGATGGTCCTTGAAGTAAGCATTCTTCTTTCATTACCAGCTGCTCTTTCTCTTTGTACATATGCTAGCAATTTCACTGTACATCTTTATTGGCAAACCTATTTTATCTCTGCTATGGCATTTTTTTCTTTGTTCTCCAGAAAATAGCTTCTTTAGTATTCATTTATCTGTCTAAATGTTCTCATTTACTTACTGTTGTCCAGAAACCTTCCAAGATACTGGTCTCAAAGAATACTGTATTCTCAACAATGTCGGATTTTTCTCTTTTTAACTCTTTCCACGTCTTTCTTGAAATACCCAAACATTTATAAAATATGATTACTGACAGAAAAGAAAGGAAATGCATACTGCTGTACTGAAATATTTATTTTTTTATTCACTTCAGCTTTGTCATAAAAAATTTGTAGTTTAATTGCTTAAACCATATGGCCACCACAAAGTTACTAACTAAATGGATACGGAAAGTATTTCCTTTCTGTTTATTCATTTATAAATTATATATGGTTTATTATATGTAGTATACTATACTTAAACATGGACTATTTTACTATTTTACTATTTTACCAATTAAAATAAGGTAGAGTATTATAAATTATATGGTTTCAATTATAAATTATTAAGTTATAACAAAACCAATTTCTTCCTAGCATATCCTTTTACAGGTCTTTTAAGAATAAATTGCATTCACATTGTACTTTGAGTCAGCAAAATTTTATATTGCATCATCATTGAATAAAACAAATAATTTTATCTTCTATGTTTAACTTTTAACTAAATTTAGATCAGTATTTATGATGGTATCAAATGTCTCACCTCAGACAGAATAACTTCCAAAAGCTTTACTTAGATTCCATGAGTTGGATGAACAAAATCAAACTACCTTCAAAAGAACTGAGTTTCTGTTTGCAGGATCTCACAGTGTTGAACAAGTGGCATCATGTAATTGTGAAAAATTTTTTAAAGATCGTATTTATTTATTCATTTATGAGAGACACACACGGAGAGAGAGGCAGAGACACAGGCAGAGGGAGAAGTAGGCTCCATGCAGGGAGCCCATTTAGGACTTGATCCTGGGTCTCCAGGATCATGCCCTGGGCTGAAGGTAGGCGCTAAACCACTGATTCACCCAAGGATCCCAATAATTGTGAAATTCTTGTACCACTAATGGCATCAATGCGTTAATACCTAATGCTTCACCTATCATTCCTGAGCAAGAAAATGTGGAATCAAAATGAAATGAAATTAAGTTTGGAAGAGTAGTCTAACTGAAAAATCATGCTTTACAGAAGGATGTGTATATGTATATATGCATAAACAATCTGCAGATTAACACAGTAAAATGCTCACTTCGAACATATTCTTCCCAAAATAACTATAACTTTTCGAAGTAGAGGTAGATGTGTTTCCATCACATATACATCCTTCAGTTCTTATATTCACTGATATCACCATGGCCTCCATAGGGATAGTATATATTGACAAAAACATTTGTCAAGTTTTAAGTTACAACTGACATTTCATTTTCAGCTTTCCTGAGAAGTGGAACATCATTAACTTTTTATTAAACATGGACTTACTCCCTCACCCCACCTTTTGTTGCTTGTGGCTGCTGAAAGCAATTATTACAAAATAAAATACAGTTGGTAGGTAGTAAAATAAACAAATAGTTGTACAATTATCACACACAATAAAAGACAAAACTATTATGGCAGGAATATTTAGACTATTTTTAAACAGTTTTATTGAGGTATTGTTTGCATACCATAAAATGCACTTATTCTAAATGTTTTAAGGAGTTTTAGTAAATTTACAGAGTTGTGCAATCATCACCACAATTTAATTTTGGAATGTTTCCATCATTCCAAAAACAAACCACATGCCCAAATGCAGTCATTCTCTCTTCCTACCCCCGGGCCTGGGAAACTGCAAATTTATTCTTTATAGATTTGCCTTTTCTGAGCCTTTCATGTAAATGGTATCATACAATATGTGGTCTGTGGTTCCTGGCTTCTTTTGATAATACTGCCTTAAGGTTCATCCATGTTGTAGTGCCCATCAGTACTTTGTTCCTTCTTAAAACTTCCTTGACGGGAACTTTGAGAATCTTGAGTCCCTACACATATTTCAGTAACACCTAACCTACTAACTCTCACAATTACCCTCAAATATCCAACTGACCGGCTGCTTCACCTATCTCTCACGATACCACAGCATATAACTGGCACTTATCCCAGTGGCTGGAAGAGGCTGCAGGATTAGGTTCCCCCAGTATCCCGGGGACTGGAAGATGTTGGCCATCAGAAAGTGAGAAGGATGATCCCAGGTCTCCTCTCAAAATTTCACTTCTGTTAAAGTGAGGATTCTGTTTGCTGTGTGCTGCACATGCTTCTACACCATGGAAGATGTTAGGAGTTAAAGACAAGGCCTTCCTAACCTATTCTACTCTATTTTAATGCCATTACTAATAACCACTGCTTTAAATGTAAAACTCTGGATCCTGTGACAAGAGACATAAACTGTGATTGTTCCGCACCAACTATCATGTGCGATCCTCCTAAGCCAAATATTTAATATAAGCTGCTTTGCACTTTTCTTGCCACATTGATTGTAATCATTGTCCTTGCTGCTGTACTTTTTTTGCATATTCTATAATTATATTTGGCATATACATTAAATGTTACTGATGCTTCCATATTGATATTGCTACCTCACAACTACTACATCCTCCTATTTTATCTGAAGAGATTTTTGTTGTTTCTTTTGGATTCTCTCTGTATACAATCACGTCAGATGCAAGAAGTAAATTTATTAATTCAGAGTAGGTATGGAGAGGAAACTGGGGAAAGAGAGGTCTATCCTGTTTTAGCTAAACACAAAGGACAAAATGGGAAGGTACGAGGAAAAGGGGAGACGCAGGTGATCTTGGGGAATGTCCTGTAATTATGAGCACCAGCCTGGCAAAAGCTGAGGTCTTATACTTCTGTAATGAGACAATCTCACCCTCCTATTTCAAAACAACTCAGGTCTGGTTTATAAAGCCAATCTAAAAAAAAAAATATTGTCAAGTGCTGGGTAAAGAGCCCATCGAGTTACTATAATAATCTATTTCTACCTAATTGTAAAGCAAGAAGAAACAGAAGAAAGGAAGGAGATGGACACTGCCTTTGCACCCTGCTTGTCAATCAAAGAAAAGCAAACCCGTTGATTGTGGTTAGAAAGCTATCAGCTGAACAAGGCAGCTTTGCGTTAGCATTAAACTTGGGACTCTGCAAATTATTTCTTGCAAGTCACAAAGAGATGCTAATGAGTATCATGGTGAGAAACCTCTATTGCTCATCATGTGGCTTCAAAGCTAACATTAATCCAGAGGCTGTGTGAATGCTGCTAACTAAATATAAAAGACTTTCTTTTCTTAAATTTTCATCTTTCGGTATTTTCTATTTGGGACACAGCAACACAGTTTGCCGCCATGCAAACTATTTTGTATCAGGCAGGGGCTACAAGAGCAATACGGTGAACAAAGAGACAAGAAAAGTAAAAAAAAAACAAACAAAAACCAGGGGTTTGAAGATCTTTTGAACCAAGTCTAATATAGGCAACAATTAGAAAGAGGAGACCTGCATCACATGACTTGAACATAAAAAGGATAAAAAGTGATAAAAAAGGAAGTGAATGAAATGCACATTGAGGGAAGGATGGGCAAGAGGCTTCTTTAATAACAACACAGATCTCTCAAAATCAAAGGAAATTTGAAGGGGAAATAAATTTGTGCTATGCCAATTGCAGGTATATTTGCAAGAGAATTGGATAGATCTTGGTGTTCATGCCCCTTGTTCGTATGACCCAACGTGACCTCAAATCCTCTCACTTGCAAACCTGGTTGGCTTGGCTCATTCTATGGATTCATCCATCTATGTTCAGAGTTTCACACTAATCCGGTCACTCATATCAATAAAACAGACTGTGTTCTCTTTTTCAACCCAGTACCACCTCTACGGATCAATCATAAGGAGCCTTGCAGTAGGTTCTATTATCAGTCTGTAGACATTCTTCACTAAGGCACACATGAAAGATGTTAACTCAGTGTGGCTAAAAATAACTCAAATGAATCAGTTAATACCTCAGGGCACTTATTACAATGTCCTTAGTCTTCCTACTTGGAATTCTCGAAGTTCACTTTGTAGAAGGATTGTGTTTTTAATTCACTCGCTTATTTTTAGATATGCAAAGGATCAACGGATGCATTCTTATAAGTAATCATATAATAATAATAAAGCCAAAATTTTCAGTCCATAACCCAAAATTTAATCATAGATTTCATTTGAGTCAATGATCTTGGAGATCTTTTCTATGCATTTTATGTTTATATGAATGCACATAGAAATATGTCTGAGGGTACCCATAGTTTATGCATGTGATCGTTTTATATATACCTATATTTCTATTTCTACAAGTTTCTTTTATATGCAAATTATATACCTTAGAGTTTTTCTATATTAGTGCCATTTTTCTGCCTCATTCTTTTTTAACTCTTATACTGGCTCTATAGTATGGCTACAACATAATTTATCCAGCACTTTCTTTGGGAATACAAATTAAGTTTGTTTTAACATTATTAAAAATGTTGCTAAAATGAACATCCATTTATATATATATATATATATATATATATATATATATATATATATCTTTTAGAAATTTTCTTTGAGGATCTCTCTGTCTTTGTCTTTCTCTCTGTATATATATATTACATATATAATATATATTATTTCTCTCTGTATATATATTATTACATTATATTTTTTAAAAAAATTTTATTTATTCATTTGAGAGAGAAAGAGAACACAAGCTGGGGGTGAGGGGAAAGGCAGAAGGAGAAGCAGACTCCCCTCCAAGTAGGGAGGCCAATGTGGGTCTCCATCCTAGGACCCTGAGATCATGATCTGAGCCAAAAAAAGATTCTTAATGGACTGAGCCATCCAGGCACTTTTATTATTGTTATATATATTATGTATCAAAGAGACAGAGAGAGAGAGAAGGAGAGATGGAGAGACAGAAATAGAAAATTGGAGAATTGTTCACATAGAGATCATTTTTTAATTTTTCCTGATAATATACCACAAAATTCTAGCAATTAGATGCCATTATATTGTTGTTGCTTCTAACTCAGTAATCCAGTCTTGTGATTAAGGCTGAAGGTAGAGTTTTGGTGAATGTCAGAAATTGCAACTGTGTCTATGTAAAAAATCATGATATAATAGCCCTTATTTCCTAGATAGTTCCCTACACTCTACGAATAAAGATATATTTCTCCCAGCTATTCTAATTTGATTGAAGAAGAATTCAGGTTAAAAGAGTCATAAATTTTGAAGTCTGACAAGTTCCCAACTTTTGTTAACTATTCCCTGGAATTAGTGCATAAACTCACAGAATTGTTGAAATTTTACTAAGACAGAAATTCATTAAACTGAATGAAAAAAAAATACTTATTCGGTATCTTCTTTTAGTTTTATCATTTACTTGACAAAATTGCATACCAGAGATTAACATTTAAGATGGAGAACACAAAATCCCTTCAAGATTGACTAATGAAATTGAAAGGTGGTTTAACAGCTTGGAAAGATGAGAAAATACATTAATCTTTTATTTTCTGAAATCACAATTTTCTGAGGTAAGATAACAAATGTGGTTTTATTTCATATTTTTAAACTTACATTCTGATAACCTCCTGGTTAACTTTTGTGTGTCTAACAAAGCCTGTCTCTTCCACTTCACATTGGAATCACTAAATTATGATGATTTCTCTAGAATAGTAATTTCTATGTGAATGGAGACTGGAAATATTCAATGATAACAGCAAAATCAGTTTTAGTCTGACTTCCATCTCTCTAGGTCAGAGGTTCAGCAGAAAATGTCAGAGAGGATTCCTCGGAAGATTTGTAAAAAGAAATATGGTCGAGCTTTTGAGACAATATAATCTGAATTTGATTACTATATTTTTTTCCAAACCATGTGATCTGGGATAATTTACTCAACTGCTCTGTGCTTCAATTTTCCCTTCTGAAAACAGGGGATAATAATACTATTATCCTCACTAAGGACTAACTATGCCATTTCATCAAATAAATAGCTTAGCACAGTGCCTGGAATAATAAGTATCAGATAAGAATTTGTCTTCCTCACATTAGGAATTACATACAAATTCCATTTTTATCTAAGTAAAATAATTAAAAGTTTCCCTAACCCGTTCTTACCCTTCCTAAACTTGAAATTTTCACTGCGATACAAACCATCTTTACTTTGTGCACAATATTTAACAAACTCCTGTTTACACCACAGTTTGCAAACAGTGTTCTCTGGATAGTGCTCAGGTAATGGTAGATGCACAGTGACTAACGAAGTACAACATAGGTGTTAGGAATCATCACACCTCTTGGATTCTTTTTATATTTTTCAGGACTTTATGTGCTATCAGACACTGAAGTAGGGACGCCTGGGTGGCTCAGTGGTTGAGCATCTGCCTTCAGCTCAGGGTGTGATCCCGGGTCCTGGGATCGGGTCCTGCATCGGGCTCTCCGCAGGGAGCCTGCTTTTCCCTCTGCCTGTGTCTCTGCCTCTCTCTCTGTGTCTCCCATGAATAAATAAATAAAATCTTAAAAAAAAAAAAAACCAACAACACTGAAGTATATGCAACTGAAGCATATGCAGGTATGTGTCTACTTTTAACCTATGCAGAGGGTCCTCCCACTTCTTACACTGCCATCAGTTGGTGCACTAGTGATAAAGTTAATGTCACACTTCAATCTTTCCCAGTGGGCTGCAAAACAACAGGACTTTTTGGACTTTTCCATTGATTTCCTAGAAGAGATTAGAACTGAGGAGGATGAGAAGATTTTTTTTTTCCTTGTTGCTTCTGCCTCCAAATCTACCTTTCTATCTTTCCTAAAAAATTTGCCTTAGGAGTATGCTTTTATAAATGTAAATATATAGAGATGTTGATAAACACAAAATTAATATTTTTTCATGCCATTCCAGACATAAGAAGTATCCATGTCAATATATATATATATGTTGATATTTTTGCTACAGAAATTCAAATGGTATATTATCTTTGAAATAAATATATATGAAATAAATATATACACATATGAAATAAGTATACACACACACACACACACACACACACGCACACACACATATATACACACGTTTTCCCAAAAATCATATGGACTTATATGATTTCCCAAAAATCGTATAAATGATTTTTTGGTTGTTAATTTTTGTTGTCTCATGAATGTGAGACAATGAATGACCTATGATGAGCTTACTTTTTCTCTGATCATTGACTACATTGACTACAGAGACTGTGAATCAATCCATGTCCCAGTTACTGTAAAGTAGAAACGACATCTCTTTTGTCTCACTGGATTATCCACTATGGTTTGAAAAGGATAAATTATAGAGTTAGAATTTTCTGTCTGACAATAAACATTTTCCAAATACTCCATATGGTTCTTTAGGTATTTGATATGTATATATGTAGGGTTGTGATTTTATTTACATTTCTCCACCAATTCTTTACCTACTCATTTTGGCCCATTTCTTATTCTGAGAGCAATGTATTATCTTTAGAATTATCACTACATTTACTCTGTCATCAATTCTCTCTTGCAGATTATTTTTAATTTTATTTGATTACTATCCCAGTATGCAGTGTTAATGGCTCAAATTTAGTCTATATAATATTCTATGTTCATGTGAGTATTAAACACTTGATTATGTTTTTATTGGTATGTCAGAGGTCAATCAACATGCCTGGAGTCATAACAAAATGGCTGTGAATACCGGTATTTAAATGTAGAGTGTGTGCATAAATGAGCCATTTGAGATTCACAATGGCAGTTGTGCAGTTAAGATAATGTCAAAGTTATATATTCCAGGCCTGTAAAGAACCTAACAAATACTGTTGTTACCTATAGTCTGAATGTCATATGGCAGGAGTTTTTTGTTTTTTAATTCTGTTAGTAAGATATTCTCATGCTCCTTTTCAGATGAGATCATTAAGTGTTAGAGATGTTAAATAACTTCTCTAAAGTCCCATGGTTAAAAATTTATCCATATGGAAAGTTTCTCAAATTTTTTTCTCTTTTAGTATTCCTTTTACTTTAGTGTCCTTTTAAGAATAATTTAGCACATCATTCTAGAAAAGGATATATATGATTGTAACGCTTGGCATGCTGAAGAGAGAGCTGGATAGATAGAGGAGGCCTAAGGTTTAAACTGGCTCTACTGCATATTAATATTATTATATTACATATTTAATTTTTCACTTCTCACTCTTCTTATCTATAAAATGTGCAGGTTATATTGGATGAGTTCTAAGTTCCCATTGGGCTCTGATACTCTAACTCAGATCAATACCCCATAATAACTCTTCTGCATTGTGAAAACCAAGCTCCAACCCAATTTCAGTCTTCAGAGGTGCCAGGATATGTCCTGTGGCAGGACCTGCTTTTATAATCACATTCATGTTCTTATATCATTCCAATAATCTTTTTATTCTGACTGACAAATTATGGAGCATTTGGCTGACTGGCTTGTCTCTACATTCTCTTAGCCATGGCTTCTCAATCTTGGCACCATTGAAATTTTGGGCTGGATAATTAATATGCTGTGGAGGGCTGTCCTTTCCATTTAGTATGTTTGACACCACTGTGTGTGTGAGCAGCACCAAACATGAGGAGTACCTGCCACCAGTGGTGACATTCTTAAATATCCCTCCAGTGATAATCACTGAAACACTCATAGCAATATGAATAGAATATTGTTGACTAGACTTACTGCTCCTGTGTTTTAACAAAAAAGAAAGAATTCTCCTTCTTATACATAAATTTTAAAACTTTGCCCCCAAACACATAATTTTCCTGATAATAGTCCCATAGGGAATAATTTCAGGTGACGATAATCATCAGCTTATCAGCTACCAAAATTCACTCTAGGACATTTGGGAATACATCCCTCAAAATCCAAAGGATTGTTTATCCTAGGCCTTCCTAATTTGGGATATATCTTAAATTTCTACTCCATATCAGATCAGAACAGATGATGTGGCTCCCTTCTAAAACTAAAACAAAAACCTGCTAATGTGTCTTTACCTTTTAGAGAATGGAAAATCTGAAGTAAACACAATGGTTAATTTTCTCTTCTTGCTTTCCTTTCTCTTTATATGGGTGTAATGCATTAAGTATAGACAATCAACGAAATCTTGCCTATTCCCAAGTTCATGTGGCTTTTCATTAAACGCCTAATGTTATTTAAGAGAGACTTTTGTAGCTCATTATAAAAACCTGCTGCCTTATATTGCAACTGGGGCTCCCAGGGAGAAACACATTTTTTTTTTTTGCTATTGTTTCCATTTACATGGCATATCACTTCTGAGAAATTCTGAGAAATTCAAAGCACTTTGCTATCTTTAAATAAACTGAATTATGGCTTATGTTGGGGGGGTGGGCAAGAGGGGCTGAAACAGAAACAGGAATAAGAGGGGTAAAAAGAAAGAAAATTTTAGAGAAAAAGTTCTTTTAGAAGGTAGGTAGACTGAGAAACATCATTTGTTTAACTTCTACATTGGGAAACGAGCTGAGAAGGAAATTTTTTCCTACAATTACCTCATTTGGTTTCTTACATAGAGAAACAAGGGAGTTCACAATCAACTTACATAGAGAAACAAGGGAGTTTACAATCAACAAAGAGCAATTCCTGCTTTCCAGACTCCATAAGCATCTAGAGTTAATTCTGGCCCCTTTTTCTTGGTTTAAGATTTTATTTATTTGTTTGTTTATTTATTAGAGATATATAGAGAGAATATGAATGGGGGTGGGGGGATGCGGAGGGAATGGCAGAGGGAGAGGGAGAGGGAGAAATCCAAGCAGACTCCATTCTGTGCACAGAGCCCAATGCGGGCTCGATCCCAAGACCTCGGGATCATTACCTGAGTCAAAATCAGGAGTCGGATACTTAACTGACCAAGTCACTCAGGCTTTTCTTAACAGGTGGCTAATGCTATTATTTTCTTTTCTTTCATCTCCTTTCTTCTGTCTCCATGTCCAGTTCTAGTGAACAAGGTTCTTCTTGCACATAAGAAATCTGGTTGGATAGAAATCAGCGCAGATGATATAGAGAGCCCAACCTTCATCTAACACATAAAGTCAAAGGTTGGACAGAGGTTGGAGACATCCTCTGCATTCCATCTCATATTCCATTAAGAGAGAGAAAGGCTGACCCAGAAAATGCATTTCAGAGTTTGGCATTCTCACCCTCCTTGTGGAGCCTAAGCTCATTATTACTGCTCAGGTGACTATGGGTTCCAAATGGTTCCTACAGTTTAAAGGTGTTTCTCTGGGCCTTTGAAATGGTCTGTGAACAAATATACTTTTCACAATAAGGATAATAAAAGCAATATTATCTCTAACAAATGATTGTAAGGGAATTTGGGTCTTTACCCTTATAATTTAAAATAATATACCTAATCATGAATAATTCCATACTATTGACACCTGAACAGAAAGAGTTGATAGCTCAAGCAATATCACCTTTTTGTTTGTTTTTTTGTTTTGTTTTGTTTTTTTGCTATTTTACTTGCCTAAAGTATCAGCATATGGACTATGCATATAGTGATTGGGGGTTTTGTTTGTTTGTTCATGTGGCATCCATGTGAAGTTAGGCTTCCTTCCATTGTCACTCTTTTTGACACTGTTCCCAGAGAAGGAAAACCTCTCTGCACATCGCAGAGGTAGAATAGACAAGAAGCCAGGTCTACATCCTAGAACAATCTACCACTATAATATGTGACCTAGCAGGCTGCCTTAGAAGGAGAAACCAAACAAAATAAATAAAAGCAAAGAAACAAAGAAAAAATATAATCATAGAATTACGGGAGAAGAAACATGGAAAGGTCCAGAAGATCTTTCTAAAATTCTAACTCTAACTTGTATCTCTGTTAATATAAATAGGTCCTAATGTGGTGTGACTTAATTTCCTAATCTAAAAATGGTATTCAAATCCCTGAAACTATAATGATGTGGTCCACATAAGGTAAGGCACTTGTACTTATAAAATGGTTAAGTACCGTGTAATATAGGATATAAAATTATATATATATATATATATATATATATATATATATAGAGAGAGAGAGAGAGAGAGAGAGAGAGAGAGAGAGAGAACTTTTTTATAGGACTCTCCAAGAGATGTGTTTTCTTTAGTTATCAATTTTTATCCTATTTCTTTTAAATCCAACATTCTGAGTGGACTTTTTTTTTAAGATTTTATTTATTTATTTGACAGAGAGGAGCACAAGCAGGGGGAACAACAGAGGGAGAGGGAGAAGCAGGCTCACTACTTAGCAGGGAACCTGTCCTGGGCTCCATCCCAGGACCCTTGGGATTATGACCTGAGCCATGGACCTGAGCTCCATGGGTGACTGAGCCACCCAGATGCCCCTCTGAGTGGACTTTTATGCTAACTTTAACAATATCAAATTGTTATAATTGTTTGACATGCTAGATTAGAGAATGAATTGATTTGGGATTAGAAGAGAGACATTTTAAAATGTGCTCAGTACTGAATAAAATAATTGAGATTGGTTGAAGTCATCTCATAAAATCAAAGTTAATTTGTTCATATTTAAACAAAAATTAGATATTACTTTACTTTTATCTTAATAAAAATAAACACATTTGTGTGTTTCTAGTATTCGTGTCTTAAACCTGTTAATATATCTTATTAGCTAGTTCATCTTATGTGTATTTTTTGAAAGAGACTTACTACTAAATCTCCAATGGTTCTCTCTTGAAATTTTGTGTGTATGGTTTTATAACATTCTATAACACTTTCAGAATAACGAAGCCTCCTTATCCTATTGTCTTTCCTTTGCATGATTTTTAAAAGCAGGGTATATTAGAAGTTTCAAAGCTAACTAATTTCAACACACATTTTACAATCACAAACATGGTGTTCTAGATATTCCCATCTCATCGAGTGGTGTTATCAGATCTCTACTTGTACAATAGATATAGGTAGGCTCTTTTTAACGTCTTCATTCACTCTCATTCCTATCCAATACATTTATGCTATTTTTTCTTCTGAATATCTCTCAAGTCTAGAAGAAAACCATTAGGCACTCCTCGTTACAAGTCACTTAACAAACTTTAGCAATAACCTCATATTTACTATAGCCTACTGTGGTAGCTAGAAATATGGCCACAGTAGGTTTTTAAAATTTTGACTGACACCCCTTTCCCATGTAATTTTTTATACTGTCCCATTCCAACTCTGGGTTCTGGCATGCGATTTAAATCTGGTTACCAGGATGTTAACATAAAGATGGACTTGAAAGACATTTGGATAAAAAGGCTTGTCTTACCTTTATTTTCCTGAGACCCCTCTATTGGCATTAAATGACAGAGCCTTAGCCTATTGGATGATAGAGCCCCATCACCTCTGTTGCAGCAGCCAACAGACAACTAACCTCTAGAAGTACAGACACCTAGCTGACTGGTAGGTGACTGCACCTGCAGGAGCAAGTCCAGCTGAAACTCGTGTAAACTGCTGACCCCACAGTTTAGTGAGCTAAATAAATGATTGTTTTAAGCCATTAGTTTCTTGGTGTTTTGTTGCACAGCAAAAACAAACTTTAAATTTTTGTTGTTGTTGTTAAATTTCTCTTTTAAGCTTTTTCCATTCTGCATTTACAAATACTTTTTGTAAAACAGTCTGGTCATGTCATCCCTGTGTCATCATCTAATAGCTGCCAATCGCCTTTAGGATTCAAAGGCAACTTTACAACATGGAATGAAAAGGGTGAGCATATTCTGGTTCTGGCTTCTACCAACATTTCTAATTTAATTTCTCATGATGTGCCCCTTGCTCTTTCAACGAACCATAGTAGGCTTTTTTCTTCTTTCAGAAGAGCTCCGTGCTCTCTACTAGCACATGGCCATCATATAATCCAGTGTTGCCTAAACTAACATCCCTGCAGGTAGTTTTATCCATGTAGTCATTATGCATCCTTCATATTTCAATTTGATCATCATTTTCATAGAAAAGATTACCCTGACTTCTCTGACAAGGTCAAATCATACCATTTGTTACACTTCCTTACAATGTAACAGTACTTATAGAACTTATTCGCATTGTGATATTACATTTATTTGATTAATATCTCAGTTATTTTAGTAGAATGTAAGCTCTAGAAAGACAATGACCTTATCTTTCTTTCATTTCTAGTGCGTCACTGTGTCTAGCACATAGTTGACACACTGTAACTGTTGAAATAATAAATGAAAGAGGAAATTAATAATTTAGTTGAAACATGTTTAGAACATAATTCTAAAACTTGTTAGCTATTAGAATAACAATGATACAATCCAGTTTTTAGAAGTAGATGACATTGATTCTGCATTATAGGACCATATAGGTTGCCAATGTTTAGTATGTTTAAGAATCAGCTGAGTAGTGTGTTAAAATAAAAATTCCTGATCTATAGTTTCAGAAAAGGTAGTAGGAATTTCTGGAATATCGCCCCCTAAGACTGCATTTTTATTAAGCTTCCCAAAGTGATTTAAATGTACAGATTCCATAGAATTTACTTTCAGGAATACCAACTATTGAATTTTGCTCACCTACTTAAATACCAGGCTATATTATCTATTCTACTTAGAATATTTCTGGTTACCTATTGAAATGTGCTCAGAAAACATAAATTGATTTTAATATAACTCTAAGGAAACCACAAATGGGAAAATAAATATGTGCTAAAAAACTAAAATAACAGAAATGAAAAATATCTATTACGCTGTAGCAACAAAGACTTTTTGATTCATTTCTGTTTAGATTTATTTATCCTGTCTCTTCCATTCTCCCCAATTATCATTGGTAATTGACAGCTAATTGCACATAAAGAGATAGAAACCCATCTTGTTCTAAGTCACAGAGAATCTGCTATTTCCTACGGAGTATATAGATTCATCCAATCGTAGCATGTGAAAGGGATTTTAGAAGTTTTCTAGTTCAACTGACACATTTCGGGTGAATGTCCTGATTAAGATGAAGGTCTCAATTGGGAATAATTTAGTTCCTAGTGTCCCCAAATTGTAAACTACTCACTCAAAAAAAGAGAAGATTGATATTATTTTGTTATTTTTGAATATACAGGCTCAGCTACATTCCTTAGTCTAAAGGCCTCTATAGCATTTCTTGAGTCACATGGACATGGATGTTTCTCCTAAGTAATAAAGTAGGAAGAGAGAAATCTAATCTATCATATGTTTAGTCTCTGAAGGGAATCTCCAGAAAATCAGGATGGTAAGAAGAATTATTGAGTAACTTCCTTACATTTGCTCATTTGACTCTCTCATATCTGTTTTTTTTTGTGGTGATTTTAAGTAGTAAAATCCCTATCCTCTTACAGTTTGGCAAAAATGCAGTAGTGACAATTTCAAACAACTGCCACCTAAAAAGAAGGATTGCTTTAAGAATGCTTTTTGGGGATTCCTGGGTGGCGCAGCAGTTTGGAGCCTGCCTTTGGCCCAGGGTGCGATCCTGGAGACCCAGGATTGAGTCCCACATCGGGCTCCCGGTGGATGGAGCCTGCTTCTCACTCTGCCTGTGTCTCTGCCTCTCTCTGTGTGTGTGACTATCATAAATAAATAAAAATTTAAAAAAAATGCTTTTTGGGATGCCTAAGTAGCTCAGCGGTTGAGGGCCTACCTACCAGTCCAGTCGTGATCCAGGGTCCTGGGATCATCCTGTATGGGCTCCCTGCATGGAGCCTGCTTCTCCCTCTTCGTGTCTCTCATGAATAGATAAATAAATCTTTAAAAAAAAAAAAAAAAAGAATGCTTTTCAGTCAAGAATATACTTGCTATGAAAGATGCCAAAGATGGGGCCCAGAATATGGTGGCACTAGTAAATACTTAGTGAATTTTATTTTTTCCTGCCTAGGGCTTCTTTTTGGTAAAGTGGAATATCCAGAGATCTGCTGGTCATCTTGTCAGGTGACAAGTCAGCTCCTTCCTTATTTAGAGCTGCTAGCCCAAGATAATCTTCTAAGATGACATAATAATTTCTGTAAAACCAGCAGGCTGTCATGACAATTAGTCCCACATGCCTCTTGTTAAAGCATAGAATAATACTGTTACCACAGTAACCAGCAAGCACAGCTCACGTAGGATTTTCAGCTGTTGCCTGTATTTTGAGCTGTGGAACTCTCCTGGTTTACCTGTGTGCTGGTTAGCATCACCACTGGGAGAGGGCGGTAGCAACATGGAATTGAAAAATATATATATAAATTCTAATGGGTTCATGGGAAGGTTTCTTTGTTCCTTACCTTCTCCTTAAGAACTTAAATAATTACTTTGATTATGCAGGGAAGTCAAGCACGCGGCCCAGGAGTTTACAGCGGCAGCTCCTCGGTGCGCGCAGGGTCGAGTACGTGTCCGCATGTTCGAGTCCACAATCCGGTGTGTATTGGGTTTGGGGCCGGGCCTTGTAAGGACGACAAGTAAAGCATCTCTGCCAGCTTCGTCAGCTGTCCCTTGAGCTCCTAACATCGTGAGGATGATGTAGCACAGGTTCCTCTGACCCGGTGGAGAACATACACAGAAGAGGATGGAACGGTTTAGTGAGAAATACACTCATGTCTCCTCTCTCTGTCTCCTTCCTTCCTCCAGCTAGTATAGGAACCAAATTCTGCAAATAGGGGCGGGGCAAGAGGGCAGGAGAGCAGGGGCCTCACCCCGGCCCGCTCCCCCGGGGACTGCAGCAGGGCCCAGACGCCCAGCGCGGCCTCAGGGGCAGGGAGGACAGCTCGGCGGCACAGGGACAGGGGGAT
This sequence comes from Vulpes lagopus, assembly GCF_018345385.1. Classification (NCBI taxonomy): domain Eukaryota; kingdom Metazoa; phylum Chordata; class Mammalia; order Carnivora; family Canidae; genus Vulpes; species Vulpes lagopus. Next base: position 65,304,428 of record NC_054827.1, read on the forward strand.
CGCCTCTAACAAGGTAGGAGGCCGGGAAAAATGAGCCCCTGAGGCGGGGGGGGGCGGAGGGGGCTGAGCCCCGATCCCTGGGGGGGCTCCGGGCGGAGGGGGCTGAGCCCCGATCCCTGGGGGGGCTCCGGGCGGAGGGGGCTGAGCCCCGATCCCTGGGCGGGCTCCGGGAGGAGGGGGCTGAGCCCCGATCCCTGGGCGGGCTCCGGAAGGAGGGGGCTGAGCCCCGATCCCTGGGGGGGCTCCGGGCGGAGGGGGCTGAGCCCCGATCCCTGGGCGGGCTCCGGGCGGAGGGGGCTGAGCCCCTATCCCTGGGGGGGCTCCGGGCGGAGGGGGCTGAGCCCCGATCCCTGGGCGGGCTCCGGGCGGAGGGGGCTGAGCCCCGATCCCTGGGCGGGCTCCGGGCGGAGGGGGCTGAGCCCCGATCCCTGGGGGGGCTCCGGGCGGAGGGGGCTGAGCCCCGATCCCTGGGGGGGCTCCGGGAGGAGGGGGCTGAGCCCCGATCCCTGGGCGGGCTCCGGGAGGAGGGGGCTGAGCCCGGATGGGGGGAACACAGTCGGGATCCTGCTCCCCCAAGGGGAGGGTGAGGCGGGGAGGGGGAGGGCGGGGACACCCCTGCTGTGGGAGGGGCGGGCGGGGAGGTAGGGGACGGAGGCAGGACCCCCTGCTGTGTGTGGGGGAGGGTGCGGGTCGGGGAGGGTGTGGGACAGGAGGGACCCCCTGCTGTTGCGGGAGAGGGTGTCGGAGGGTGAGGACCCTCCTCCTGAGGGGGTGGGGCGAGGCAGGGAGGCATAGACGGCGGGGACCCCCCTGCCGCGGGGGGCGGGGGCACGGGCCCGTGGGGCGCCCCCACGCTGTGCAGAGCAGCACCCCCCTCCTGGCCGCCAGCACCTAGGCCAGTGCGGACTGGTAGCTGCGTCACTCACCGGGAGCTGCCCCTGGAGCTGGAGACCCGGCCCGTGTGGTCGCTCCTCCGTGTTCCAGGAGGGGGGGGAGGGCGGGGCCCCAGGGCACAGGGCCTCCCGCGTCCACAGCTCACCTGAGCGGCACCCCAGGGGCGGGGCATCTCCCCAGGTGCACACACCTGAGAATCCGCGGCAGCCCCGCCCCCAGAGACCCGCTGGGAGGTCGGGGGAAGAGCAAGTTCCCGACCCAGCAGCGCTGAGAAGCTCCAGGACCCAGGGAAAACCAGGGAAACTAGTGTACAGAACTAGAGGGTCCTTTTTCCTTTACGACTCCTTTTTATATCAGACTAAAAATTTCCAATATATTTTCTCTTTTCCCACCTTAACTATAATACTTTACTAGCTCTTCATTTTTTAGGTGTTTTTCCTTTTTGACTTTCATATTTCTACAATTGCATGTCTTAGATATATTTTGCACTTCTGGATTTCCTTCAATGGATTCAATTTCATTTTGGGAGATACACGAGATATGGTTTTTGTTTTGTGTTTTTTTGTTTACCTGCCTCATTTTGTTCTACAGTGGCAGAAGTTATACCTTCTAAAACATGACCAGCAGCGCCCAGAACCACGTGGAACACCTTGCTGGTTCATTCTCTGAGATTCTCTCTTCTTTCCCATTTGCCCCCCTCTTTTATCTTGTTTATGTTTTGGTGGGCAAGGTTGGGGCTCTCTATAAGTATTGCTGGTTTATATAAATTTGGGATGGAGCATCTTCTAACATACAGAACAAAATACACAGAACCAAGAGGATCACCCTCTAGGACCCCTCAGTAGACTACATTCTCTCTCCACTACCACTTCTTCAACACCAGCATCCTGCCTCCCCCTTTTATTTCTTTTTTCTGTTTCCTCTTTTCTTTACTTTTTTTTTTTTTATGTTTTCATATTCTTTGTGTTTGGGGGCCTTTTATTTTTACTGCTTTGTTTTAAAACTTGTTTTTCACTTTAGTGGTCCTTTTGTTTTATTTTGCTCTGTTCTTCTTTTTCATTTTCTGGTCTCTGACCTCTTTGGAATCATCTAGGGTGGATTTTACTTAAGTTGTGGTTGATATTTTTGACTCAGCTCACTCATACAGCCACTCTGCACTGGACAAAATGACTAGAAGGAAAAATTCACCACAATAGAAAAACTGGAAACAGTACTCTCTGCCAAAGAGTTACAGAATATGGATTTCAATACAATGTCAGGAAGTCAATTCAGAAGTACAATTAGAAAGCTACTGGAGACTCTGGAAAAAAGCATAAAGGACTCTAGAGACTTCTTTACTGCAGAATTGAGATCTAATCAGGCTGAAATTAAAAATAGATTAAATGAGATGCAGTCCAAACCGGAGGTCCTAACTGCTAGGGTTAATGAGGTGGAAGAGAGCGTGAATGATGTAGAAGACAAGTTGATGGTAAGGAAGGAAGCTGAGGAAAAAAGAGAAAAACAATTAAGAGACCACGAGGAAAGGCTTAGGGGAATAAATGATAGCCTGAGAAGGAAGAATTTATGTTTAATTGGGGCTCTAGAAGAGGCCAAGAGGGACAGAGGGCTGCAAACTATATTTGAACAAATAAGAGCTGAGAACTTCCCTAATCTGGGAAAGGAAACAGGCATTCAGATCTAGAAGATAGAGAGGAACCCTCCAAAAATCAATAAAAACCATTCAACACCTCAACATTTAATAATGAAACTTGCAAATTCCAAAGATAAAGATAAAATCCTTAAAGCAGTGTAAGACAAGAGATTCTTAACTTATATGGGGAGAAATATCAGATTAACAGCAGACCTCTCCACAGAGATCTGGCAGCCAGAAAGGGCTGGAAGGATCTATTCAGGGTCCTAAATGAGAAGAACATGCAGCCAAGAATACTCTATCTAGCAAGGCTCTCATTCAGAATAGAAGGAGAGATAAAGAGCTTCCAAGACAGGCAGAAACTGAAAGAATGTGTGACCACCAAACCAGCTTTGCAAGAAATTTTAAGGGGACCCCTGGAAAAGAAAGAGGAAGCCCAAAGAAATAATCCACAAAAACAGGGACTGAATAGGTATTATGATGACACTAAATTCATATCTTTCAATAGTTAACTCTGAACATGAATGGGCTTAATGATCCCACCAAGAGACGCAGGGTTTCAGACTAGGTATAAAAGCAAGACCCATATATTTGACTCATTTTAGACCTAAGGACACCTCCAGCCTGAAAATGAAGAGTTGGAGAACCATTTACCAGTCAAATGGTCCTCAAAAGAAAACTGGGGTAGCAATCCTCATATGAGATAAACTAAAGTTTATCCCAAAGACTGTAGTAAGAGATGAAGAGGGATACTATATCATACTTAAAGGATCTATCCAACAAGAAAACCTAACAATCATGGTATTTATGCCCCTAATGTGGGAGCTGCCAAGTATATCAATCAATTAATAACCAAAGAAAAGAAATACTTAGATAATAATACACTAATACTGGGAGACTTCAAGACGGTGCTTTCTGTAAATGACAGATCTTCTAAGCACAACATAACAAAAGAAAAAGGCCTTAAATGATACACTGGACCAGATGGATTTCACAGATATATACAGAACTTTCCATCTGAATGCAACTGAATACACATTCTTCTCAAGTGCACATGGAGCTTTCTCCAGAATAGACCACATACTGGGTCACAAATCAGGTCTCAACTGTTACCAAAAGATTGGGATTATCCCCTGTATATTTTAATACCACAATGCTTTGAAACTGGAACTCAATCACAAGAAAAATTTGGAAGAAACTCAAACATGTGGATGTTAAAGAGCATCCTGCTAAAAGATGAATGGGTCAACCAGGAAATTAGAGAAGAATTAAAAAGATTCATGAAAACTATTGAAAATGAAGATACAACCATTCTAAATCTTTGGGATATAGCAAAAGTGGTCCTAAGAGGGAAATACATCACAATACAAGCATCCCTCAAAAAATTGGAAAATACTCATATACACAAGCTAACCTTGCACCTAAAGGAACTGGAGAAAGAATAGTAAATAAAACCTACACCAGGCAGAAGAAGGAGGATAATAAAGATTCGAGCAGAACTCAATGAAATAGAGACAAGAGAAACTGTAGAACAGATCAACAGAACCAGGAGTTGGTTCTTTGAAAGAATTAATAAGATAGATAAACCTCTAGCCAGCCTTATTAAAAAGAAAAAAGACTCAATAAAATCACGAATGAAAGAGGAAAGATCACAAGCAATACCAAGGAAATACAAATGACTTTAAAAACGTATTATGAGCAGCTATATGCCAACAAATTAGGCAATCTAGGAGAAATGGACACATTTCTGGAAAGCCACAAATTACCAAAACTGGAACAGGAAGAGGCAGAAAACCAGAACAGGCCAATAACCAGTGTAGAAATTGAAGCAGCCATCAAAAACCTCCCAAGACACAAAAGTCCAGGGCCAGATGGCTTCCCAGGGGAATTCTATCAAAGGTTTAAAGAAGAAATAATACCTATTCTACTAAAGCTGATAGAAAGGGAGGGAATACTTCCAAACTCGTTTTATGAGGCCAGCATTACCTTGGTTCTAAAACCAGACAAAAACCCCACCAAAAAGGAGAATTATAGACCAATATCCCTGATGAACATGGATACAAAAATTCTCACCAAGATACTAGCCAACAGGATCCAACAGTACGTTAAGAAGATTATTCACCACTCTCACCACTGTTGTTCAACATAGTTAGAAGTCCTCGCCTCAGCAATCAGACAACAAAAAGACATTAAAGGCGTTCAAACTGGCAAAGAAGAAGTCAAATTCTCCCTCTTCTCAGATGACATAATACTGTATATAGGAAACCGAAAAGACTCCATCCCAAGATTGCTAGAACTCATACAGCAATTGAGCAATGAGGCAGGATACAAAATCAATGCCCAGAAATCAGTGGCATCTGCACACGAAGACTGAAGAAAGAGAAATTAAGGAATCAATCCCATTTACAATTGCACCAAAAGCCTAAAATACCTAGGAATAAACCTAACCAAAGAGGTAAAGGATCTATACCCTAGAAACTACAGAATACTGCTGAAAGAAACTGAAGAAGACACAAATAGATGGAAAAATATTCCATGCTCATGGATTGGAAGAATAAATATTTTGAAAATGTCTATGCTACCCAGGGCATTGTACATGTTCAGTGCAATCCCTATCGAAAAAGATATCATGGACTTCACAGAGTTGGAACAAATAATCTTAAGATTTGTAAGGAATCAGAAAAGACCCTGAATATCCAGGGGAATATTGAAAGAGAAAAACCAATGCTGGGGGCATCACAATGCCAGATTTCAAGTTGTACTACAAGGCTGTGGTCATCAAGACAGTGTGGTACTGGCACAAAAACAGACACATAGATCCAAGGAACAGAATAAAGAACCCAGAAGTGGGCCCTCAACTCTTTGGTCAACTAATATTAAACAAAGGAGGAAAGACTATCCACTGGAAAAAGGACAGTCTCTTCAATAAATGGTGCTGGGAAAATTGGACATCCACATGCAGAAGAATGAAACTGGACCATTTTCTTACACCAGACACAAAGATAAACTCAAAATGGATGAAAGATCTAAATGTGAGTCAAGAATCCATCAAAATCCTAGAGGAGAACACAGGCAACACCCTTTTTGAACTTGGCCACAGCAACTTCTTGCAAGACACATCTATAAAGGGAAAGGAAACAAAAGCAAAAATGAACTATTGGGACTTAATCAGGATAAAAAGCTACTGCACAGTGAGAGAAATAGTCAACAAAACTCAAAGACTACCTACAGAGTGGGAGAAGATATTTGCAAATGACATATCAGATAAAAGGCTAGTATCCAAGATCTATAAAGAACTTCTTGAACTCAACAGCAAAGAAATAAACAATCCAGTCATGAAATGGGAAAAGACATGAACAGAAATCTCACAGAGGAAGACACAGACATGGCCAACATGCACATGAGAAAATGCTCTGCATCACTGGCCATCAGGGAAATACAAATCAAAACCACAATGAGATCCCACGTCACACCAGTGAGAATGGGGAAAATTAACAAGACAGGAAACAACAAATGTTGGAGAGGATGCGGAGAAAGGGGAACCCTCTTGCACTGTTGGTGGGAATGTGAACTGGTGCTGCCACTCTGGAAAACTGTGTGGAGGTTCCTCAAAGAATTAAAAATAGATCTGCCCTACCACCCAGCAATTGCACTGCTGGGGATTTACCCCCAAAGATACAGATGCAGTGAAACGCCAGGACACCTGCACCCCGATGTTCATAGCAGCAATGTCCACAATAGCCATACTGTGGGAGGAGCCTCGGTGTCCATCGACAGATGAATGGATAAGGAAGATGTGGTCTCTGTATACAATGGAATATTACTCAGCCATCAGAAAGGATGAATACCCACCATTTGCTTCCACATGGATGGAACTAGAGGGTACGATGCTGAGTGAAGTAAGTCAATCAGAGAAGGACAATCATCATATGGTCTCACTCATATGGGGAATATAAGAAATAGTGAAAGGGAGCATAAAGGAAATGAGGGTAACTGATTGGGAAAAATTAGAGAGGGAGACAAACCATGAGAGACACCTAACTCTGGGAAATGAACAAAGGGGTAGTGAAGGGGAGGCAGGTGGGGGGTTGGGGTGACTGGGTGATGGGCACTGAGGAGGGCACTTGACAGGATGAGCACTGGTATTATATGTTGGCAAATCAAACTTTAATAGCAAAAACAAAAAATCAAAACAAAAAAACAAATTATGTATAAATTTCAAGGAGAATATTAACCTCTGTAAAAGTTATCTTCTTCAAGGCCACTGTATAAGGTCATCAATTGTGACAATTTCATGAGACCATTGTGTGGGTATGTTGTGTAAAGCTTAGTTTTGCCTGGAGGCTGCCTTTCAGTTGATCTTTAGCTATCTCTAAAATTGGTATTTAATTATTTATTCCTTCTCAATTCCAAAATGTTTCATTGTAATCACTGAATGCTACATGTGTTTTCTCCAATGGCTAATTCAACAGTTAAATGCTTTAAGTTTTTTTTTTTTTTAGAAAGATAACAGTGTAATAAATAATGGTGGCTGATATGGATGTCATATAGTTGATGTAATTCTTATTGACAATACAGGTCTTACTCTGTAAAGCTCTATTTTTTTGCTTTCAGTCTTCTCCAAATAGTCTGTCCGTATTTTTTTTTTTTTTAAAAGGCGACAGTATGAAGAAAATTTAGTGGACACTCTTAGTGCCTGATGCAGATCTCTTTCACAACACGAGAAAATCCATCCCATAGCTGCTGTGAGTTTACCTGCTACTGGTTCAAAGTCACTTTTCTTTCTTTGCAAAATTATCTAAGGAATTGCTTCAGGCCAGAGGTTCTCAACCTTTAGGGGGTATCAGAATATTCTGGAAGGGATGCAAAAGCACATATTGCTAAATCCCATTCCACTTCCAGAGCTAGAGTAAGTAAGAATTTTCATTTCTAACAAATTCTTTATGCTACTGATGGTGCTGATCTGGGATGCTAGGCTTTAGGGAGCTGCCTTTTCAGGGTCACTTTGCCTTCCTACAGTGGAATGGCCAAAGAATAGAAACCTAGGACAATTCTTGGTTGTGATTTTTGCTCAAAAGACATCCTCTTCTTTGGCTCAGAACAACAATGGGCTTTCCCCTGGGTCCACCGTCTTGCTCAACTCTTCCCCCTTCACTATATTGCTTCCCTTATTCTCTTAAAGGCTTTCCTGAAGCACATTCTGTGAATAAATCACATGCTACAAGCTCTGGCTCAAGCTTTACTTCTAAAAAACAAACCTAAGAAAAACTAAGACAATTATTTTTCTTCAAAATAATTTAACAATTTTGAAAATTATTAATTGTGTTCATACCATGTTGGTATTTTTAACCTTGACTTGTCAGATTTGTTAAGTTGGGCCTGGAGGATAGAGTCACTTGTTGGAATCAGTGCTGATTTTGTACTAGCTTCTGTTCAGACATGGTTACCAACTGAGCCAAAAGAAACCTCTGTTCTTGGACTTTATTGCCTCCTTACCTGCACCCCTCTCTTCCCACCTAAGACTGAACAGAAAAATAAATTCTGTTGACTGATTTTGCAGGTAAGACAAGCCAAAGCTCATATTTTCAAACTTAATCAACTTGCCTTAATGGAGATATGATCTATAGAATACATCTGTGTACACGTGATGTTAAATATACCTCTAGCCAGGAGATGTAGAGATATAAATATAAAAAATAATAAATAAGGAAAAGGAAATGTATCTGGTTTCGATTCGCCTACCTGTATTCCCATTACTGCCCAAATTATGTATTTTTATATTCCATTTTTTGTGTTCAACTATTAATAGATTTTTCTATACTTTGTTTTCATTCTGTTAATTTTTTTAACAGAAGTAGTCTCATCACTATTCATTTAACAGATTAACATTTATGCTTAATTTAAAGAAATTAACATGGAGTTGGGTCTTGTATTTTTAGTCAGCTTCTTAGGGAAGGAGTCATTTTGAGAGATCAATAAGACACTTCTATTAAATAAATTTAATAAATGTAGGGCTTACTAAATTATAGGAGAAAAGGAATTGCTTGTGATGTGGTTACTTTCCTATCCACTAATGTATATATCATGGCTTTTATAGCTCTATGGAAACAGGAAACATACACATGCCATGTTTTATGTGGTTATGTGGCCAGGTAAATTATGGATTGAGAAATACATGCTGTAAAATAAAATCTTTTATGATTACATGAAGAGTAAATTATGTTGATAAACTTAATTTGCAGTCCCATGACATGGAAAATATTCAGAGGAAATATGCATTTGAGTGTATAATATTGCTATAAAACTGATGAAGAATTATTTTGAAGTGGCAAAAGCTGGGTAATAACCCATCAATAGTTTATTAATTATAGATATCCATCTCTTATTTGTTCATGTAGGATTCAAATTTAGCAATTTTGTCTAGATAAACATGTCAGTGCAACAAGTGGAAAAGGCTCAAAAGGCTCAAAAGGCTTAATGCCATCTTATCTATTTGCCAAATATGCCTTCAGTGGAAGAGGAGTTGGGTATGGTAATACAAAGTCTAAATTCTGCTTCTCAAAAAGGAGGCTGTCTTGTTTTTTACTTAATTGCAAACATTACTCTATGCATTTTGAATAAAACAGCAGAAATTTTAGGATTTAAGTGCCTATAAATTGTTTTGTTGTTGTTGTTGTTGTCGTCTCCTTGAAGGGAAATGGGGAATACTTTCTCTTTTATTTCTTATTCTCAAATCAGGTTTTTATCCTCTGAGACAAGCCTGTTGATTCCAATTCTAACACATACTACCTCCATAAGTCTATGTCACTTCACATGTCTCAGTTTTGTAGACTGTGAGGTAGGAAGTAGAACACTGACCTCATAACTACTGTGATGATTAATTCAATTTATATCTGCAAAGAATGTCAAGTAGTGAGTGTCTGTCACATTGCTCAGCAGATGCATTGGTATTTTTTATGATTGCCCTTAAGTACCCGTATTCTAGGTCTTTTTTTTTTTTTTTTGTCTTTTAAATGTCATAAAAAACACTTATTTCAAATTCAAATACATTTGCTTTTTGAGAGATAAAGTGCCTAGCTCTTGCAAAAATTGTCAAACAAAACTATATTTCATTTTGTCACTTATAAAACAACTTAAAGCCCTCAAAAATACCCTTGAGAGTTAAAGTTATTATACTAGTGTTTTAAATATATTGTCTGGTAGATAAAATAAGAGGTCAGAAATATATTCATGAAATTTTGGGGGCATTCTTATCTATGTTCCTACTTTCCACCTTAATAAGAGTTTTCATAGTGGACATTTTCATAAGTATATATGGACTTTCCATGATTTCATAAATGAAAACATTAATTAGTAGTAGCTTTATTTTTCATTAACTGTGAACAAATATTTTTCTAGGCCTGCTATATAACAAGACAGAGGCCTAGATTTTAGAGTCTTACATTCTAGTGAAGAATTCCATATTAACATCTGTTCATTACATGTCAACAAAGGAAGTTTTAGATATTGATAGGCACTCTAAAATAAAAGAGCTGGGCGATGTAGTAGAGAATAATCTGAGGAAAGAGGTATATGAAGGAGTCACTTTAGCCATGGTGGTTAGAGAAAGCCTCCCTGGAGACCTGAAAGAAGAAGCCAAATTTGGGAAAATCTAGTAGAAGAACAATCATAGATGACGAAATCACAGGGTAAAAGACCTGAGTGTGTTTCAGCTACGCGATAAAGGCCAATGGGAATGAAATGTCATGATGGAGTGGAAGAGAAGAAAGGAGATCAGAGATCTGCACATTGGTTGGAACGTCCAGTACCTTGTCGAACAGAATGTAAGTTGATATATTTATTCTGATTGCAATAGGAAGCCACTGGAGAATTCTAAGGAGAGAAGTGTGTCATGAGATTTATGCTCTCCGTAGCTGCAAACAGCAGACTATCAGAAATCCTAGGAGAGATCAGCTTATTAAAGTCCCATCTGTCAAATTGTAATATATTTATCATTTTAATAGGCACTGATCATATTTTGAAGATATTATACATTCAGACGTTATCTTGTAAATCATTGGGTTTTTATACCACTAACAACATTTGGACTCAGAGGTACAAGTGTGGGGAATAAAACTTTGGTAGAAGAATCACCCTGCACATCTCTAATCAGCCATTGTTCATAATTAGCTAAGCAACTGTTCACATAGGTACCTTCATGTTGCTTCTCTCTCTAGGCTTGCAAGCCTCAGTGGAAACCTGTTGTATTTATTGAGTAGTAAATTAACATCACAGTGCTTCAAGCAACAACATGTTTTTTAATTCTGTTACAATTGCAGCCCTCTGCCTTCAGTGCTGCAATTCTCTGACAACAGAGCCAAATCACAAACCGAGCAAATGCTGAGATAGCTTTGTCAACTTGGCAAATCATTTTATTTTCCTCCCCTTGTTTGGTAGAAAGAACAAGAAGATTCTCTTTTAGTATAAAAATAAAAAAATGAATAGTAGAAATTGTGCATAAACTTAATCCTTGAACATTATATATAGGCAATACTGGATCATCCCCTTTCACAACAAGAAAAGGCATTGCTGCTCCACATGTTCTAATACCCTTAAAGACCCATTCAGGATGCTTTCTGAGAAGCATCAAGGGAAGTAGAAAGAAATTTTTCAAAGGAGCCTATTTTATAAGCTTTAAATGGAGAGCAACGCTCATATACTCACACTGATACTATACAGAAGGAGAAATCGCCATTATAAAATAAAAGATGCGAATGTTCTTACTCCAAGTATCCTCCATGGAGTCACTTACACAAAGAATGACTAGGAAATCTACTGCTTTGAGCTAATTGTACAAACCAGAGGAAAAAAAAAAGAGGTCATGGCAACCTCCCGACAGAGGTTATCAAATATGTTGAAAAATGTGTCAAAAAAAATAATGAGTTAAATTAAACCAGGAACAAAGTGGTATTTGAATTTTGAGGCCAAATGGGGAGATTATTTATTTATTTATTTATTTAGGGGAGTTTATTTATTTATTTATTTAGGAGAGTTTATTTATTTATTTTTCCAATTTAAAAACAGGTGTCTAGTAATGCTAAAACATGCAAAGAGAAACTGGCTAAAGTAGAAAGTGAAAGAGAGAAGAATGGTTCCTCTGCTTCTCTTATGTTGGGTGGGAGTGGATGGGAGAGGTTACCTGTTGATATTGGCCCTTTAAGAATTATGGATATGATTTTTCTTTGGTTCGCATTCACCTTATAATCAAAGAAAGGGCAGAATTATTAGATGTAGACCATGATCCTCAACCCAACACACTGATAAAATGCCAGTTACATTTTAGCTCAATTGCTTCAACAAGTATTTCTCCAGTATCATCAGCCGCTGCTTATTTCTTAGCATTTAACTGATTTATTATGCACAGGGAGCTAAACCAACAATCCACTTTCTTTTACATATTTCTAGAATGGGGATAAGAATATCTGCCTTTCAAAAAAAAAAAAGAATATCTGCCTTTCTGTGATGCTTAGAGTCAAGAAAAAAATGTCGTTTCTGTTGATCTATGCTAAACACACAAACTATATATTAGGTTGCTAATTCAGAATAATGATAATTGGTGAAAATTATCACTATGTCTCAGTTTTCAAGTGCATGTGACTACTGAAATAGAAAATAAGAGGTTTCTGGGTTTCTTTTGTGTCTTCGGGATATATTTACTTTATCAACTTGCAGAAGAATTCGAGAAAAGCAATTTGCTCTCAGCCCACATTTAAACAATTTTTTTTTTTAATTTAAATTCAGGTTAGTTAGTTACACTAGTTAACATAGTGTAGCACTGGTTCTAGGAGTAGAACTTCATCCTTACATTTCACATCCAGTGCTCATCCCAACAAGTGTCCTCCTTAATACCCAATCACTCATTTAGTGCATCTCCCACCCACCTCCCCTCCAGCAACCCTGTTTGTTCTCCTACCCATAATCTACGGTTTGCCTCCCTCTCTGTTTTTACCTTATTTTATTTTTCCTTCCCTTGCCCTACATTCATCTGTTTATTTTCTTAAATTCCATGTAGGAGTGAAATCATGATATTTATCTTTCTCTGACTTATTTTGCTTAGCATAGTATATCTCTAATTCCATCCATGTTGTTGCAAATAGCAAGATTTCATTGTTTTTGATGGCTGAGTAATACTCCTATATGTATATATACATATATCTATATCTATCTATATCTATATCTATATCTATATCTATATCTATATCATCTATATCTGTATCTATCTATCACTTTTTCTTTATCCATTTATCAGTTGATGAACATTTGAGCTCCTTTCCTATTTTGACTATATGGTTACTGCTGCTATAAACATTGGGGTGCAAGTACCTCTCCCAATTAGCTCTTCTGTGTTCTTTGGATAAATACCTAGTAGTGCAAATGCTAGATCATAGGGTAGTTCTATTTTTAACTTTAAGGAACCTTAATACTGTTTTCCAGAGTGGCTGCCCCCACCAACATTTTGCACTTCCAACAACAGTGCAAAAGGGTTCCCTGTTCTCCACATCCTCGTCAACATCTGTTGCTTCTTGTGCTATGAACTAATTTTATAATTAGCCATAATTTTATGCTAAAATTATTTAGTCATTCTGGCAGGTATCTCACTGGGGTTTGGTTTATATTTTCCTCATGATGAGTGATGTTGAGCATTTTTTCATGCTCGCTGGCTATTTGTATTTCTTCTTTGGTGAAATGTCTGTTCATGTCTTCTCATTTCTTAGCTGGACTGTTTATTTTTGGAGTGTTGATTTTTGATGAGTTCTTAATAGATTCTGAATACTAGCCCTTTATCTGATATGTCATTTGTAAATGTCTTCTCCCATTCCATAGGTTGCTTTTTAGTTTTATTGATTGCTGCTTTTGCTGTGCAGAAGCTTTTTATCTTGAGGAGGTCCCAGTAGTTCATTTTTACTTTTGTTTCCCTTGCATCTGGAATGTCCTGTAAGAAGTTTGCTGTGGCTGAAATCAAAGAGGCTGCTGCCTGTGTTCTCCTCTAGGATTTTGATGGTTTCCTGTCTCACATTTAAGTCTTTAGTCCATTTTTAATTTATTTTTGTGTATGGTGTAAGAAAGTGGTCCAGTTTCATTCTACGTGTGGCTGTCCAGTTTTCCCAACACTATTTATTGAAAAGGCTGCCTTTTTACCATTGGATATTCTTTCCTGCTTTGTCAGAAATTAGTTGAACATGTAGTTGAGGGTCCGTTTCTGGGTTATCTATTCTGTTCCATTGATCTATGTGTTTGTTTTTGGGCCAGTACCATACTGTCTTGATGATTATAGCTTTGTAATACAGCTTAAAGTCTGGGATTGTGATGCCTCCCACTTTTTTTTTTTCAACATTAATTTGGTTTTTAGGGTCTTTTCTGGTTCCATACAAATTTTAGGATTGTTTGTTGTAGCTCTGTGAAAAATTCAGACTGCATTTTAGCTTTCATAGTAGATTTCAACATTTTAAAACTCTGCACCTTTTATTGGCTTTAATATTTCATTTACTTGGCAGGGTTAGGGGAAGAACTTTGCTTTTCTTAGGCTAAATTCTTTTATGGAAACCAAACTCATTATGATGTATTAAGTACTTTTCCTTGGAAATGAAACATGTTGACTGGTCCTCTCTTTGTTCAGGAAGGGAGAAATCTGCCATAGAAACTACAATACCATAAAAGCCACAAGAGTAGGGGCACCTGGGTGGCTCAATCAGTTGAGTCTGATTCTTGATTTTGGATCAGGTCATGATCTCAGAGCCCTGGGTTTGGAGCCCTGTGTCGTGTCAGCCTCGCTGCTCAGCTAGGAGTCTGCTTAGCTCCTTCATCCTCTGTCCCTCCTCCCACTCACATGTGCGCTCTCTCTCTCTCTCTCTCTCTCAAATAAATAAATAAATCTTAAAAAATAAAAAAGCCACAAGAGTAGGGAATGTCCTAACACTGATCTTTGCTGGAGTTACTCATTCAGTACAATTTACTGAACTGAATTTTAGGAAAAAATAAGTTTGTGCCAGGAAGATTTGTTGCTTAATGTCTACCATTACACAAATATCTGTTCCCACACAGTTGTATATGACAGAGTAATCCTGGAAAACAAAATGAAAGTACACACTTTGTGTGAAAGGTACGTGAGACAGATTTCATTGAACTGTATTTACATATTTTAGGTTATACTTTCTAGTGTGTCTAGATTATTCCACATCATATACAATTTTCTAAAAATGTAAACTATATTGAAATTTTGTATTCCATATATCTGAAGTCTTTTAGTGTAATAAGATATACATTTTAACCTAGTAATACAAATTTGTGTGTATTGTCAATTTACATCTAACATACTCCCTGATGGACTCTTGGATTTAATACAATTAGACCATGAAGGAGAATAATATGGTGTAAAAGAGCAAGAGAATTTTGAAAATATTAAACAAAATTGCTTATAATAAATTACAGTAAAAATTAGAAATAAATTGCAATGAATTAGTTAATGGCAAATTTTATTAAGTTGTAGAGAGAATTTAGAGACTTGTTCATCAGTTTACTACTGGACTTTTGACTTACATATATACAAGTTAGGAAAAAAATACTACCTTTTTGTATTTGTTGCATAAACTTGAAACATTAATAAATGATTATTTTCATAGAAATTCTACTGCATGCTAGGTTTTTAATTTTTAGAAGTTTTATCAGGCAATACAAGTAATATAGTGGTCATTTTGTTCTGGTTAGCATTTCAATTAAAAGACTCTTTAATTTGATGTTTTTTATCTTTACTATTATTTACATTTCTTAAATTTGTGACCTTTTAAAAATATCATGTTGTAGTTCCAATCCGTAATTAAACAGATCACTTTAAAATTATTTCATATAACATAAAATATGCTGAAATGATAATATTAAAAATTATATTTTTAAAAGATTACATAGAAAATTATGGAGGCAAATAGTAAACTGAACTCAGAAAATGCAGAATGTAAGTTTGCATATTCTGAGATAAGGAAACATGTGAAAAAATATTTCTACATAAGTAACTCAAAAATTATGAAAAGAGCAAATAATGTTTATCTTTAAAATTATATGCATTAAACCAGCTATGTATTCACAGTTTTTCCTACTTGTCTATATATTATACAATGTTGTCAATACTCATTAAGGTTTCATACTATTTAGAAAAAAGTACAGAGATTGTTGTTAAAATATTGTTTTTTGCTCACGTTTTACTGAATAATCATGAAATGTTTTCCAGTACAAACTGATAAATTTTTGTCACTAGTGGCAGGCAAGACCCCAAAAACTAAAGAAGCATCATCATTCAACCTACTAATATGGTACTTTTGTAGAAGAGGAAAAAATGAGTTTATGTAAAAATTATTTGTTTAATAGTAGAGTGATATTCAGAGTACCAAATCAGTACCCTGACTACCAAGGAAAAAATGCTCCCATGCATTTTGCTACTAAGAGAAGACACAAAATATTTATTGATGGCATTGATAATACATACAAAAAATCAAAATCAGTTATTTCATGTGATCTGCTACATTGCATAACCAGGAATTATTTTAATATCTTGTATAGTGAGATCCTATAATTTCACAGATAAAAATCATTCCTTTTAACCTTGAGAATAAAAATTCAGTTGTTTAAAGCACAAATTCTGATATGAATACTTTGAAATCTAAAAGCTTGACTCATTACTCCTTTCTTAGACTATGCATTATTGGCTGTCTTAAAAAAAATCTAAATATGCCACAGGAATTAAGATATTCTTTTCACTGTTTAAACATAAAGACTGATTAAGACTTTATTAGGCTCTGGCTTGCAAATTGAAATACTCAACATTAAAAGGTTCAAATCTGATACATACATCATGTTAGCATATTACATAAGATTGTTAAACATTTTTTGGGACAAATATTTCCTTATTTCTGAGTCCATGCCAAATATTCAGATTCATATTGTGAGACACCACCCACTTGCTGCCATTCCCCAAACTATAGCTATGAGTTGAGAATTTTAAAGATTATAGAGAAATAATTATATAAAAAAAGAAACTGGAAAAAGAATCTGAACTAAAGTTCACTGTGTCAATTATCAAGTCTCAAAAAGATCCTTTAGAGGTCACTGGATAAACCATATAATCCCTCTTAAACATATGAATTATTAGTTTCATTAATATTATCATATTAACAAAATGTATTTTATCCATTTTAGTTTGGAACTAATCTTCCATTACCAAAATTTACCTACAATGGAGTTGGGCTCCAATTCCATGTTGAAGAACATTATGTTGACCTCAGTTGCAAAAGTTTGAGAAATGCCTATCTAAGTGAACTGGTGAAAAAAAGAATACATAAATTTGGGATATAACATACTATATTTTTAAAAAATGGAACATTTCAGATTAATATATTTTTATTTCCATGGCCATCTCATTAGACTTCATCATTGAGGTTATTATTTTGCTTCAAATCTGTTACTTTGTGTATAATATGCCTATGTACATATAATAGAATATTATAAAAGGCAATTGACTTTCCTAGCTGAAGTTTAACTCACATAATGACTAAGATAGTTTACCAGAAATTCTATTCTTTGCGTGCATCTTTAAAAAATACAATCTTGTTTAAAGTATAAAAAGATTTTAACTAATCAGATTAATTGACAATGAGGTCAGTGTTCTGGTAAGAGAAATACAGTTTAGTGGCTCAATATAATTCTTTGATGTGGAAAATAAACCTTTGGGGAAGTTGGACAGAGTAGACATACATGTATTATCATTTAATATAATAGATTTGCTAAATTATATTTATGACAATGACCATGCTTAATTAACTTAATCTAATGTATGATTTTCTAAAAAAAAAATTACCAAGAGCAATTTTGTTCATGCCTATATTAGATTTAGATGAGTCAATTTGTTATTATTCTATAAAGTATATCTATCTTAAATTATATTTATCATGCCTTAAAGAGTTGAAGGCAATGCCACATTCAACCTAAGGGAAAGCTCAGTAATAAGATCAGATGCTTTTAAACCTTGCCCTTCCAAGTGCCCTTCCAACTTTTCATGGTTATAAAATCAAAATGACAATCATACATAGCTCATATAATTTTATAAGATTTAAATATGATAATAAATGCAGATAGCATATACTTTTGTAGGGGGCATTTATGGATATCCTCTATTTAACCAATATCATCTCAGTACTCTTAGCATACCATTTTTAACTAAATATAGATCAACATTTTTATAGGTGTGTTGATAAAAATATCGATATCTGCAAGAGGGTAAGTAGAGTAAGTGTCAACGATAAAGTCCTTTTATTCAGCATTTTCCATTCTTTCTACCTATCTCTCTTTGTGTATGTATCCACCGAAATAAAGGCAGAGCCGTATATAATTTCTGTATATTTTTTTTCCATTCTATTTATTTGGTTAATAGTAATGGATACTTTGGATAAAATATTTTTCATCAGTGAACTTTGAGAAATATAAAAAATCACATGAGATGGTTATTCCCTCATTAAAATTCAAAGATAATCTGAATAAGCTTAAAAAATCATGTTTTTGCAAAACCCCTTATAAAATTGACTTCTTTCTCTCTCTCTCTCTCTCTCACACACACACACAAACACACACACAAGTAAAAACAAATACATTTCAGAAATCCCTGGGTTCTACTCAGGAAGGAGAGAACAGACTCACAACTATTCCTATCCCTGGAAGAACTATTCAGGGAGAGTGAACCACAAGTGGGGGAAGAGACATTAGTCAAACTTTAACAGACATTTAACAGTGCCACGTGGCCTCCTGTGGCAAAAGAGAATCCAGAGTATTCTCCAAAAGAGGAAATCGCATCTACACACACTCCTTACCTGTTATTCTTCTCTTATGTGATAGCAGTGAAGGAGCCAGGAGTACTGGGAGAAGTTCATTGAGAGCCCCCCTAGGTCTTTGGCTATAAAATGGTCTATCAGGGTTTAGAGAGCATGAGAAACACTTTGGGCACTCTGGGCTTTCATCTACAAAGTGCTGGGAGGATGGCAAGAAAATGGAGAGACATACTTCTAAAAAATGTTGTATACCTATAACTCATACGATACCTTATGTCCATCATATCTCAATAAAATAGTAAGGGAGAGGATGTCTACACATATGTGACTCTAGTCATACAGAAGCTAGGAAGGGGGCAACTGAACTGAAGAGGTTTACTCAGGCTCAGAAAACAAAGGGCAGCACTAGAGATCAAAGACTTCCAAAGGAAACCAAAAACCTGGCAGTGAATCCTCAATGAAGGATGAGATTTTTCGACATATTTGAAAACTGGAAGTTTAACCGTGGAACAGGAAGATCTTTGGAATCTTCCCCAGTGTTCAGATTTCTACTTCTGGTTCTATCCTCAAAATGTTCAAAAACAATTGTAGTCTGAACCATGTTAAGGCCATACAAAACCCAGATCCAGAATAAACATAGATTAGATTGACTTGGACTCCTTGTTTTGGGATAACAGGAAAGAGATATGCCCTTTTCTGTATATTGACATTATTTGCTTCAATCTCCATTGTAATTCTATATAAAACAGTAGAAAACCAAATATAAGATACATCCCTCTGAACAAGAAAATATGACCCAAGTCCAAGAAAGGAAATGGTTAATGGAAACAGTCTAAAAGGTGGTTGAAATGTTAGAATTATCAGACAGGGACTTCCAAATAATTTGGTATAAATAATCAAATCATGTATTTGAAAAAGTGGAAAAATATGTGAAGAGATGTGAACTTTCAGCAGAGATAAGAACACCAAAATTGAACTGGATGGAATGCGAGAAATAAAAAATAGATCAGAAGGGAAGAAATCATTTGATAGGCTTACATTCAGAATAGCCCTGAAGAAAAGATGAGTAACCTTGGAGACAGGAAATAAAAAAATACCTAAGTAGAAAAACAAGAAAAATAGTTATAAAAGCACACCAGAGAGTCTTAGATTCTTGAGATACTTTCAAACAGAAGTTCCACAAGAAGAGAAGAAAAATATGGGAAGAATAAATTATGGAAAAGAAAATGGCTGAAAACTTTCCAGTTTGATGAAGGATGAAAACAGATCCAATAAATTCAGTGAATTTCGATCAAAGTTGTAAAGAGAAACCACATCCAGGTTTATTATACTCTCACTAGTGCAGACTACAGAGAAAGGCAGATATTAAATGGTGCCAAGAGAAAAAAATCGTATCAGAGAAGCAAAGATGTGAATATTGCTAACTTCCTATTAGAAATAAGGTGAGAAAAAAGATAATGAAATGACAGTATTAAATTTTGGGAAAAAACTCACAATAAGTAAAATGGCAAAAAATAAATGGAAAAATGAAAAAAAAAACCCAACGTCACAATCGAAAGGCGCCAACACTATTATTTTTCAGGAAAATCCAAGTTAAAATCCTAAAAACAAACCACTTTACTGAGAAGGGTGGCTAAAATTCTTAAAATACATACTGATATAGATGTGAAGCAACTGGAACTCTCATGTAGTGTTGGTGAGAACACAAACTAGGAAAACCTCTTCAGAATAGTATTTGGAAGCTTCTAATTAAGGTAAATATACATCTATCTTATGAATGAGGAATTATATTGCTAGATATTCATCGCTCCCACCATTGTTATAAATGTATGTCCACAAAAAGATTTATACAAGAATCTAAATAGCAACCTTATTCATAAGAGCCCATCCCGGAAAGAAATGACATATCTATCAAAAGAGAAAAGATTGGAGAGCCTTGGTGGCTCAGTTGGTGAAGCATCTGCTTTCAGCTCAAGTCATGGTCCTGGGTCCTGGGTCCTGGGATTGAGCCCCACATCGGGCTCCCTGCTCAGTGGGGAGCCTGCTGCCCTTCTTGCTCCCCTGCTCTTGCTCTCTCTCAAATGAATAAAATCTTTAAAAAATAAGTAAAGAAAGAAAGAAATCTTCAAAAGAGAAAAGATAAAAACATTGTGTCATATTCACACAATGGAATACTACTCAGCAACAACAAAATGATAGTGAAGCTCTTTTACTATAGTAAAATGCAATAACAACATGATTGAATCTCAAATACTTTATGTTGAGTGAAAGTGGCCAGACCCACAAAAAGATACATATAATGTAATTTTACTTTGAAGTTCAAGAACAGCCAAAATCTATCTATAGCATTAGAAATAAAGAATTCAATTTAGAGGCAGGGAGAGGGAATTTATTGGAAAAACACATGAGGAGACTTTCTAGGGTGATGGAAATCTTTGTATCTTAGTTTGGGTGGTGGTTCGATAGCTTTGTAAAACTGTCAAAACTCTTCAAACTGAGCTTCTTATTTGTGTGCAACTTTATTTTATAGTAATGATACAGTAGTAAAAAATATATAGATTGCATTTGGAAATACCATACTATGCTCAAGTATAATGTTTTAAATATAATTCATATGATACTTGCAATTTTGTGATTTCTTTCTTACATAAATAATATCTCAACAGGAAAGAGTTTTTCTCTAAGTTTCATGGTGTTCTAATATTTTAAACTTAGTCTTTTTTACTCTTAAGTGTTGCAGAAAGCAAAGAAGACATGAGTAACTGAATACTGATAAGTTCCTATCACTCTTAAAAGTAAATATTGTAGGGTAAAATAACAAAATGTTTTCTTCAGATTTAAGCAATTTTTGTTCCCATTTGATTAAATTTGTTTTTAATATTTTAATAATAAATTTATCAATATTTTACAGGCGTTATTCTGTATATGACATCTAGCCATATAAGTATGCTTACCTTAGTCTAAACTCTTATGTAGGAAATTACTAAGATAAAAGATACCTTAAGGGAAAGTACTTATTTGTTCATTAAACACACAGCTATCGATCACCCGTACACTCTTAAGCCCCTAGGAAACTCATATCATGACAGGATGAAAAGAAAGGACATAAAAAATAAGAGATAAAGTGTTTTTAATGTTTGCTCTCCTTTATTTTTCCTTTTGTTTGTGTTTTTAATTATGGGAATTAAACTAAGGAAGACTGAGAATGATTAAATTCTAGATGCAGGAAAAGGAAATGGAATTCAAAGTACATAGAGAGGAGACTTGGAAAAAATAAACCAGAAGCCAAAAAGTTAAGAATGTGAGTATACTGCATATGGGTAATATGAGCCCCTCAAAAAATTTACACCTAAAGTCTCTTTTCTCTGGAAAGTAAGGGAAGTAAAATCACCTAGTAAAGGTGAAGCTCTGTAATGAGAACATACCTTACTTCCTCCCCCCAACCCCCACTGTATACACTGAAATTCACAAATTGAGGCTTCCTAAAGAGGACAGTGGTAGAAAGCTTTTGCTCTTTAATAGCCTATTAACTAAGCAAAAGTAATACTTTTCCTGTATTTATTTGGCCAGGAAATGATAATAACACAATATTAGTCTAAAAACTGCTAAATAACCTATCTGAGATTTGTAAATCCTTATTTTTTGAGTCTTCTTAACTATTAAAAGTCAATGAGAATATTAACTTCATAAATATAAATTCAGAGATTTTCTAAGATGAATTAATGTAGTTTTTAAATAAAAGTAATTTTGAGTGTAGTTCTGATTTACCCAACAGTGTTATAACCAGAGGGTTTAGTCAAAACATTATCCTTAACATCTGTCATCTTACTAAATTAAGTTTCCGTGTCTGCTAATTGGTTGAATGGATATTGATCTAGGAAATTTTAACTGGAAAAAGTTATAATTTCCTATGGATGGAAAGAAATACATGCACATACTGAAGTTAATTATGTGTTAAAGCCTATATACAGAATTCTAGAAACATGAAATGTGTGTAAAATTCTTGGTTATCAGTGCAGTTTTACAATATTTGCCAAGGCCTATCAATATTCTCAGCCAGGACAATTTAAACAAATACAATCTTTTGATACTATTAATTCCACTTTACTTACCTCTAGATGATTTTTATTTTTATTTCTTCTAACAGTTTTCCCATTTTCCTGGCAACCTAGTCTCAAAACTCAATGTTAGATTAAGATAGGGCAGGAGTGCATCTATAAATAAAATTACCTAATATCTGAAAATATCAACATAAAATGGTAGAATCAATAGAGCTAGAAGATAAAACTAGAAAAAATTGTGAAATTAAAGAGAATTGTAAACAGCCCAATTGCAGGTGAGCAAGTTGTTTTAGGATGAGAAGAATTGGGAGGCTCAAAAACACATGGTGAAAAAATTCTACACTAGCCTGATTAAGCATATGAGCTGAGAAGACTAAAAACAAAACAAACCCCCCAAAACAAAACAAAAAACCCTACGATCACTATAAATAAGTATGAACTTATTAAAAATTAACATCCAAATAGGGGCACCTGAATGGCTCAGTGCTTGTGTCTGCCTTCGGCTCAGGGTGTGACCCCGGACTCCTGGGATTGAGTCTTACATTGGGCATCCCTGCAGGGACCCTGCTTCTCCCTCTGCCTGTGTCTCTGCCTCTCTGCCTCTCTGTCTGTGTCTCTCATGAATAAATAAATAACATCTTAAAAAAAACCCCAAACCATCTACATAGTAATTAATAAAATTTATCTAAAGTAGAAGTAATTTTAATCCCTAGGAATTCCTGGTCACTTTACTCCTAGCATCATTTTCCAATAAGGGAGATACAACCCAATTTCTCTCTCTCTCTCTAGTCTTCTTGTCGCACCTTTAGGAGACAGACTTTTAGTTCAGTTTAAGGAAGAGCTTTTAAAAAACTAGGGCAACCTAATGGAACAAATTTCCATGCTAAGCATTGCAATACTACATTCTGGAGGCCTGATGCTATCTCCTTGAGTTTTCTCCAGACGGGATTCCTATCAGTTTCTCACAATGTTTGGCATGTATACAACACTACATAGACAAGATGATCTTAGGTGGTACATAAAAAATTATCAGGAAATACATACTCAAAAACGCAACTAACACATTGAATCTGATTTCAAAAATGATATTTTCTAGGACGAGGCTAAAATAGGTAGTGATTACCTAAATATTAATTTAACAATAATGAAATTATTAGGTAATATAAAAGTGAGAATGTGATAATAAGAGGACTACATTTGGAGAACGTGCTAAATTCTAAGATTTCCTGAGGACTTGCTAATGCCTAAAGCTTTCTTATTTTATAATGTCTTAGCTTTTAAATAGAAGTCCCCTATTTTACCCTTCTCATATTTTGCTTAATTAGTGTTTGCTCCCTCCTCCTGAGTAGATATTCAGTAAATAGCAATTTATTTTATTTGATTATGTGTGTTCAAAAATTTTTAACTTTTTCCAGATGTTTTCATGTTTTGCAAAAATAATGTTGTTGGCTCTACAAAGGGGCAATTTGATATAATTCATGGTCTAAATGGAATGTTATCATATTTCAAAAAGTTCTTGTATCAATCAACTAACTGAAAATGTGTCCCCATAGCAATCAAACCTTTAAAATCACAAAGCAGAAACAATACTGCTCAGTTTTTAAAACCCTCTGGTAAATATTGGCAGAACTTTTTATGGTTTGAAATAATAAAATCATCTTGGAAAGTCTCTATGAATCCAGATCCATAAAAGATCAAGAAAAATGTTGGCAAAATATTTAAATTTTGTATTGTCTTCAATATGACTGACGACACATTTGATAATATTGACAGGCCTCAAAATTACAAATGTATTGTGTTCCTAGCATTCATTTTAAGTAGACTATTTATAACTTAGAACATATATTTCAATGGGAATAATACTATTAAGCTTGTTCAGTTCTCATCCTAGTCCTTAAATGCATATAAACTATAACGTAGCAAAAATGAACTGCTAATATTGCTGGCCTGAATTCAGAATTCTACATTTAGAAGACAATAAAATATCAAAAGGAAGAAACAGAGATTCCTTAATTTTCTGAGGGTAGGTTTTTTTTTTTTCTTGAATTGTAGAAGTTTTATTTATTTTTTTATTTTAAAAAAATGGTCTAAATTGTTTCAAAAATCTACCTAAATTCTAGTTGGTTATCATACAGTGTCATATTTGTTTTGGTGTTGAATTCAGTGATTCATCACTTAAATACATCACCCAGTGCTTACCACAAGCACCCTCATTAATACTCATCACCCTTTTATCCCATTCCCCCACCACCTCCCTCCATCAACCCTCAGTTAAGAGTCTCTTATGGTTCACCTCCCTCTCTTTTTTCCCCTTCCTCTATGTCCATCTGTTTTGTTTCTTAAACTCTACATATGAGTGAAATATATGGTATTTGTATATGGTATTTATCTTTCTCTGACTTGTTTTACTTAACATAATACACTCTAGCTCCAACTACGCCATCGCAAATGGTAAAATTTCATTCTTTTTGATGGATGAGTAGTATTCTATTGTATATATACCACATCTTCTTTATCCATTCATCTGTCAATAGACATCGGGCTCCTTCCATAGTTTGGCTCTTGTGAACATTGCTGCTATAAACATTGGGGTGCATGTGCCCCCTTTGAATCACTATGTTTTTATTCCTTGGATAAATATCTAGTAGTGTAATTCCTGGATCATAAGGTAGCTCTATTTTTAACTTTCTGAGGAAACTCCATACTGTTTTCCAGAGGGCTGCACCAGTTTGCATTCCCACCAATAGCATAAGAGGGTTCCCCTTTCTCTGCATCCTTGCCAACATATCTTATTTCCTTTGTTGTTAATTTTAGCCATTCTAACAGGTGTGAGGTGGTATCTCATTGTGGTTTTGACTTGTATTTCCCTGATGATGAGTGATGTTGAGTATGTTTTCATGTGTCTGTTGGCCTGCCACATGTCTTCTTTAGAAAAATGTCGGTTTGTGTCTACTGCCAATTTCTTAACTGGATTATGTTTGCTTTTTTGGTACTGAGTTTGATAAATTCTTTCTTTATAGATTAAATATCAAAGTTGTATTATTATTTATTATCACAGTTACTATTTTTTTTTAATATCTGCTATTCTCCCTTTCAGTACCCTTTTCTCAACCAGTTTCCATTCTCTAGAATGTTCTGGGTTTTGCCCTTCCTTACGGCACCCACCTTGCATCTTCCAGTCAACTCATTCCATTGACCTGCTCCAAGGTGTTTCATAGTTCAAAGTCATTGCCTTTCCACATGATCATAAATCCTGTTTATTAAGGGCTGTTGATTTAGCTATATTTTAGGAAGAATGTAATATGATTTAACCATGTTACACTAATATAAGATTGTTGCCCCCTTGAAAGCCTTAAAGATTACAAAAGATTATTTTAAAAAATTACAGTGATTGTTTCTGAAGATAATCCATTTTTTAAAATTAACTTTTGAATTTACATTAATCAAGGCTGATTATTTTCTGAGATGATTTGAGTAACATCATTTGTTTTATTATCATTCTAGTTTCTTTCATTATTCCTTCCATGAATTAATAAGATCACCAAAAATTCCAAGTCCACTTTCTGTCTCACAAAAGCTTATGTGGCCAAAGTAGTGAGCTCTGGTGGCTTGGGGAGAGTCAGAGGGATAAAGGGCCAGGAAAAGTCTATAGGAAAGTCAAAAAAAATGAAAGGTATTTGCAACTGAGATTGTTGAAAGTGTTTTAGTCAGGGTTCTCCAGATAAATAAAGACAGTAGAATGTGTGTGTGTATGTGTGTGTGTGTGTGTGTGTGTGTGAGAGAGAGAGAGAGAGAGAGAGAGAGAGAAAGAGACTTAAAGAGATTGCTTATGCCATTGTGGGGGCTGCCAAGTTTAAAATCTGCAAGGTGGGAGGGCAGATTGGAGAACCATAGAAATGATGTTGTAGCTAGAGTCTGAAGGCATTCTGTAGACAGATTTCCTTCTTCTTTGAGGAGCTTCAGTCTTTTTCTCTTAAGGCCTTCAAATGATTGAATGAGGCTGATGGTTATGAAAGTTAATCTACTTTACTCAAAGTTTACTGATTTAAATATCAATCTCATCCAAAAAAATTATTTTATGGCAGTACCTACACTGGTGCTTGACCAAGTATATGGGTAGCTTAGCCTAGCCGAGTTCACACTTAAACATAATCATCACATATCAATTTCCAGAACTATAAAAATGATATTTTAAAAAAATATATTTAAATGTAAATATAACTATACCCATTTTAATGTAAGCAATTGTATCATTGCATAGGAACATTTATACAGTTAAATTTTACACAGTAAAAAAATAGGGACAGAAAATAAACCAATTACCTTTTTACAACTTAGTACTAGTTATTTTTAATGGTAAGTAGCTTATATTGTTTGGATTTTAATGGTTTGTTATTTAATGATTTGTTATTTAATCATTACAACTCTTGTCTGTCAAATTGATAGAGTAGTCCATCGTTTCCTCAAAAAATACATTTGGAATATCTATTCACATAAAAATTAGTCCAAATTGAAAATCCTTCTTAAAGTGAATCTTGTGGTTCCATCAACTAAAGAGATGAATGTAAGAGTAGAGCATGTTTATATTTTGTAACTGGGTAAAATTCAAAACAATTATGTACATTCTCAAAAAAAAAGATAGTAAAAGGAAAAGAATTCATCCTAGAGTGTAAATTTATGCTTTAATTTGGCAGCATACTTAATTTATACAGTACATAAACTTTTTTTACTTAGAATATGGAACTGTTAACCATCATCATTACCTCATTGCTCTTTCAACAATGAAAGGCAGTATTTTAAGGTTTAAGACTATAGATTTTCAAAATCTGAACAACCAAACAAGAAAATACTAAAAGCTCTTGTTCACTGGTATGATAATAAACACAAACACGTTCATAGTGACATTTTATGTTTAATGAAGTTCCTTTATTTAACAGATTATAATAAGAAAAGATGCTGATTTTTAAATGAAATACTTTTATCTCTGTATCTATGGCAATATAAATCACTCCTTTATGGTTATTATAATGCTGAGCAATGATAAAGCCGCATACACACATAATGAATACAAATGAAAGGTAACAGTTAGCTAAATAATGTGTGCCACATAGATGTATGAAACACTAATTTAGAAATTTCTAGCAACCAAAGGGAATATCAATGAGAAATAACCTAGAGCAAGAAAAAATCAGTTTGATGAATTGGGCTATATTAAAGAAGTTCTGAGACTTTTTCTTTTTTCAACTCTAGCAATAAAATAGACAAAACTTTCATGTGAGAAAGTAATATTTTACTCTTGGAAAATGAAAACTTCGAACCTTTTCCTTAAGGGAAGAACTTTGCATTTAAACCATTGGCTCTTTAGAGACATTTTCAGGATGAAAAAATCAAAAGATTCATTTTACTTGGAGCATTAAAAAAGATGAAACACATGGGGCTTCTGGTATTCCTCTCATTTAAGTTTAGTGTCACGATGGTTTGATAGGGCCTGAACATTCATTTAAAAAGATATGCCAAGTAATTAAAAATATTGCAGGTAAGTTGAACATTTGACCTATTTGCTTATTTTAAGCTCTGCCTCGGGATCACTCCTATTCCACATTGTAGGCTATTCCACAGAAGTTATAGGCCATGCATATATTTTAGTATGATGAATGTTGGTATTAAAAGGCTACAGTATGTCCCATCTGAGGCAGCACTTTATATCAATATAGAAACTTAGTGTGAGATTGAGGGTTACTGCAGCATCCTAAGGAATCAAGAAAAGTCATACTCTAATGTAATGAATATTCAGAAGGAACAACATATAAAAATACCATGTTTTATCAGCATCTCTAAAACAGTATTATATGTCTTAAAAGAGTACATTTTCATTTTGATTGCAACATTTGCTCAATTTTGTGCCTTAATTCACCCACTCATTCATTTATGTATTTCTTCATTTATTCAAAACATATTTATTG
This sequence comes from Vulpes lagopus, assembly GCF_018345385.1. NCBI lineage: Eukaryota > Metazoa > Chordata > Mammalia > Carnivora > Canidae > Vulpes > Vulpes lagopus. The sequence goes on from NC_054827.1 coordinate 65,332,824, forward strand.
AGCAATTATGTTTCCAGGAGCTCTTCTAAGACTGGAACACAGCCATGGATAAAACAAAAAGAATATCCAACTCCTGGAAAGTGAGGGGAAATAGAAAACAGCAAGATGAATAAATAAAATATATGGTGTCTTATGCGATTAAAAATAAAGCATGATGGGGAGTAGGGAGTGATGGGTGGAAATGGTGACATGGAATTTTAGTAAACACAATTAACAGAAGGCCTCGGCTTAATAGCTGCCATTTGAAAAAAGATCCATAGAATAAGAGGAGAGCCACATGTTGATAACTGGGAGAAAAACCTTCCAGGCAGAAAGAAAAGCAAGAGAGGGGCACCTGGGTGGCCCAGTAGATTAAGTGGTTGACTCTTGATTTCGGTTTAGTTCATGATCTTAGGATCCTGAGACTGGGCCCCTCATTGGGCTCCATGCTCAGTGGGGAGTCTTCTTCAGGATTTTCTCTCTCTTTTGGCCCCTTCCCCCCTCCTCTCTCTCTCTCAAATAATCTAGAAAGAAAGAAAGAAAGAAAGAAAGAAAGAAAGAAAGAAAGAAAGAAAGAAAGAAAGAAAGAAAAGAGAAGCAAATGAACAGGCCCTAAAATGGGGACATGATTGGCAATTTTAACAAACAGCAAGAGGTCCTGTTGCTGGAGTGAGGAAATGAATTCAGAGAAAGGACTAGACTTTCCAGGACTTTGTAGGCCTCAAGAACACTGGCTTTCCTTCTCAGTCTTTTTTTCTTATTAGAAGAACCTCTTATTAGAGGACTTGAGCTAATATATTAAGACTTGAGATGTTAAAAGTAGCATTCTGACCACTGTCTTGGGAATTGACTGGATGCAGACAAAGAAAGAAGCAGTTAAAGCACTTGAAAAACAGTAATAAAGTTAAAAGGCCTACCCAATAATTCAGGTGAGAAATGACAGTGGCAAATCAGCTGCTGAAAACTGGTCAGATACTGCATCAATTCTGACTGTAGAACAGACGATATTGAGGCACAAGAGGATTTCCTGCTTCTCCCTCAAGGACAGAGGTCTTTGCTTCTACCTTAAATTCTGATTTCATGCAAATAATAAATCATTTTTAGTGTAAGTATGTCCTATAGAATGTGCAAGCGTGGCGCGTGCAATAAACAGATTTTAAAATATTTATTTTGTATTTGAAATTTAAATTTAATTGGAAGTCTTATACCTTTATTTGTTGAATGAATCCAACAACGCTACTCCTACCCAGCTACAGTGGCTCTTTACTTGCATCCGATTGGTGAGAGTGCTCTTTTATTTCCCTGGATGCAGATATGTTTTCCTCCTACCAACCCTGACTCTCTAGAAGCATGGATTTTGCTTGGTTTTTGAGAGCTAGAGAGTATGCTGTCCTTCACTAGTAGTCTAAGATTTTTGCTCCAAGAAGAGCATATTCTGAGGGAAATGAGCAGCATTTTCTGTCTTTCTCCAGCAGCACCTAATCACTTCCTGCAGCCTGTACCAGGAAGAATGACTCTGATTTTCTACCATGTTCCCACACTTTTGTTGTTGCTGTTGTTTATTTGGTGTTTTTTAATCTCCATACCTTTTTATGAACACCCTTTGGAGGGGTATCAAATTACCTGGGGTTTGGGGTTCTAGCTTTTCCAAATTGTCATCCTGCCCTATATTTGGCCTTTGAAAATTGGTTAACATTTTAGTCAGTTTCTTCTTATCTTTTTTTAAACATCCTCTTTCCCAGGCTCTGCTGAAGGTAAAAGATTTCCTGTGTCTAACCTCTTTCAGTAGTGACTTTTCACACTTTGGAGTTCATTTATTTGGTTACCTAGAGGCATCCTATGTCTGATAGATTCATAAAAATTATGATTTTGCAGATTACTTGGAGTATTCTCATCGTTAGGATGAAAACAATATTCTCTTGCAGCTCCTACTGGCTCAGTGGAAAGGGACTATTAAAAGCTTAATCGAAATTTTGATACTTTATCACACTACTTCTTTTCTTAAGCTTAGAGATAGGAGTGTTTATTCCTTATGGTTTGTCTTACTCTGTTTTTATCCTTTTTTTTTTTTAAATTTTTCCTTCCCTTCCCCTGTATCTTAGCCACTGAAATCAAATAGTCAGAAGGAAGTGTCAATAAAGAGAGCAGAAATTTAGATTGTTAACGCTTACCTTAATGAACAAATAAGAAGCAGGGCTCCCTAAGACACTACTCTGCTTATGTCTTTACTTCATTTCTTGCTCTTGTTCAGCCTGATGTTGCTGGAAATGCTCATGGAAACATGTGACAAGCATCCAGTAAAATAATTTACTTAATTTATCTTAGCTCTTAATCATTACCCAGAAACCTGTGTATTTGCTTCATATAGATTCTTCACCTGTAGAAGTATTTTAAAATTTTCTATTCCTCAGATCTTTATTTTAACATCATTTTCAATATCATTAATGTCTTTCCACAGAGAGACATTATACCTAATTGACTGAGGATGGAGGCCATTTCCATAAACTTCCTCAATTTCACCACTCTCATCATTGCTTTTTTTGATCCTGCCTCAAAGGGAGATTCTCTTTTGTTCCAAACCAAACTACTACCTCTCACCTTTATCAAATTCCCACATTGAACAAATTAGCATTCTTATTTATTTGTGATTGGTATTTCCTCTTATAACTAAGTCCTCCCAATTCCTCTTTCCATCCTTATACATGGCTGTCCTTCATTTTTATTTATAAAATATATTTGCCCAATATTTTGTTGCTATTATTTTGAACAAATAGCTTGATAAATGAAGGGTAAGAAAAATAAAATATTTTATTTTACAATTCTTATAAGGCAGATCTACTGGTGACAAATTCCCTCAGTTTTTTTGTTTGAAAGAAGTTTTTGTTGGTCCATCAATTTCGAGAATAATTTGAATGGATATAGAAATCTAGATGATTGTTTTAACACTAAAAATTGTATTCCATTCTCTTCTGCCTGTATAGTTTTAAAAGAAATGTCTGAGGATATTTTTATATTTGCTTTTCTGTACCTGGAACATTTTTTCGTTTGACTTTTTTCAAGATTTTCTTTGTCTTTCATTTTCTGCAATTTGACTATAATATGCTTGCATATAGATTTTTTTTAGTATTTACCCTGCTCACTTACTGTTCTCCAGGTTTCTTGCTATTAGTTATTAATTCCAGAAAATTATCAGCCGTTGTTAGTTCAAATAATTATCTTGCCCTTTTCTCAGTCTTTCATATTCTTCTGGTATCCCCCAATGTGTTTATGCTATACCTTTTATTACAGTCCTGTGGTTCTTGAACATGCTGTTCTCTTGAGTTTTTTTTTAATATCTATTTATCTCTTTGTTTTTCAGTTCAGATTTGCATATCTTCAAGTTTACTGGTTTTTATCTTCATTTGTGTTCAGTTTAATGATGAATCCATCAAAGGCATTCTTTGATTCTTTTATTCAATCTTTGATTTCTTGGAATTTCTTAAACTTTTTCTTAGGGTTTCCATCTCTTTGTTACATTACTTATCTGTTCTTGCACATTGCCAGTTCTTTTCATTGGAGTCCTTTGCATGGTAAACATCATCATTTTAAATTTCCTGTCTGATAATTCCAAAATATCTCCCTTATCTCATTCTGGACACTTTCTTCTCTTCAGACTGTGCTTTTTCTTGCCTTTGTACCATGCCTTGTGATTTTTTTTGTTGAGAGCTGAACATGAGGTGTCAGGAAATAAGAACTGAGGTAAATAGGCTTTTTGTGAGAAGTAATATGTTTATCTGGCTAGAGTTTATGCTGCATTTAATGTTTTCTGTTGCTGAAAGGGTCAGAGGCTTCAATTTCCTCTATGCCCTTATTTTTGTCTCCACTTTCTCTCAGTTTTCCTAGAGGCTCCTTCTTAAATAGGGTCTGTCTTGAAGCTCTGTCAGTAATAATCCACTGTTACTGTACTGGATCCCTGTGGAATTAGTTATAAGGTATTGGAGTGAAAAACCTTTATAATTCGTCATCTATTTCGGAGTGTGCCAGTGTCTCTAGGATGTGACCTTTAGAAGCATTTCTTAGCCTTTGTTTTATCTTCCCCCTGTGAGACCTGACGCCTACTAGGTGATAGAGGCTCTGGTAAAGTATTTTCCTTTAAGGGCAGTTTGTTATGGGGAATATAATGGTCTGGGCATCCTTTAAAATTGTTATTCTCCCTCTTATTCACCATGACTGAAAATAGGAGGTAATTTCTCTTGGACCTTCAGCAAGAGCCTCTTTTCCTGAAGGAGCTCATGAAAGCACAGGGGTTCTTCCTAAAACTGGGCCCCCATGAGTTTGTAACTCTCAATGATTCCACATTTTCCTCTCAGTCATTTGTGAATTACTGGTTAAGAGTTCCTGCCTATTACTTGCTCCCTGTAAGCTGTGATTCACTATATATGTCTGTGTCTCCACTTTTCAGAGCAGTGGTTTGCTATGTGACCTCAATGCTCTGCTGGATCTAACAAGAGCTGTTGATTATGAGGGTGTTTAGCTTGTTTCTTGTTGTGAATATGGGAGTGATCATTTCCAAGATCTTTATATTTCAGAGCAGAAGCTGGAATTATCTCTTAGAGTTTTTAAAACCAGTTATTTATACTAGTCTTGGAATGATTTTCATATATTGCAGAGTAAAATATATTTTTGTACATATCATACTTTGTGACACTTGCCACATACTTCAATTAATTACAATATATAGGGATAGTTTTTCCATCTCCTTACACTTTAATAAATATATCCTAAAGCTAAGATCATCTCTTATGTGCAGAAACATTTCAATCTGTGTCATTTTTGCAGCAGATATTTGTAGGAAACATGTTTCAATCATGCATGAATGTATTTAACTACCAGTTTTTCAAACTTGATACTTAAATATTTTTATTTTCAGAGATAGTTTCAGATACTTAAGTTTTTCTTAAGTTAAAAAAATGATTCAAGCTCAGTACTAAATAGATTCTTACTGACACATAATGTTTATTGTGTAAAAATTTTCTTTTGTTTCTTAACTTTGATATTTAAGATCAGCAGTTTGATAACAATGTAATTTAAAAAAATTTGGTCTTTGCCTTTTTTGAACCAAATCTACCTTAACAGATAGGATTTAGAAGATTTCCCCTAGAGAATTACTTCAAGCTATTTAAGCTGCCATCAGTTCCTGATTTAGCATTTTTAATAAACTTCCTAGGGCAAAGGATTAATTTCCCTGGACCCTCTTTATCCTTGATGTAAAAGTATAATGTTTAATCGAGGATGGATCATTGTTTGCCTGCTGTCTTCCCTGTGTGTTTATGAATAAGTAGATACAAGTTTAGGGAGTGGAAGAAAGCCAGGGCAAAATAAAAGTATTCCCAATCCTTAAAATTTGTTGCTAAATAAAAACAGCAACTAATACATATGAATGTAAATAGAATTACTTTTACCACATTAAAGTGAATGCATTAAAGAAACATATGTCTACCGAGGCAGTTTACAGCCAAATAGTTGCATTAAATTGCCTACATGCTTATTGATCCTTATCTAAAACTCATCTAAAAACAGAAGTTCCATTATCTTAGCAAAACTGTGGTTCACATAGTGACCCAGAAATTTGAGGCTATTGCATTAATAGGGAGAATTAGATTAGTAAATCAATGCTCAACAATTCCTCAACATTGTAATAAGTCTAAGAAAATACATATAATTATTCTTATTATTACATATATACATGTAAATATCCAGAATGCAATGATTTCACAACATAACATTATTATTTGTAAGATTTCCTAGTCTTAAATTTGAACCACATAAAACCCTTTTCAAGAATATAAGAAATTAGATGAAAAACCTTATATTAGCTGGAAAGAGGTATAAGGAATGTTGGCAAACCACTTGCTAATTAAGAATACTCCTTATTAAAACCAAACTTCCTCTCAAGGTTTCTAATAAGATCTGGTAAATCTTATTTATGACAAAAATCTTACCATGGTGCCATTAATGAAGCACAAGCTAGAGCCATTGACAACACTTTTCTTCATGATAACTAAAGATGATATTATCTCATATGTGTCACTCTTATTACTTCTTATTGATAGTGACTATATAATATATTGTCAAATGAAACACATTTGAACATAAAAGATGGCACTTACTAGACAGGATATTGAGACAACAGGCTTAAATTGAGACTATCTCAGAAAAACCAAGATATATTTGGTAATGTATAATAAATTTCAGTCTTTTGGCTACATATTTCTTTCTACCAAAAGAGAAATATTCTAAAGTTACCAATGTTTTCAATGGTAGAATGTGTATGATAACTATGAAATATTTTAAAAATTAATTTTTAACCATTCTTAAGGTCAGTTTTAAAAATAATAAGAAAGCAATCATTTTCAAAAGAAACTGGTTAAGTAAAAGAATTTAAAACCAGATCCTTGGAAATACATCTAACATGTATTTCATATATAAAAATTCCATCATATGCATACTTTTACAAATTAGAAATTCATATCTGGAGTCTTTAACAATTTCCAAAAGGAAAAGATTTAATGGGATATGAATCAATAACAGTATATTAATCCACTGTGTACTTTTTATTTTTATCTATGTCTTATTTTACTTTTAGAAATTAATAGACTTTTTTTGGTGTTGTCATAGAGTTACAGACAAATTTAATGAAAATTACAGAGAGTTCCCATATACACCTTCACACTACTCCTTGCTTCCCCTATTAATATTTCACACTAATATGGTACATTAGTTAGTTACATTTGGTGACCAAGAATTGACATATTATTAACTAAAGCCCATAATTTACAGTAGAGTTTACCCTTCATTTTGTGTATTCCATAACTTTTGATAAATGTATATGTATTCATCATTACAGTATTGTTCTGCATAATTTGCCTCCCAAAAATTCCTTGTGGAAAATCAGTAAGGACCGAGTTGAACTGAACAACACCATCAATCAACTGGGTATAATTGGCATATATAGACTACTTCATTCAATAACAGCAGGAATCATTCACATTTTTTACAACTCACATGAAACATTCATCAAATTAACCACATTCTGGGGCATAATACACATTTATTTATTTATTTATTTATTTAAAAGATTTTATTTATTTATTCATGAGAGACAGAGAGAGAGAGGGAGAGAGAGAGAGAGAGAGAGAGGCAGAGACATAGGCAGAGGGAGAAGCTGGCTCTCTGCAGGAGCCCGATGTGGGACTCAATCCTGGACCCCGGGATCATGCCCTGGGCCAAAGGCAGATGCTCAACCGCTGAGCTACTAAGGCATCCTCATTTTAACTTATTTAAAAGAATAGAAATCATGCAATGCCTCCTCTTGGATTATGATAGAATTAAACTAGAAATCAATAACAGAAAGATAATTGGAAAATTCCGTAATACATGGAGATTTTAAAACATACTTCTAAATAATACCTGGAGCAAAGAAGAAATCTCAAGAAAAATTTAACAATAATTTGAGCTAAATTAAAATGAAAACACAACCTATCAAAGTGAAAACAGTATATAAAGGGAAGTTTATAGCTTTGAATATATGTATTAGAAAGGGAGAAAGATCTCAAGTCAATCACCTAAGTTTCCATCTTAGTAAACTCCAAAAAGAAGAAAAAATTAAATCCAAAGTAGTAGAAGAAGAGAAATAATAAGAATTAGAGCAGAAGTCAATGAAATTAAAAATGGGAAATCAATAAAGAAAATCAACAAAAACTGTGTCTTTGAAAAGATTAATAAAATAAAAAAAGAAAAGAGTAATAAAATCAATAAGCCTCCAGCCACACTAAGTAAAAAGAGATAGGCCGCAAATTACTAATATCAGAAACGAAAGAAGGGGCATTACTACCAATCTCATGGAAGTTAATAAGAAAAAGAATATTATGAACAACACTATGTCCACAAGTTTGATAACCTTAAATGACCCAATATGTCAAAATTCAAACAAGAAGAAATAGAAGATCTGAATAGATTCATATCTACTAAAGAAATTTGCTGATAGTTAAGAAACTTCCAAAGCAGAAAGCAACAGGCCCAGAGAGGACAGGGAATTTTTAGGGCAGTGAAAAATACTCTGAAAAAAAAAAGAAAAAGAAAAAGAAAATATTCTGCATGATATTATAATGATGATTGTATGTGATTATACATTGTTCAAATTCAGAGAATACACTATACTAATAGTGAACCCTTAAGTAAACTATTGACTTAAGGTAAATGTAATGTGTCAATTTAGGTTCATCTCTGGTTAAAAAATGTACTATTCTTGTGAATGCTATTGCTAATGGAAAAGGAGGTATATGCGCGGAGGCAGGTGGTATATAAGAAATCTCTATACCTTACTCTCAATTTTGATATAAACCTAAAACTGCTCTATAAAAAGTAAATCTTTAAAAACTTTCTCCTGTGGCCCATTTATTCATTCCTATCTACCTCACCCCAAACTTCAGGTAACCACTAATCTTTTTACCATCTTTACAGTTTTGCCTTTTCCAGAATATCTTAGAGTTGGAATCATGCAGTACACAGCCTTTTCAGAATGGTTTCTTTCACTCAGCAGCATGCATTTAAAGTTCCCTGATATCTTGTTGTCATTTGATAACTCATTTCTTTTTATCATTATAATAATATTCCATTTTGAATATACCAGTTTATCCATTTACCTATTGATGTACATCTTGGTAGCTTCCAAGTTTTAACAATTATGAAAAGGCTACTATAAGCACTCATGTGCAGGTTTTGTGTGGACATGTTTCATTTCCTTTGGGCAAACACTAAGTAGTGCCATTGGTAGATAATATGGTATAAGTATGTTAGGTTTGTTTTTTGTTTTTTGGTTTTTGGTTTTGAATAGTGACCAAAGGCAGAGATGGGCCTACATCTTTTTCTTTTTTTAAAGATTTTATTTATTTATTCATGAGAGACACACACACACAGACACACACACACACACACACACAGAGGCAGAGACATAGGCAGAGGGAGAAGCAGGTTCTCTGCAGGGACCCTATTGTGGGACTCTTGATCCCAGGACCCCAGGATCATGCCCTGGGCTGAAGGCAGGCCTAAATCACTGAGCCACCCAGGTGTCCCAGTAGGTTAGTTTTGTAAGGAACTGTAAAACTGACTTTTCAAAGTGCATCAATGTACCATTTTGGAGTCCCACTGAAACAAGTGAGATTCCTGTTGCTCCAAAACTTCATAAATAATGTATTTGACATGTAAAAATTCCATTGTCTATAGACTTTCAAAAATTCAAACTTCACATATAAGCTCTTTAATATCACAAAGTAGGAATATCAACAGCTATGAATCTATTTATCAATTTTTTAAAGCAACCATTTTTAAAGTTTTAGGAGCAATTTAATCTTCTCAAGAAAGTTAGCAATTTCTTATGCAATTAAAGATAAAAACACAAAACAAAAATAATAATTCTATGAATTCTTGATGTGTAGATTTGAAAATATCTATAATCTTTTAGCGAGCAAAACTCATGATTAACTTGTTTTCATCTACATAAATGTGTTGATTATATTTTTTACTTATGATCATTATTACAATACACAAAACTAGAAAAATTAAAGCCATGATATATTGTATTAAAAATATAAAACCAGGATTTTCTAAATAACTAAACTTATTTATTCCACTATTATAATTTAAAATCTATTATTATTAATATTTCGAAGGAGAGCCAATAAATATTTTTACTGATAGATAAAAGAGTTTAGAATACTCTTTAATTCCAAATTTACATCATTTATAAAATATCTTGATTATTTTTTGTTCTATAAAGTGTATGAAAAGAATAAATTAAATATGAGATTTTTCCTTATAAAGTAAATTTTTAGTGATATTAATGATTTTTGATATTTTTATTTGAAACTTCCTATATTGTGATGTGGTATTTTGTTTAATGTTCTACAAATTAAGAGAGATACTAAGAAAAATAACATGGTATATAATTAAAATCTTGGAAATAAGCACTATTAAGAGAGAATAAGTAATGAGAGAAAAGAGACTATATCAAAATAAAAGTAAAACTTTCACTACTTGCAGATGACATAATACTACTCTATATAGAAACTCCTAAAGACCTGTAAAAAAAGTACTAGAACTAGTCAATGCTTTCAGTAGGACCACGGGATACAAAATCAATGTACAGAGACCCATTGCATTTCTATACACTAATAATGAAGCAACAGAAAGAGAAATTAAGAAAGTGATTCCATTTACAATTGCACAAAAAATTATAAAATACCTGGGAATAATCTTAAGCAAGTGGTTGAAAGACCCATACTCTGAAAACTAAAATAGCGATGAAAGAAATTGAAGACAACACAAACAAATGGAAAAGTATTCCACGATGATGGATCGAAAGAACAAGTATTGTTAAAATGTCTCTACTACCCAAAGCAGTTTACACATTTAATGCAATCCTTATTAAAATATCAACAGCATTTTTCAAAAAACTGGAACAAACAATCCTAAAATTTTATGGAACTGCAAAAGACCCCAAATAGTCAAAACAATCTTGAAAAAGAAACACAAAACTGGAGATACTGCAACTCTAGATTTCAAGTTATACTACAAAGCTGTAGTAATCAAAACAGAATGCACTGGCACAAAAATCAACATATTGATCGATGGAATAAGATAGTTAGCCCAGAAATAAACTCTTGATTATATGGTCAATTAACCTTCAACAAAAGAAGCAAGAATATGCAGTGGAAAAAAAAAAACAGTTTTTTCCACAAATGATGTGAAAATTGGACAGCTACATGCCAAAGAATGAAACTGGACAACTTTCTTTAACCATACACAAAAATAAACTCAAAATGGGTTAAGGACTTAAATGTGAGACCTGAAAACATAAAAATCCTAGAAAGCACAGGCTGTGCTCTCTGGCATAGACTGTAGCAACTTTTTTCTAGATATGTCTCCTGAAGCAAAGGAAATAAAAGCAAAAATAAAGTATTGAGACTATATCACAATTAAAAGCTTCTGCACAGCAAAAGAAACAATCAACAAAACTAAAGGGCACTCTCCTGAATGGGAGAAGATATTTGCAAATGACATATCCAAAAACGTGTTAGTATTTGAACTATTATAAAGAACTGATATAACTCAACAGCCCCAAAATAAATAATCCAATTAAAAAATTGGCAGAAGACATGAATAGACATTTCTCCAAAGAAGACATTCAGATGGCCAACAGACACACACAAAAATGTGCGATGTCATTCATCATCAGGGAAATGGAAATCAAAACCACAATGAGATATCACTTCATCCTTGTCAGAATGGCTACAATCAACAACACAGGAAACAATGGGTGTTGGAGAGGATGTGGAGAAAGAGGGATTCTCTTGCACTGTTGGTGAGAATGCAAACTGGTGCAGCCACTCTTGAAAAGAGTGTGGAGGGTCCTCAAAATGTTAAAAATAGAACTACCCTAGGATCTTGTAATTACACTACAGGGTATTTACCCAAAGAATATAAAAAACACTAATTCGAAAGGATATATGCACCCTTGTGTTTATTGCAACATATTTGTAATATTCAAATTATGGAAGCAGCCCAAGTGCCCATTGATACATGAATTTGGGTAAAGAAGATGTTATGTGCACAACATATACAGTGGAATACATTCAGTCATAAGAAATAATGAAATATTGGCCATTTGCAAGAACATGGATGGAGTTAGAGAATATAATGCTAACTGAAGTCAGTCAGAGAAAGAAAAAATCCATATGATTTCACTCAATATAGTCAAGAATCAAAAGAAAGGAACAAAGAAAAAATAGAGACTAAGAAAGACTCTTAACTATAGAGAACAAACTGATGGTTAGCGGAGGGGAGATGGGTAGGGACACAGGTGAAAAAGGTGACAGAGATTTAAGAGTATACTTATCATGACGTGGATTGAGTAATATATAGAATTGTTGCATCATTGTGTTGTACACCTGAAACTATTATCACTGTATGTTAACCATACTGAAATTAAGATAAAAAGCTTAAAAAAAAATACCAAACAAAAAAACATTTCTTAAAAAAAAAAAACAAACAGAAGATTTAAAAAGAAATACTAGTGTTCTGACTAAGGAAACACTATGATTTTCCTTCTAACTTGAAGCTTATTTTCACACCTGGAAAAAAAGGCATTTAAAAAAAATTAGTCACTCTTTCTACTACTTGGTTAAAATTGCCCTCCCAATGTGAACTAACTTCCTACAGTAATATTTGTAAAGTGTTCTGGTGCTGTGAAGAATATTTAATTATGTGATTATCTTTCATGATGTGTGTAGTTAATTGTCCTTACGTCAAATGTAAATGATTTTGAACAATAAAAGTGAATGAGTAATGTTCTGGCTGTGAACAACAGATGTCATGTGGATTTTGATTTCCTAGTCATTTATAAATATTTCTTTTCAAGTATAGAAAAGCAATTAGTTAAGATTACAGACTAATACCATTCAAATCTAAGTTTAAGAATGAAAAGCAATCTGAATCATGGAGCTATGGAACACTATATGGGGAAAAAACTTGTTATATTCATGTTCTTAAAGAAACACAAATATGATTTGTATAAATTATGGATAGGCTACTTGTAATTCCTTGGAACAATTAGTGCATCCTCATATGAAGCAATGTCTTTCTCTGCTTCTGCCCAGCGCCTCATAAAGTCTTACACACAATAATCTGTGTGTATTGAATGGTATATGTAAGAGTTAAAAATAATAAGGGATACTTTTTTAGTTTGGTGGCTGTTTTCCATTAGCTAACAGGCATCTATCATCCCCTTTTATAAGAAAACAGAACATATTTCCTCGGTAACCAGCTACCCATCTACTTGGAGCCCACGTAATTTAGGTCGAGTGATTACAATCCTGAATCCAGGGTGAGTCATGTGACACAGATCCAGTCAACGACATCACATTCCTCACCCAGAGAGTTTTGGCTCAGAGATGGTAACATGATTCATGCCGTGTCAAACTCTTGGAACTTTTGCTTGAGTGATTAGGAGAAAGGCAGACATTCTTCTGCACTGGAATTACTGAAGTGACCAGAAAATCTTGGAGCTCAAGGAATCACGAAGAAGAATCATTTTGCTGAGGAGGGAAGCCAGAACAGAAGGAAATAGAGCTGTGAGGCGGAGAAAGATAAATATTGACAAAGTCATCTGAGCTGCTGGCTTCAGCCATGTGATACTTCTTGCTCTAATTTGTTAAAAAGATTCTCTTCGAACCAAAATCTAGCCAGGTTCCTCTGAGACCTTTCTTGACTAGGACTCAACCCTGGTCTAATAAGACTTAAACAAACATGAACATTTTCTAATACATCAAGGCTACTTCCCTAAGATGACCCTAGTATTACTTAAAATGTCTGCCTGAGAAAACACAAGGATGCCAAATGGGTTTGCTGTTTGTTCCAGTCAACACCCAAAGATGGGGACTCTATCTCCCAGTCTCTGTGGGAGGGTAGGAGCCTACCTTCCAGAAGTGCTAGTTAGCAGATGTAGATGTGTTTCACATGGACCAACCCTATATTTGCTTTTTATAATTTTCCACTTCCCTGACTCTATTGAGACTGCTCATCCCCCTCCCTACTCTTGCATCCTCCCTTGAGGGCTCCCACGCACCCCTGTTCACACTGCAGTTCAGCTCAGTTCATGGTACGCTCTTTTCCCTACTGCAATAACCCATTACAGATGAAAATCTGTCTTAACCACTTTAACTAGTGTCCAGCATTGTTTATCCTTAACACTTGTTTATGGGAGCCAATAACCTGACATGTAGCAAATGGACTTCAGTTTATTATCTGCAAGCAAAAGTAATTAAAATTAATTTATTGTGTATTGCCTGGGAGTTTGATTTCCTCTCTCCATGGGCCTATGTTCGTATTTTGTAAAGATGATCACGAAGTTACCATCGTGGGACAATCATTCCATGGATCCCTCTTTATTTCTGGAAGGAAACAAGCATAAACTTTGTGTGATGGTTACATTGATATCGGCTAGATTGGAGGAAAGGTAAAAAATGTAGGAAAGAGCTTAAAGACACTATAATTTTTTTCTAAAATGCTTACTATTGATAGCTACAACTTTCTCTTCACAATCATTTTTTTTTAAGGAGGTCTTCCTCTAATTATTAGTTTCCCATTCAATAAAGACCTTAACATTTTCCGTCACCTTCTTTCTTTTTCTCCTTCTTTCTTTTTTCACCTTTTTTCTCCTTGTTCCCTTCCTTCCTCCATTCCTTCCTTCCTTCCTTCCTTCCTTCCTTCCTTCCTTCCTTCCTTCCTTCCTTCCTTCCTTTTTCTCCTTTTTTATACACACAGGCTAACTACAAAGTGTCTGTAAGGCAATATGCAAAAGCAAAAAGTCCTGTGCTTCAGAGTGAGATAAGCTACCTAAACTGAACGAATTAATACTAACTTTTTTACACTCTAAATTATGATTGGAGAAAGCCAATTAGGACTTTTTTTTTCTAACTCTTTTTAAATCGAATCTTCAGCTAAATACCATGTTCAATGTAGCTTTAACTGTGGAGAAGAAAGAAGGATCAGACATGGGCAATTGAGATGAGTAGACAAATATAGCTATTGACTTACAGGTGTAATTGACTTAAAATACTCAAACAATGACCTATGCCTACAAATATATGTTATATCATCACATTAGGGAGTCTCTGTTTCTATGAAAATCGTATGTTGAAAAAAATGATACTAATCTTCAGAAAAGTAGTAGTTTCTGCAAGCAAACAGAATGTGTAAAACAGGAATAGTTTTTTTCTTTTTAAGATTTTATTTATTTGAGAGAGAGATGCATGAGCAGAGGGAGGGGCAGAGGGAGAGGAAGATGCAGACTCCCCACTAAGTAGGGAGCCACAGAGGCAGGGCTCAATCCCAGGACCCTGGGAGGTCAGATGCTTAACTGGCTGAGCCACCCAGGCACCCCAGGAATAGCTTTTAGAATTGTTACTCTCCAACTTAATTGCAGACTGGAATCAAAAACCTTGATGATATGAGCACTGGGTGTTATACTCTATGTTGGCAAATTGAATTTAAATTTTAAAAAATTGTAAAAAAAAAATCAAAATAAACTGAACAAAAAAAAAAGAATCAAAAAGCAATTCTTTTCTTTTCAAAATTTTCTTTAAATTCTGGTTAGTTAACATATAGTGTAATATTGCTTTGAGAAATATAATTTAGTGATTCATTTTTCTCTCTTTTTAACACTGATGTCTCATTTTTTGATCTGCAGATTCTGATCTAAGTAGTCTGGAATTAACGCTGACTAGTTTAAAAAGACAGTAGGTGTAATGTGAATCCAAGGTTGAAAATTACTCTTTTGAGATCCCACATCAGGGGCAGGCTTCTAGACCTTGTGGGGGCATTTCTACAGTGGCCTCCAGGTGTAGTTGTTTGATACCAGGTGCTACAGATTGGTGATTAAATAAAGGTTGAATATTCTTTGAAGGTTAATATAGCTCCCTGTGGAGGGGCTCCTGAGTGGTTCAGTTGGTTAAGCATCCGAATCCTGATTTTGGCTCAAGTCACGATCTCAGGGTCATGAGATGGAGCCCCACGTGGATGGAGTCTGCTTAAGATTCTCTCTATCTGCCCCTCCCCCCACCTCTCATGCTCTCTCAAATAAATAAATAAATCTTAAAAAAATGTAGCTCCCTGTAGAGCTAAATATGCTTTCTATTGGAACTTAAGCAATATCAATATTATTTACACAGGAATAATGTGGATGAGTTCTTAATGAATTAAGAAAATATGCAACCATTGTGAGTTAAGGGACTCCTTGCACAGTATTAGTTTAATGTAATAGAAACATTCCCTTAATGGAAACTATTTTGAGTGTATTACAAAGCATAGAGTGTGTTTCAAATTCTTCTATAAATGGTTTCAGTTGGCAAAATTATAACGTATGTTAAGTTGAATCCATTTGTAAATTTTATAAAATTACTTGATAGTAGTTATTTTTCACAGGCAAAGATATGAACTATTTTTCAGATTCTTATATGATTCTGGGAATTATAGCTAGGTATTTTGTCATGATGTTGCTTATAAGACTTCATTTCACTTCTGGCTGTAAGAAACTTAAAATTATCTGCAAAATATATTTAACTGTTATAATTCAATTGTATCTTATATTCCCCCAGAAGAAATACATTTTATTATCAAATACTTTGCAATCTTGTAAAGGCCTGGAGGAAAACAGTATCCTAAAATCATCACCTTATCAAATAAAGCATTAGGAGCATTTTAATAAGTGTTCATTGTTTATTAGTTTTAGGAAAATAATTATTGCTATAAAATAAAGTTAATATCTGGATCCTTCATTTGAGTATTTAAACTTTACATTGAAAAATTATATGGAGAAATTTAAAAAATAATGTATGTATATGTCACACATTCATAAGCAAAACGATAGCAAAAAGCTATCGTTTAGTTCAGAGTCCTTAGTGGATAAAGATTAAATTCATAGAAATGGAGCCACTGACTCAATGAGTATGTTATTTTACTTTTGAAAGACATCACTAAGATATCCTCCATAAAGTTTAGACTAACATTCCAACTCAAAATAGGTGAGAATAATTCATCCCCAGCTCTTGTAAACATAGATTTTAATCTGATAGGTATAAATATTTTTTACAAGACTTCTTTTAGGCATGTCTTAATAATAAGCGTGTTGAGCATATTTTCATGTATTTACCAATTTGTTTATATGAAGGCTTTAAATTCTTTTAAAAGGTCTATAGTTGTTATGTCTGTGTGTGCCTGTGTGCCTGTGTACTGCAAACATGTTGCAAATGTTTTCCTGGTTCATTGCTTGACTTTGGGCTTCTGGGTGTTTTGAAAAATGCAAACCTCAAAATATTACATCATCCAAATGATCAATTATTTGTATTGCATTTTTTCCGATTTTGTTTCTTGCTTAGGAAAGCCTCCCCCATTCTGAGATTATGATAATAAGAATATCACATTATTAATTATTGTAATTATATAGAGTATAAATTGTTAATTCTATGCCATTTTCATAGAAACATAATGCTTAGCAGGCGAGAGAAAAAGAGGAGAGACAAAAGTCAAAGAAAGTAACTGCAACCTAAATAAAGACAGACAATGTGGCCAGAACCTCAGGAGTTCTACATTTGTTTTCTAGGGCTGGAGTAACAAATGACTGCAAATTGGGTGGCTTAAAACAACAGGGATTTATTCTCTTACAGTTCAGGAGGCCAGAAGTACGAAAAGGTTTCAGCTGAGTTGTTTTCTTCCTTTTGAAAATTCATAGTGAAAATATCTGGGTTTTCATTTGCCTTTGGGAAGTACTGAATCAATCAAAATTTCTATTTCTCTATTTAAAAATTTTTATTACCTTGTGCTCTTAGAAATTTGCCCATTTAAGTTAAATATTCAAATGTATAGTCATAAATTTCAATAGAATATCATCTTATTACCTAATTTTAATGTGTGTAGGGTCTGAAGCAATGTCCCATTTCCTTTCTTTCTTTTCAAAGTACCAACTTTCAGCTTTGTAGATGCTGTGTCATGCTCGATTTTTATTTTATTATTTTCTTCTATATTCTTTATTTTTTCTTTTCAGTAAGATTCTCTAGGTTTAATTGGCTATTTTGTTCTAAATGGTAAACCATAAAATTTTTAACAAAATAAATTTCCTCATAAACATGGTTTTAGTTTTCTCACACGTGTTTTCATATGTAATATTTTTATTACTCTTCAGTCCAAATTTTATTTTAGTTTTGTGTTATTTCTTTTGGCGTAGGTTATTGGAGTGTTATTTCTCTCTTAATTCCAAATATACAACTTTTTAAGTTTTGTTTTTAATTAATTTTTATATCTAAATTCTGTATTCACATGAGGGTTCACTTTTTGCATTCCACAGCTCTAAGGGTTTTCTAAATGTATAATGTCATGTATCCATCATTATCGTACCACACAGAATTGTATCTTCATCCTAAAAATCTCAGCACTTCATCCATCTATCCTTCTTCCCCTCCATACACTCTTGGCTCCACTGAGATTTTACTCTTTCTCTCTTTCTAGTTTTGTCTTTTTTGAGAATGCCAGATAGCTGGAATCCTACAGGATGTAGCCTTCTCAGAGTAGGTAGGTTTTCTCTTATGTTGCCTACTAGGAATTTTACAATTTTGTGTTTTAAATATAGGGTCATGATCCATTTTGAATTAACTGTGGAAGTTGTAAGGTTTATGTCTAGATTCCTCCTCCTGCTCCTTCTTCTTCTTAATCTTTTTCTTTTTCTTCCTTTTTTTTTTTTTTTTTTTAAGATTTTACTTATTTATTCATGAGAGACACAGAGAGAGGCAGAGACACAGGCAGAGGGAGAAGCAGGCTCCATGCAGGGAGCCTGATGTGGGACTTGATCCCAGGAGCCTGGGATTATGCCCTAAGCCAAAGGCAGATGCTCAACAGCTGAGCCACCAGGCATCCCTCTTCTTTTTAATGCAAGTGCCCTGTAGTTCTACTATCATTTCTTGAAAAGGTTGTGTTTTCTCTATTAATTTTCTTTGCTCCTTTGTCAAAGATCAGTTGTCTCTATTTGTGTGACTCCTTCTATTTCCCCTTGCAGTTCTACTAATTTTGCCTCCAATTTTTGACACTTTCTTGTTAGGTACATATTCATTAGGAATTGTTAGACTATCTTGGAAAATTGACTACTTTATCATTATTTAATGCCCCTTTTTGCCCCTGGTCATTTTTCTTGCTCTAAAGTCTGTTTTGTCTAAAATTATATAGTTCCTCTAGCTATCTTTGGGCTAGTGTTAGTGTGGTATATCATTCTCCATCCATTTAAGTGTAATCTTTCTATGTCTTTATATGTAAATGTAAAGTAGATTTCTTATAGACAACACACAGTTGAATTTTTTTTTTTAAATTATTCACTCTTATTCTCTCTCTCTCTTTTAATTGGTATATTTAGACCATTCTCATTTCAACTGATTATTGACATGGCTGGATTAATATCTACCATATTTCTGTTTTATATTTATTTATTGTACTTTATATTTATATTTATTGTACTTTTTCATGGTTTCTTTTTAAATATTCTCCTTCTACCTTCTTTGGGTTTACTGAGCATTTTATATGATTCCATTTATTCCTCTCTCTTAGTATATCAGTTACATCTTTTAAAAAAAATCAACTGCCACAGAGTTATAATATACATTTGCAATATATATTTATATATACTTGTCATATACATTTACAACTAATCTAAATCCATTTTCAAAGTACACTGTATCACTTGAAGGACAGGGCAGGTAGATTATAACAGAATATTCCCAATTCCTCCTGCCTTTCTGGTATAACATTGCTGTTTATTATTTTCACCTATTCACATTGTATGATTTTTCAGTACATTGTTCTGGTATTATTTTGGGTAAAGTTATCTATTACTTCAGTTCAGAATTTAAAAAATAGAATATTTTACTTGACTTTAGTATTTCTTCTTTGGGTTTACTGAGCATTTTATATGATTCCATTTATTCCTCTCTCTTAGTATATCAGTTACATCTTTTAAAAAAAATCAACTGCCACAGAGTTATAATATACATTTGCAATATATATTTATATATACTTGTCATATACATTTACAACTAATCTAAATCCATTTTCAAAGTACACTGTATCACTTGAAGGACAGGGCAGGTAGATTATAACAGAATATTCCCAATTCCTCCTGCCTTTCTGGTATAACATTGCTGTTTATTATTTTCACCTATTCACATTGTATGATTTTTCAGTACATTGTTCTGGTATTATTTTGGGTAAAGTTATCTATTACTTCAGTTCAGAATTTAAAAAATAGAATATTTTACTTGACTTTAGTATTTATTCCCTAGTGCTTTTCCTTATTTTATGTAAATCTGAGTTTCTGACTATTAATTTCATTTTCTCTGCATAATAATAAGGATTTTGTGAAGTTTTTTTGTTTCTGGCAGAGTTATACTATGTTGAGTGTTTGCTGTAGCTGTAGGTGTCAGAGCCTTCAGTTTCCTCTAATGACCTTATTTTTCTCCCCTTGTCTTTGGGTTTCCCTAGAAACTCCTTTTTAAATAGTCTGTGTCACGTAGTAGCTCTCTTGGGTTTAGTCCATTATTATTATTATTATTATTTTTATGCTGGAGCCCTGTTGAAGTGGTTATAAGATATACAATGATATTTAAAATCTGATTAACACTTATCTTTTTTCTTCATGGCCTAGAGTAGATGGGCTAGAACTTCAGGAGCACATTATAATCCTTTTCTCCGTCCTCTTTTCTGAAACAAGAAAGCTGGTGAGGGCTGGAGCTGACTAATTGCTCTTCTCTCAGGTCAGTTGAGGCTCTGGTCAAATATTTCCTCTTGAGGGGTGGGTGGTCTTTCTTATGAAGAACAGAGTGCTCAGCATATACTTCAGAATGGTTGCTTTCCCCCTTTTTTCTGCCTGAAGGGGTAGGCAATTTTTCTCTAATTTCACTGAGGGTATCTGGTGAAGCCCCTGGAGGTAAAACTAACAAGACTAACAGAGTGTGTGCATGTCGGGGGTGCAGGTCTCTCAGGTCTGGGATGTAGGGTTTTTGACTCAGAGGCTAACCTACCTTCAGCTCCAAGCAATTCACCAATTGCTATTTAAACATTTCTACTAGTTGCAGTCTTTAGCAGCCTCTGTTCCTGTGAAGTTGAGATGTCTCTATTCACATTTCTCCACATTTCGGAGCAGTGATTTGTCCTGGAGCCTGTCTCTCTGATAGTTCTGAAAAGATTTGTTGGACATTTTGTCAACAATTTTCCTGTTGTGAAATTGGAATTGACAACTTCCAAATTCTTTATAGGCCCAAATGGAAATAGTAGACTGGTTTTGTCTGAATTGATTTTGGTTTTGATTTTTAACTTAATTCCTTATGTTCACGGAAAACATAATTATTTTTTGGCCTAGTATAATGCCAGTTTTTAGTAAATATTCCCTTGGAATTTGCAAAGAATATGTATCCCACAGCTTTTGGTGTAGTGTTTCACATACGTCAATAAGACTGTGTTTCGTTCAAACCATTTATATGCTTACTAAAATTCGTATTCCTTCCAAAGCAGAGAGAAGCTCTTCCTATAGATTTTAGATATTCTGGGGCATTTGTTTTTCTACAAATGAATAGATTTTTAATTATTTTGCTGCATGTATTTTCAGACTATATCATAAGTTAGATATCACCTTAAAGAGTTGTCTTGTCTTTCCAATGTCTCTATCATTGATAGCACTTTTTACCTTAAAGTCTATTTATGTAATATGAATGTGGCCTCTAAGCTATTTTGCTTAATGTTCATATAACATACTGTTTTCCATTTTTCCCATTTAACTTTTCTATATTTATCTATATCCCTCAAAAATATAATTGTTTTTTTTTACTTTATTTCCAGCCTCCCAATCTTTTCCTTTAAATCAAAACATATCCCATTTACCTCATTACATTACTTACATCATTACTGATGCCTTTAATTTTAAATTCATATTTACTGCTTACTTTTTTTGTATCCATTTTATTAATGTTTTTGTTACTTTTTTGGACTGATTGTAATTTAAAAATAAATTTCCTCTTCTATTTGTTCTAGTACCATCCAGAATTTGAAACATGAATTCTTGATTTACCAAAGTCTAAAGAAACTGTGAAAGTGTTATTCATATTTATATGCCCACCCTACTCCTAACTTATCTGTAAGATTATTGCATATTTATTTTATGTTTATAAATTTCATGATACATAATTTAAAAGTTTTGTTCCTATTAATATTTATTCAGTGAGCTTCATTTTCTCATAATTTTCTACAGCCAAAAGAGCATTCATTTTTATTTTACCAGTATTAGAAGTACATATTTTTGTTTGCCTGAAATTGTCTTCTTAAAATTTTTTTTTCCTTATTTTCATTTATTTATGGAATTCAACACAGTCAAGAAACTATTGAATTGTTTTCTGACTTCCACTGTTTTGGTTAACATGTTTAAAATTGTATGTTTAATATTTTTAGTTTTTTCCATGGGGATTTCAGAATTTTTTATATAAATGTTTTCCAGAAGATTGACCAATTATTTCATTTTTTCTACTTTTCCCTTTTCTCTACAGCTTTGATATGCCTTATTTATCATATATTGATTTCTTTATATCATTTTTATTAACTTCTTTACATATTTGGATATTTTTCTGAATTTACTTTCACATTGAGTTGCTGTGTGCTTATACTTAGGTTTCCATTAGTTATATGTAATATATCATTATAGAAAACTCCAAATTTGTATCACTACTTTTGACAGGAGCATGCTTTTAAAACTATTTCCCAGGTTTTTCTTATGTGGTCTATTTTACCATGTGAATTTTATCATTTTTGCCTAGCTGAAAAATCTTGTTGGTACACTTAATGAAAAGAAAAAAAGGTTTGTCATATTTTCTAACGTTTTGAATGTTTATTTTATTTCTTATTAAAGTTTGCAATAATTTTTTGAAAATAAGGCACATTATACTTTTCAATAGAGTATAAGATGACATCCAACTGGGGTTTGGTATTCTCCACCAATCTTGCCTGGTCATTCTTACATTTTAATATATAACTTAATCATCACTCTCCACCTGTCAATTCCTCTGGTAAGTTTTTTCCCCCACGTATATTTTTCACCTCATATTTCATTTTGTTATTTTTGATAGTGTTGCTCTTACTGATGTTATTGTTTGGTTGTTGCTTGGCTACTGTCTCATTTTGTGGAGCATAGCACCCACATTTTTTAGTTCTGAGAAAAAGTGCGTGGGAGTAATTTTCTTTTAACATTCAAAAACTGAAAAAAAATGTTTTATTCTACTCTTACTTCTGATGGATAGTTTTCTACGCATCTCTCTCTCTCTCTCTCTCTTAAAGATTCTGTTTATCTATTTGAGAGAGAGAGAGAGCGAGAGAGCATGAGCATGAGCAAGGGGTTGGAGGAGCAGAGGGTGAGGGAGAAGCAGCCCCCCGCTGAGCAGGGAGCCCGACAGGGAGCTGGATCCCAGGACCCTGGGATCATGACCTGAGATGAAGGCAGATGCTTAACCAACTGAGCTACCTAGGAGCCCCTATGTGTATCCCTGTGACTAAACATTGTTCCTCATCTCGACCACCCACCCCCCAGTATTTTCAAAGCATTGCTCTTTCGTAATATTTTCTTCTTACTCTTCCTTGTGTAGATACTCCTTTGGTGCCATTCTTATCAGTACAACCCATGATTCCTTCCTCAGCCATGCTGAGTGTCACCAAGGCTATACTGTTTTTGGTTCATTTTCTCCAGAGAGAAACCTCTAATCTTCTGCTGAGGTAAGGAAATTTACCTGATAGAGACCCAAGACGACCTACGGGCTCCAAAAATTGCTTTCACCCACTTCTCTTCCCTCAGTCCCACTCTTTACTTTCAATTCAACAATACATGTTTGCAGTGCCTTTCATTGCATTAATCAGCTTGCTTTATGATGACATTCTCTCTTTAGGTGTTTATGTTGTAGTCACTAATTTTATGCCTTTTCTATTATTAATCACTTTATTAAAAAGGATCCATGAAAAAGAGCTCTTATAACCATGTGGATACAGTTTTAAAACTACAGATATTTTTTAACAGCGTTGTACATTGTGTCTTTGTAGCAAAAAAAAAAAAATCCAAAGTTTTAGTTTTTCTGTTTGATTGTTTTCCTTTACATTATAAGTGGCCTTTCCTTATTTGTTAAGATATCCATTCAGATGACACCTTTTCAGCAAAGTCTTCCTTGACCATGTCACCAATGCTATCATTTACTATCATATTGTGTGTTTATACTGATTTCCTAGAATTTACCTGAAATAATTTATTATATTTCACAGAATTTATTTGCCTGACTTGTTCAATACTATATACCAATCTCATTCAAAAGTGCCTGTTTGGAAAAAATAAAAATAAAAAAAGAAAAGTGCCTGTTTGGAGATACATGGTCAGATGTTTGATGGATGAAAGAATGATAAATGAAGATGACATTTTGTATATTTAAGATTTTGGTTACTGAAAAGATGTAATAAAAGATTAGCTATTGGTACAGGTCACATTAATTGTAAGCATCTTGGCAAGATTATGTACTTAATACATTTTTGAGTTAATAGAGATAGAAAGAATTTCAATTGTCACCTCAGATGGAGTTTTCTGATATATATATATACCCATTTTTCTTTTCTTTTTAAAAAAGATTTTATTTATTATTTGAGAGAGAGATAAGAGAGAGAGAATGAGTGGGGGAAGGGCAGAAGGAGAAACAGACTCCCGCTGAGCAGGGAGCCCAATGTGGGGCTGGATCCCAGGACCCTGAGATCGTGACCTGAGCCAAAGGCAGACATTTAAACAACTGAGCCACTTAGATACCCTACACCCATTTTTCTAATAAGCAAAGCCCATGGGTATCAGAGATTGCATTATCTGTTCAGAGTATTAACCATATGATACTAACCCTTTAAATTATTTTCATAACACTCCAGTTGAGTTTCAATTAGTAAATACTTCTTATTTCCATTAGAAAATACAAAGTCCTAAAAAAAAAAAAAAAGAAAAAAAAAAAAAAAGAAAATACAAAGTCCTAAAATGTGATCTTGTTACAACTTTAGTTTTCAATGTTTTGGTAGCTTTTTGCCTTTTTTCTTTTCTCTTTTTTCTTTTCTTTTCTTTTCTTTTCTTTTCTTTTCTTTTCTTTTCTTTTCTTTTCTTTTCTTTCTTTCTTTTTTTTCTTTTTGGAAAGAGAGTGTAAGTGCACATGAGTAGGGTGGGGGAATAGGAAGAGGGGCAGAGGAAGAGAGGGAGAGTCCTAAGCAGGCTCCACACTCTGTGCAGAGCCTAAGAGGCTTAGGATGGGGAGGAGGGGGAGGCTCAATCTAACAACCCTGAGATCATGACCTAAGGTGAAATCAAGAGTCAGTTGCTTAACCAACTGAGCCATCTAGGCACCCCATTTTTCTTTTTAAGTATCCTAGGGCAACATGAGTTCTTGCTATATGAGCCCGGATGCACGATTTGTACTTAGATGACATTTTCCTTCTGTATAGAAGAATCAACGTCCTGCTGTTTTACTATTTGTGAACTTTTACACATTATTATATATTTATCGTTAAAAAAATATACTGAAAGAAAAGTCCCTCAAAGGGCTAGAAAAGAAAAATTGAAAGCTTTAAAGCATCAGAGTAAAATGCATATTTCATGTCATAGTGGTAAGTGCTGCATTATATTAGCAATTTAGCTATAGGATCAGTGACTTTTCTGTCCTTTATTGAATTTCTAATATCATAAGAAAGTTACTAATGTGATAAAAGTCTTAAAGTATTACTGACTTTCTATCATGTTCTTGAAGTGAATTTTTATAGCATTAGCAAAAACAGAGTTTCAGAATACCATATAAACTGACCAAAATGATAATAAAAAGCTTAAAAAATCAATAATACAGTTTATTCAGTTGATCTATTTGAAGCTTCTCATATTTCATTTTCAGATCTTTCTCGTTTAGTGGCTCCTGCTCATTGATAAGAGTCGAGTTGCAAAATCCCAACTTCCTCTGAAACAACATCTAGTTTTTAATAGATTGTATTGCTAAGAACACACTGAAAAGTGCTGGTAGTGTTATTTACAGAAAAAAATGGTAACAAAGTACTTGTAACACAATTAATGTTACTGTCAGCTTTAAAAAAATCCTCAGCAAAAATAAAGTGAAGTGACTGAACCACACTCTAAATGTTATCAGCTGTCATTCTGAAGATTCTTCCCTATTTTAGGTCTTGTACATATAGAATGTTTTCGCTTGTGACAGACAACATCATGTATTAGGGGAGTTCCTTTTATTTTCTGTAAGCATAATATTGAATATGAAAAATTAGAAAAAAACAAGAAAAATTTATTTTTCTCCACTTCTACAGAGACTAATTGTTATTCTTCAGCATCCACTCAGTTTTACTAATATGAAGACATTACAGTTGTTCATAATTGAAATGCAACAAAAACTGACGACAGAGACAGATTTTAAAAATATACAATATTCAAACTAGTTTAAACAGATTAACTCTTCCTTAGCAGCAATTCTGTATTATTTGAGAAAAAGAAATCCTTAAAATTTGCTTGCTTATTGAGGGTTTTTATACTGTCTTGTAAAATAGCTACTTTGTATTACCTACTGATCAGTGCTACTTGTTCAAACATTTTCTAGTATACTCCATGTGTAATTAAATGCCAAAAAAATGCAATTTGGAAGATAAAATTTAAAAAGTGTTAAACATTAAGTAAGACATTTGGTTCTATAAATCTCAAAAAAGTCACAAAAATTATCCATCCCCCCATACTTTGTTTCTGTAATAGATCACAAATGGAAGTTGGTGATGTTAGCAAAATAACTAAACAAAGCTAACTATTTTTTAATCCCTTGGTTATTTCCCATTTCTTCCCAAATAGATATACATCATTGATTGATTTCTAACCTTCTATAAAATTGATTTTTAATATATTATTAGCATTCTGTATAGCTTCTCCTTGTACTGTGTATCTTTTGAAGACTGTAGTAGAATATTATAGTTTCTCACAATTTTTTAGAGTTTAGTAGTTTGTATTTGAGTAAAAGAATGAGGGCAATGAAGATTGCCAAAATGTCTATTGTAACAAATCTTGAATCAAGGACTTACTCGTCATTTCACTCTATGTTCCCATAAGTCTTCTTTGCATAGTGTTCACAATGTGCCTGTGACCACAGAGCTATGCACATTTGTTTCCCTGACTAGAATATAAGTCACATGTGGGAAAGTTCTCTGTAGACCATGACACTTAGAGTATGACCCAAGAAATACAGAACAATTCAGAGCACATCTCAAAAAGCTGTTTGAATTAATCTGATCATTTATTCCCTAAGACCATTGTTTTCACATAAAATGGATGCCTTACTCAATTTAGTTTCCAGAATTTTATTCATAGTTTATTTGATGAGACAAAAGTTGTGGTGGCACATAGGCACACTGTTACAGACATGAAGTTCCACATAATAGCATGCCAGTCACTTCCAGCCAAAGTCCAGCTTGGACACACCTATAGTATAATAAGTTACATTTGTTTTGTGAGGCAGCAAAGAAGACCTTCCTTGGGGACCCATGGGAGGTCTCAGTAAGAGCATGTTAGATGATTGGAGGGAAGTCTTAAGAAAGTGGGGACTTGTGACAGATTGTACCCTGTCAAGAATTAGGGTAAATCTACGATTGGGTATTTTTAAATATTGGGAGGGATGACTAGACAGGTGGTAAAGGTGTAATATTAACCAGAAGTGGGGGATGTTGTTATTTAAGGATGGGCAATGTTTCTTTTTGTTTGTGTTCAGATATGATTACTTGGTGGTCTTGTTTTTCCTGTGATCCGTCATGGTCAGAATAGCCTTGTGTGATGTTGAGGTTCTTTGAAATTCTCTAGGTTCAAGAGGAGAACATACAAGCTTAACTGTGAGTGCCAGGCTGGTTCCTGGCTAACACTAAAGTCTAGCTGACAGCTCCAGGAATGCTCAGGATGCCAAAGATCATTCTTCTCTTCCTCAATTATTGGCATATCATTTAAATATATATACCAGCAAACAAAATATTCATTGCATCTATTTGGACTCTGTATTATAAAATATGCATTGGAGAGACTGACTTAAGAAGTTCTTTGTAATTGTTTTTATCCCTCAAAATTATGTCTAATACTTATTTTTTCAGTAACCTAGCGAATCAATAGAAGTAGAAAATCAAATATAAATAATTAGTCTGCATGGGACTTTAGTCCCCATATATGTGGAACGGGGCGACTTTAATCTCTGTTTCACTAACATATCATTTCTAACCACAGCAACAAAATGCTAAGTACAAAAAAACAGCTTTCCATATTCCCGAAAGAAGCTGATTTATGCTCTTTAATATTATCCCGTGAATTGATGCTGGATACTTTGGGCAGTTTGAAGCTTATTTTGGATGTTCTTTTAATTGAATCTTCCAGAGGAGAACCAGATTTTTGCTTCATCAATGTGTGAATCAACTATTGCCCCTCTCGGAAAAATTGCATTATAGGTACAGAACAATCATTATGAGCCTGTAATTGTCAATTTAAATATTATTAGTTGTGTTAATTATAGGTAAATGCTAGACAAACCGCGTTCAGGCACGGACTCCCGTGTGGAGGCTTGGCAGTCTTTGCTTGAGTATTCCATCACTGCAGTCCTGTTTTGGAAAAATAGATTAAAGTTTCATGAATGTGAAATTTAAAGCCATATTCCTGAGCTCTCAGTGAAGGATCTTTTAACTAATTTAATAAAAATGCTCCTTCTTATGGGCCTGAGGAGTGAAGTCCCAGAAATTGATAAGAGACTCTGCCTAAAGGCAGAAGAAAAGGCTTAGCCTTCGTGAGATTATCATTTCCACAAGTTTAGCCTTACAACTGCATCAGAGAACCAATAGTAATTTTATTTGCTTTGTAAATCTAGAAAAAAGATGGAGCCATTGTGCAGGGTGGAAGGCAACTATTACCATGCAGCCCAGGTGCCTTGGAGTGCCTCATTCCATCTTAGCAAGAGTGCAGGCTTCTCGGGTATTTTTGTCATCCTTTCTGGCCAAACTCCCACTCCCCAGTATTGCCAAGTGGGACTGAAATGAAAGCATTCAGACCCAGAAGAGGATTTATGGCTGATATTGAATGGAAAAAGCTAATTGGATATTCTCTATGTAAGGACACTGCTGCAATTGCTAACTATATTCTGGTCACAGAAGAAGCCGTGTGTCTAGGAACATGATGATATAGCCCCTATTACTGGTCAATTAAGAGATAACAACAGTGTGGCAGTAATTTGCCTCTCCATCTGCAGCAATCTGTCACTAACTTTAAAAGCCACTTATCCTAGGAAGACAACCCGAAAATAAACCTCAGAATTAAGAATAATATATAACCAGCAAAGAAAGATTTCAGGCAAGAGTTGCCGAGCAGCAAAATCAATCTGACATTATTATACATTATTTTGTATGTTCTAAATATCCTTTCTGTTTCACAGAGAGGTTAAAGATAAATCTTGCCTTCAGTGTATGGAAAATGAAGGGAAAATTGTCTTTTTACAAATAATGGAACGTTTGAAGTAATTTGTTTTTTATTATTCCTAAGAAAAATTTCAGATTGGTAGATAACATAAACATTATGATTTCCCAGGTTTGCTTTATGTTAAAACATATGCACAAACAAAAATTAAACTGAGGCACTAATTTTCAATGAGATTTAACCATGTCTCTCTGTTATACCATCAGAAAATTTCTAGATCTCTAGGGGACATTATTAGCTGTCATTTTCCTCATATTAATTAATTTATAAAGTGAATTTCTTACCAGTTGAATTACAAAAAAAAAGTGATATACATATATTGCTCTACCTAAGCTTTGTGGGAAGGTACTATGTTTCCATTTTATAAATAAGGAAACTCATCAATAAGAATAGTCAAGTTACCTGCCAAAGATCATGTAATTAGCGTCTAAATATACTGCAATCTTTGTACCTACAATCCAGTAAGAATAGTAACAAAAATGTAGTCACCCAGTTAACACATTGTAACTATGTAGCTAATCTCCTTAACAGATTTATATATGAATCATAAATTCCCAGTTGACACGGGATAATTATGTATTAATCTCCCTAACAAATGTGAATAATAAATATTGAAAAAGGTATTCAATCAAAGTGAATTATGAAGGACATCACAATTTTGTCTATGGTGATTTTTCATTTATTTGGGTGAAGGTATAGGGAGTAGCGTCAGTAAATGCTAGGTTAGCAGGAGGTTAACATAATAGTGTTTAACAATAGGATCATAGTAGTATCTTATTTCGTTAGGCTAAGATACAGAAATGTCAATGAAAGAATTACATTAGAAACTTATTTGAATTCAATGTAGTGGGGTGTGGGGTGGTTTTCTTTCTTTTTTTTTTTTTATCATCCTCTCCCCCGATCATCTTAAAAACCACTCTCCGCTTAAAAAAAAAAAAAATTGACTTTTTGTACTATAACCGAGACCCTGTATTTCATAAGACATGCTGTGTGGTTGCGTGTTTTCTTGCTTCTCTCAGTATAAATTTCCAAGTATGCCATAAGTGTAAAAACCATTTTCAGAGTAGAAGTAACGAGTCACGATCTTCCTTTTGTAAATGTCTTACGGATTCTGAAAGAGACTTTTCTTCTTAAGGTTTAACGAAGTTGCCATATTCATTTTCAACCAGAATATTAAGTGCTATTGAAGCTTGGAAACCAGAATTTCTTTGCTAAAAATATTTGTTTGAAAACTGACAACTCCTAAATAGTAAGAGAAAAAGAACATCTAATAACAAGATCATATGTAATCCTATCAAAATCTTCAATAAAATAACATAGTCTTCCCGTTTGCTATTTTTTTATCAGATTTGTATGTTTTACATTGCTTTGATGGTTGACAAATGCTCAGTAAATTTCTCTGTAGGAATTTATTTTCAATCTTCAAATTTACATTTGACATTTAAAACTATCATTACAATTCTCACCATTGATGCATATCATAAGTTACTCTGTTTTATTTACTGTAGTTTCATGCATGTGAGAACATACTGCTAAATTTAAAATATCAAGTTTACAATTTTTCCATCTCATCAGGTGAACTATTTGAAACAAAACTCCCTGTCAACAGTATGTGATACATAAATTTGAAGAAAATATTTTTCAGTTAAATTACGGTGGGATTATATGTTTCAGTTTAACATTTCAAAATATTTGCAGTCTTCAAAAGTTCTGGTTTCATTTGAGACATCATTTTTTGTTTTCATTTGAGATGAGAAACTCAGTAATTATTTTTGTTTGGAGGTAATTTTTTTTGGAAGCAAATAATGGGTCTGCTAATGCTAAAAATTGCCTCTGGAAATGGACACAAAAGCAACTTGAATAGCAACAGAAAGATTAGAGTGCTTGATATTAGTGGCCAGTGTCATTTTTAAGGGAACCTCTTATATATATAGAAAAGGAAAAATAATCACGATACTGTCAATGATCATAGTCTGATAGGTGTTCCTGTGGTCAATCCATAGTACGTTGCATGTGCTAAGTATTTTATCAACATTTGCAGAATTAAATCGATATTATTATCTAATCTGCACTCCCCACCCCTCCCCAAACTACTTTGACCAAGCCTTCCAAAATAGATAGAGGGCTTATGTCATTCGATCAGAGTTATTTTGAACAGACATGTTCAAGGTCTTGAGATATGCTTAGCATCTGTGGATACTTTGTCATCATTCAGACGGCTGTCTTTCTCCTAAAAGAGTTTGGTCCATACTGAAGATCATTCCTGTGCATATAACTTGAGGATAATCCGTCAGATATCTCATGTCAGGAAGTGATTAAATCTTAACCAAGAGAAGGACAGGTCTGCTAAAAATATAAAACAATATTCAACCATCTTAATAAACTAATGTACTAATAACAGATTTTTAGACAACTAAATCAGTTGCTTAAAGCTGTATGTGTGTATCATAGCAAGAGAAAAGGGTGTATGTGTGTGCAACTTACTTGTGACCAGGTAAGCAATTCCTAAGAGTATTCTTTTTTTTTTTTTTCCCTAAGAATGTTCTTAAGGTCAGTACAACATGTACTAAGATATGAACCTAAAAAAAATATCACATGTAGTTAAATTTATGTTTTCATTTGAAGAGTAGATTACATTTGAGTTCCTTAGAGGTGAAGGTTAGGTCTGGTACACATTATTTCATCTCTCAGATTGCGTCAAAAAATTCAAATTGGCGACCTTTTAAAAAAATCATCATAGATAAATGGAAGGGATATATTCTAAAGGAATGATTTGCATTCAAAGAATGTCTTGTGAAATAACATGAAGCATTGATTGCAACAACAAGAAACCGTTAATTGTGCTCTCATGGGGATAAACACCAAGTTCAGTTTCACTGAAAAGTCAAGAATCACAACTAAGGAAATTAGTGTTTGACCATAAAACCTTCACCAAAGTACCTACACATAAGATTCATACCAGGTACATTTGAACAAATATGGATGCACATATCTTGTCAAAAAGTTTTGTTTCCCATCTGAAGGAGAGATCTGACAAAGGTATCAGGAGAACCTTTGAAATTTAAGATTAAAGGGAAAGCTTTTTAAAATTTTTCTCAGAAAAGGGCTTTGAACACTGGCAATTGCTACATCTACTTAATGTATGAGTTGAATTTACACATTATTATACATTTACTTACTGTCTCAGTTGGATTTATATATTATTATATATGCAATATATTTGGAAACCTTATATATTCAGAGATGCAGATAATTGTGTAAGACTACATTTTAAGACAAATATTACTATTTGTATGCGTGTGTATCTAACGCATATAAGGTAGTTATATGTGTGTATATATGTGTTTGTGTGTGTGACTGCATATATTCTGGTTTCTTTGTAGACCTCAGGGTGAGAAATAAATTGTTTCTCTTGATAGTAGATACAAAATATACTGAATTTCTTTCTTTCTTTCTTTCTTTCTTTCTTTCTTTCTTTCTTTCTTTCTTTCTTTCTTCTTTCTTTCCTTTCTTCTTTTCCTTGAATGTCTGGATGCTTGCATAAAGGAGAGCCAAAAACTACTATTTTATTTAACTTTTCAACTTCTGTGAAGGTCCTCAAAAAGGATTAAAAAAAAAAACGTTTCTTTCCTGTTATACTTCATGTTTTTCATATTTCTTTTGCCTTTTAAATGAAAAACTTTCTGTTTATTTTTTATGCTTGTACTGCCTTGGTGCTTTTTTGGTAGTTTGTTATATTGGATATAATTATCCTTCAATAAAATGTATTTCTTAATTAAAATAAGATTCAGAAATATGATTTAAAGAAAATGAGAACTAGGCAAACTTCTCAGGAGCATATGTTGAGTTTTCTCTTGGGTTTCCTGTCAATTCTATGCTTAAGTATTACTTTGTTACCTTAAACATTGATTCACTCCATAAAGGAGAGTTTCTAGACTTCAAAATATTTGAAACATTTAAAATTGTTATGTGAATATGTATTACATATAGGCATTATAAATATATTTTAAGTATTCCTTTTATCTTTGAACGTTTTGTGTTCAATCTGGTTGCTTTCTGCTATAACCCCAAATTTGTAGCTTCATAAATTATTCTTTCAACCATGCCATGGTTTCAGAGGAAAACTATATCAAATGATTTTGGTATATTTAGTGTAACCATTCTTAACCTGTGGTTGTACATGAAGTTTTTTAAATGCTTTGTACATACAAAATTCAGGAACAGAAATTAACCTATGTTTGAAAATTAAAGAAAGCATCAATAATTTAATATGCTGTGATTTAAAGAAAAGGCAAAATAGTAGAAAGAAAAAGACAAAAGTAATCAAGGTCTTTTCATAAATTTTTAGTAATTTGTAACGTTTCTCTTTGCAGAAAACAGGCCATGTTTCCTAAGGTTACCTTGTAAAATGTATGCCTAGGACTGAATACTTCAAAAGTATTACAGGGCTGTAATCTACATTTCTTTTATGATAAAATGAATTCTTGAAAATAAAACAGATTATAATCATAGGTTATGAAGCCTAATGTTTAAATACAATTTGGAATAGGAAAATAATTCAGTCATACTATCATAATTAAATTTAATTTGCCAAAGAGACAATACATTTAACTTGTTTTGTATATCCCTGGACTTCCATAATATAGTTTAAAAAGAAACTACAAAAACGAGACCTAGCGTGATGCTTTTACAGTATTTATGATGAAAGTCAACATTTATCACAAGGCGAACATCTCTATCTTATAAGCACCAATGTATTTTAGAAGATTTCAGTTTTCCAACTTTGATCTCCAAAATGATAACTCTGTAATCCTTAATCTATACTGGATTAATCAACCTACACTTTCCACAAACTGTTTGTAGTCCTAGTCTTTTTTTAAACCTCTTAATGTTTTTATTTTAAACAATTTCAGGGGACAATTGAGTTTCCCTCTGAAGAAAAGGGGGAAAAAAAAAAAAAGGAGTGTTAGGTGTCCCAGCCCCTCCCCCTCCCCCACCAGCCAAATAAATCTCAGGTGCAGGGCATTTCCATGGTCTCTGAAATCTTGAAATCAATCTCGTAAGAAGTGGCGTCCAAGGGAAGGGCGGACAGGATTTGGCAGCAGTTGAACATGCACCAGGGAAGCTTGCCTGCCCCTGAGGGACAGCAGGTCAACTGTGAAGCCAAAGCAATCTTTAAGGAGCAAGGTAGGCCTTCAGGGCGAACAGGGGCGTGCCTGCCATGGGAGACCCCTGGAGGAGGTAGCCTTGCTTCCTTTAGGACACAGGAGATGTCACTAGCCGCTTGGACCCTGACGCTGGCTTTCCACAAGGTAGGTGGGCTCCATGAGCAGGGCTGGGTGGTCAGCACACAGGTGTAGACGCAGAGCAGGGCCTTGGGGCTGATGACCAGCATGGTGTCTGCATGCAGGGTCTCATTGTGGAAGAGTAAGCTGCTCGTTCTCCTTGTGCAGTTGTTCATTTTTGGGTGATGTTTCTGCAAGGCAGGACCTTGGTGGGCTCCCACAACGACCCATCATAAAGACTGTTCTCTGGATCGGTTTCTAGTATAGGTCCTCCCTCTTCCTGGTCATGCAGTTCAGGGCCCATATTGTGGTGATTGTTTGGCAAAATATACAAATATGGAATCATTGTGGACTTCCATCCAACCTTGGACAGCCATCTGTCAGGGACATGCCAGTGATTTCATGCTTGTTTGGGTCAGACAGACGTTGTGGTCAGCCTAATCCCAAAAATGACAGGGAGAATAAGTTGTCACAGTTGTCCCAGGGATGAAGCGTGTTTGGTTCTCTTTTACAAGTAATACTAATTAAAATGCCAAAACTGAGGACTTCCAGAGAGTTCATGAGAACATGACTCAGAGAAGGGGCCACTCTTACACTCTCATTAATTTAACATGGATTTTGGTCATTCTAGTATGTGAACAATAGTGACTTATTGTTGTTTTAATTCGTTGTTAGCATTGTTCTTTTCATGTATTTTTTTGCCCTCCATATGTCATCTTTGGTGAGGAATTTATTTAGGATTTTGACTCGTTTTTGAAAATCAGGTTACTGGTTTTCTTATTGTTGAGTTTTAAGAGTTCTTTGTATATTTTGAATAACAGTGCTTTAGCAGATGTGTCTTTGAAAACATTTTCTCCCAGCCGTGGCTTGTTGTCTCATTCTCTTGATATTATCTTTCACAGAAGTTTTTAATTTTAATAAGTCCAGATTATCAATTATTTCTCTCATGGATTGTGCCTTATTTCTGTCTAGAATGTCATCATCATTCCCAAGGCCACCTAAGTTTTCTCCTATGTATTCTTTTAGAAGTTTTATAATTTTGCATTTTACATTTAGGTTGATGGTCCATTTTTAGTTAATTTTTACAGAGATTGTAAAGTCTGTGTCTAAATTCATTTTTTGCGTATGAATGTCCCATTGTTCCAGCACCACTTGTTGAAAATTATGCCTCTTTGTCAAAAATAAATTCACTATATTTATGGGGGTCTATTTGTGGACTCTCTATTCTGTTCTATTGATTTATTTGTCTTTCCTTTCACCAATACCACTCTGTCTTGATTGTTATAGCTTTATGATAAGTCTTGAAGTACAGTGGAGTTAGTACTCCAACATGATTTTTCTCTTTAAATATTAACTATTCTGTGTATTTTTACTCTCTATATAAACTTCAGAATCAGTTTAAAAATACCTACAAAATAACTTTCTGGGACTTAGGGAACTGCATTGAATCTATAAACATCTTTACAAAATTGAAACTTCCTATCTGTGAACATGAGTATCTCCCCATTTACCTTGTACTTTTATGTATTCATTCAATAGAGTTTTGTCTTTTTCCTTATATTCATCTCATAAATGTTTTGTGAGATTTATTCTGAAGTACTTCCATTTAGTGCGTGCTAATGTAAATGGTATTTTGTTTTTAATTTTAAATTTCAGTTTCTAAGTGCTGGCATTTAGGAAAGCAGAGGACTTTGTATATTAACTTTGTATCCTGCTACCTTACTATAATCACTTAGTAGTTGCAAAAAAATTTTTTTTGTCAGCATTCTCAGATACTCTACACAATTATGTCTTCTGTGAATAGAGACAGTTTTATTTCTTACTTTCCAATCCATATGCCTGTTACAATAAATATATTCAATAAGTTGTAGATATATATCAACATACAAAAATTAGTTGTCTTTTTATACACTAGCAAAGAACAATTTGAAAATTAAATTGATAAAACAATGCAATTTACAACAGTATAAAAACAGGAAAACTAATTTGGAATAAGTTTAACCAAGGAGGTATAAGATGTGTACTCCAAAATCCAAATATTGTTGACAGAAATTAAAGATGGCCTATATATATGGAAGTACCAACCAGGTTTATGTATTAAGAGATTTAATACTGTTAAGACAGTACTCCCCAGTGCAGTTCAGTGCAATCCTTATCAAAATTTTAACTGCCTTTTTTTAGAAAATGGATAAACTGATCCTAAAAATCACATGGCATTGAAAAAGACCCAGAATAGTTAAAATATCATGAAAAAAGGAGAACAAAGTTGGAGGGAGACATTTCCCAGTTTCAAAACTACTGTGGATCTTCAGTATCCAAAGTAATGTGATCCTGACATAAGGATAGTATATAGAATAAGAGAATAGACTCAAAAGTCCAACAGTAAATTTATACAGCTTTGGTATATTGATTTTTGACAAAGATGCCAAGACTATTCATAGGATTGTAGGAAAACCACAAATGAATGTGGTTACCCATATAAAAGAATGAAGTTGGGATATTGTAAATTTTCATGATTTTGGATTTGGCAGTGGGATTTTAGATATGATACCAAAAACATAAGCAACAGTAACAGCAAAAAAGAGAAGTCAGACTTTAGTGAAAAAAAATTTACATCAATATATGCAATCAAAAAAGTTAAAAATCAGCCCATGGAATCAGATAAAATATTTGTAAATCATATATCTGATAAGGGTCTAATAACCATAATGTATAAAAAAATGCTTTCACTGTCATAATAAAAAGTAAACAACCCAGTTTTAAAAATGGACAAAATACTTGAATAGACATTTCTCCAAATAGGATTTTTGTTTCTTAGCCAGTAAGTGCAAGAAAGTTATGCTAAACCTCATTATTCATTAAGGAAATGCAAATCAAAACCATAATGAGATTCTACTTCATGTTTGCTAGGATGGCAATGATAATTTAAAATGTCAAATAAAAACAGAAAACAAAACAAAACGTGTCGGCAAAGATGTGGAGAAATTTGAATGCTCATGTGTTAGTGGGGGTAACAATGGTTCAGCAGGTATGGAAAAACATTTAGCCATTTTTTTCAGAATTTCAACATAGAGTTACCATGTGACTCAGCAGTTTCATTCCCATCCTTAGACCCAAGAGAATCGAAAATGAGTGTCCAAGGCAAAATTTGTACATTAATGTTCTTATCAGCATTATTCACAATAGCTAAAGAGTAGCAACAACCCAATGTCCATCAGCTAATGAAAAGAAAACCAATGGATGGCATATCAGAAAATGGAACATTATTCTGCCATAGAAAGGACTGAAATAGGGGTGCCTGGGTGGCTCAGTTGGTTAAGCATCTGCCTTCACCTCAGGTCATGATCTCAGTCCCAGGATCCAGCCCTGCATTGGGCTCCCTGCTCAGCAAGGAGTCTGCTTCTCCCTCTCCCTCTGCTCCTCCCCTCCACCATTCTCTCTCTTTCTCTCAAAATAAATAAATAAACAAAAAAACAAACAAACAAATAAATACATAAATAAATAAAATCTTAAAAAAAAGGCAACTGATACATGGCACAACATGGATGAACCTTGAAAAAATGTTAAGTAAAAAGTCAGACACAAAAGACTACATATTTTATGATTCTGTTTATATAGAATGCCCCAAATAGGCAAATACGTCTAGACAGAAAAGAGATGAATGGTTCTAGGGGCTGAATGGGGAAGGAGATGTGGAGTGAATGATTAGTGGATGTTGAGTTTGTTTAGGGGATAATAAAAATATTCTGGAATTAGATAGTATTGGTGGTTGCACAATATTGTGAATATCCTAAAAGCCAATTAAATGTATGTTTTAAAGTAAACTGATGAATTTTCTGTTTTAGGATCAAACAACATAGGTTTTAGGATCTAAAGAAAATGAAATCTTATTAATTTGAAAATGACCAGTATTTAACTTGCAGTCATATGGACTGAAGATTAT
The DNA here is from genome assembly GCF_018345385.1 of Vulpes lagopus. NCBI lineage: Eukaryota > Metazoa > Chordata > Mammalia > Carnivora > Canidae > Vulpes > Vulpes lagopus. The sequence goes on from NC_054827.1 coordinate 65,371,189, forward strand.
TTGGTATTTAATTAACAAGGCAAGAAACCACAAATGTTGGAGAGGATGCGGAGAAAAGGGAACCCTCTTACATTGTTGGTGGGAATGTGAACTGGTGCAGCCACTCTGGAAAACTGTGTGGAGGTTCCTCAAAGAGTTAAAAATAGACCTGCCCTACGACCCAGCAATTGCACTGTTGGGGATTTACCCCAAAGACACAGATGCAATGAAACGCCGGGACACCTGCACCCCGATGTTTCTAGCAACAATGTCCACAATAGCCAAACTGTGGAAGGAGCCTGAGTGTCCATCGAAAGATGAATGGATAAAGAAGATGTGGTTTATGTATACAATGGAATATTACTCAGCCATTAGAAATGACAAATACCCAACATTTGCTTCAACGTGGATGGAACTGGAGGGTATTATGCTGAGTGAAGTAAGTCAATCGGAGAAGAACAAACATTACATGTTCTCATTCATTTGGGGAATATAAATAATAGTGAAAGGGAATAGAAGGGAAGGGAGAAGAAATGGGTAGGAAATATCAGAAAGGGAGACAGAACATAAAGACTCCTAACTCTGGGAAACGAACTAGGGGTGGTGGAAGGGGAGGATGGTGGGGGGTGGGGGTGAATGGGTGATGGGCACTGAGGGAGGCACTTGACGGGATGAGCATTGGGTGTTATTATTCTGTATGTTGGCAAATTGAACACCAATAAAAAATAAATTTATTATTATAAAAAATAAAAAAATAATGATAAAAATTAAAAAAATATAAAGTGGACAATTTAACATGCTATTGAGTAAAAATAAATACAGTCAAGCAAGAAGAGACTTTGTTTAAAAAAACTATTGCAATGGGGAGAATGCTCCAACTACAAGATTGAAGGAGTAAATAAAGCTAGGAAGAACTGGTTGTGACTGTAGTTGGGTCGGCAGGTGGTGTTACTGAGTTACTAAACAGACAATATTTTTCTTTGAGGACAGCCAGATCTTTAAAGAGTCTCTTGAGGTTCTTCTGAGTTCCAGTGCTTGCTTTAGCTCAAGCGTGGGCCAAAACCTAGGGCCTTTGGGAAGGAGAGTAGCTTGATTTTGGTCAGGTTCATGGGTTTTTCATCCAGATTGGTCAAAGCTAATTAGTAATATGAAATATTGCAAGGGAAATATCTAATCAACAACAACAAAAGGATAATCTGTTATTTAATCTACTTGTAGGTGTCCGAAACTTTTACAAAACAGGAATATACTCTTTTAAAATATTCCTCATCTCTTTGGTTTTATAATATGCCCAAATAAAAGCTCTATGCTGGAGTATTTGTTAAACTGTTTTCTGCTATTGCAGCTCCTGGAAGTCAGTAAATGTATACTTCTTTAGAAAAGACTCTATAGTTCATATAACACACTAATTTAAGGAGAACTTTCTTCCCAGTTATTTCAAATCAATGAGGCTAGCTAAAAGCACTTGAAAGGATCATAAAATAATCAAAAAGTAGATAGCAGTTGAGATTAGCGGAGTTCACACATGTGATAATGATGAATAAGAGTGCAGACATCCACACAGGTAGAAAATGATGAGGACTTCAAATGTTTAAATGTGTGTGGGGGGGTTTTTTGTATGTTACTTAAGCTGTATTTATTATCAACTGATGTGTTAGTATGCAGAGAAGTTCTTACAAGGTAGCAGAAGGAGAGTTCCAGTTAGGCCAAGTAGCTTGAGCTTCATAGATTTTCATTTCATGGTCCCTTCTCAGGTCCTGGGAGGAGCCCTGGCAATGGGTTCACAGGCCACATGTTTCTGTAAATTTTGTTGAAGTAAGATATTTTAACCATAACTACTTAAAACCACTGTTTCTTTCCACTCTGACCTTCCTTCATTTTTACTTCCCCTGTGTCATGGTTCACTGATGGCACCGTGAGATTTTTTTTTTTTTTATCCAGCTAAGGAAAAGTTAACTTTGGAATATGTTCAGTTTGAATTTAAAAGGGTATAATTATGTGGCTCACATTTCTTTTATATATGGCTAAGTTATTGTTAGCTGCCCAATGTAGGGATAGATTCTAGAAATACTTCTACTGTAGCTGATAGTGTTGACTGCACAGCATTGCCCAAAGTCACAAAGGACTAGGTGGTATTGCAGTATGGATTTGTCCTATGGTACCTGGCATGGGAAGAGTAGGAGAACTGGATGGAGCCAGAAACTGGCCTGTGCAAAAAACTTCCAAGCACCAGTTGTATAACATGTCATTTACACCCAAAGTTATCAACATCTAGTCAAAAGAGAAGTTCCTTCTTGCAGGGTATATAAGAATATGCTCCATATGATTTTTAATAGAACATCAAAAATTCATAAGGCACAAACCTGGAACCATGCATATACACACGAATGGTATCACGTGTTTTAGGCATCCCAACTATTGATAATAAGAAAAAGAAAAGTACATGTTTTGATTAAATGTGCTAGAGGAAAAAAACAGTCTTTTTTCTCTTCTGTGAATAGAAAAAAATACTATAAAATGTTGTCATATGAAGAATGAATCAAAGAACATGCTGCAAAAAAAAAAAAAAAATCCAGCAGAGGAATATATTATAGTAGTGTGAAAGGGAGTTAGCTCATGTATATATTATTATATCTATCAATATTTTGTGATGATTTTAATTTATGGGGGTTTGCTGAATAATGGCCCTCAAAGATATCTGTATCCAAATCCCTAAAACTTGTAAATATACCTTCAATAGAAAAAGAGTCTTTGTAGATGTAAATAGTTATGAATCTTCAGATGGGGACACTAGCCTAGATTATCTGGTGGGACCTAATGCAATAAAGAATGTCCTGAAAGAGAGAGACAGAGTAAGAATGACACAGATGGCAATGTGACCATTCACACAAGTTGCAGTGCTATTGGCTTTGAGGAAGAAGGAAAGGGTCACAAATCAAGGAATATAAGAATACAGTTCAAGAAGCTGGAAAAGGTACGGAAATAGATTTTTCCCTGAAGCCTTTGGAGGGCTCATGCCTTTATCATGAGACTAATTCTGGAACTTCTAGCCTCCAGAGCTGTAAAATAATGTATTTGCATTGTGGTAATCTGTTGCATTTGACTTCACACATTGTTTCACAGACTGATCTCACAAAAGCTGGTTCCAATCCTGGGTAGAGTTGCACAGGTACTTTGAGAACATCCAACCATGTTCATCAATGTTGCCAATGAACTCATAAATGTAAATATGTGCTCAATATCTTTTTAATGCCAAGCTGGTTATGATGGGGAGCCATATAGCCATAACAGACTAGCACCTAGTGTTAAGTCCTCCAGAGATACTAGGACCACAAATTGATCTGCTTAGTAGATGATTCTGGCATTAAGTGGCCCTATACTACTTTGGGCAAACTTTAAGATTAATTCTGATCATGAAAATACAGAAATTTGATTAAAAGTAATTACCATTCTGCTTTTTGTGATCCCATAAAATATGTTATTTTTAGATGCCTGTAAATATAGGCATCTAAAAAAGATAATTTAGTATTAATGCTTGATTAGAGAAGTTTTTTTACATACCATTTTATTCCTTATAGGATATCAGAGAATTAAAAGGATATAATATTGTAAAAACAATCTGAATTCTTTGGAATGTGGAATTCAAAATTAGCAAAGGGTTATATACATGGAGGAAGATATGAAAATACACTTAATTCTGAGAAGAGAGTAATAACTTTTTTCTTGCTTTTGTACTATGCATTTAACTCCTAGTCAAAACAAGAATTATTTATTTTGTGACTCATCTTTCTGAAAAGGGATAGTCTATCTCTCTCACTCTTGTTCTCATCCTGTCTGTATCTCTCTCTGTCGTTCTACAGGGAAGTGTAGGAGCAAGACCCTTTATAGGGGTTAGGCATAGAGAAATAGCACTATTTCTAGTGGTCAGTGTTTAGAATTTCTATTTTATCATATAATTAGGTGTACTTGACACTTTTTTGATGAAAAAAGAAAGAAAATAAATGAAAGCTGATGACAGTAAAGGGAAATGATGTTTCACAAGTTAGTTCTTAATTCCTCTTTTATTAGAAGTACACCAATAAGCAAGCTTGAATAAGTTCCGTTATGATTGCTTTGTTTCATATTTTTCTTCCTAGCAAAAGTGTGATTTGGTGAATTAAAAAATTTTTTAGAATGTTATTGCCATATATACGCATACAAATAAAAACAATAAGTGGCACCTGGCTGACTCAGCAGAGCATGCAACTCTTGATTTCAGGGTCGTAAATTGGAGCCCCACTTTGGACATAGAGATTACTTTAAAAACATTTTTAAAAACAAAAAATAATATTCTCAGTAAATATCTGTTTGAGGGTTCAACTTCATTATTTATCTTGGAAGTGCACATTTAAAATGTGATGTCGTACTGTTGCACACTTAGTGGAATAGGAAAATTTAAAAAGATAGCATCCAGCATTGGTGAGGGTATGATACAGGTTATACCATGGAAGTGCAGCTTGGTAAAATCACCCAGAACTTTTGGGAAGTTTCTTGTAAACTAAACATGCATCTACCCTGTTACACAGCAACTCAACTTCTAGGTATATTTCTTTTTTTTTTTTTTTTTAATTTTTTTATTATTTATTTATGATAGTCATATATATAGAGAGAGGCAGAGACAAGGCAGAGATAAAGGCAGAGGGAGAAGCAGGCTCCATGCACCGGGAGCCCGACATGGGATTCGATCCCGGGTCTCCAGGATCGCGCCCTGGGCCAAAGGCAGGCGCCAAACTGCTGCGCCACCCAGGGATCCCTCTAGGTATATTTCTAACAGAAGGTGTGCCCAAATATTCATCAAAAGACATTGGTCAGAATCTTTATAGCAGCATTAATTATAATAGAAAGAAATCTGGAAACCACCAAGTAATGAATCCGGTGTAGAATGGAATAATTCCCAGCAATGAGAATAAATTATTTAAAACAGCAGATAATAATATGAATGACTTTCTCAAAACATGTCAGACACAAAAAAGGACTGTTCCACTGACACAAAAGTACAAATGCAGGCAAAACCAATTGGTAAACATTAGAAATAAGGCTAATGGTATTGGTTGAGGGTGGTGAGTAAGGGAATCTGCAATGGGTTCTTAATTGGTGTGCTGGTTACAACTGGTAAGTTTGATTTGCAAACAAATTCATCAGGTTTTATACTTATGTGCTTTTGATTACACATATTTTTTTACTTCAACAAAAAGTTTTAAAGTGTATCCCCTAAATCAATTCTTATTTTCAATAAAGTGTAAGACTTACAAAAACCACTAAAGGAATAAATATCATTTTTTCATTGCTCATTCCTATTATTTTTGTCTTTACTCCATGTATTTAGCTGTAATCTTTATGTACCCAAATCTTCCAGATACCATAATAATACAATGTTAAAAGTTCAATCCAGACATGGAATTTGAGGTTTCAAAAAAGAGAACTCCTAATCAAATACCTCTTCCCATAAGATTCCATCCCATAATGAAGAGTTGACTTTGTTACTGGAACTCAACAAACGATGAGCACCTGGGACATATAAATTAAAAATCACCAATTGTGAATGTCAGACTTGAAGTTATTTAAAGGCATTTTCTAGATTAGATCATCAGTTTTATGTGGCTTCTTTTGTTTTTGTTTTTGTTTTTTCTTCATGCTGGGAAATGTGTATTGTTGTGAAACAAATGCTGAGCTCAGGAAACTCCTGCACGAACACTGTTAACTTCTAGCAAATGATTTTTGACACTGTTTTCTGGTCCAGTTATTCTGAAAATGTCTAAGTATGCTTTGAATTGCTTATTATTTTAATTTTCCAAAAAGAGTGTAATTATTCAGGTGGGGCATAGAGAAGGTCACAAGCAACTCTATAATATCAATTTATCAAGTTTTCTTATTTTTTATGTTCTATAGAGTTCCAAATTTTTGCATGAGGGAAGATTCTCACCTGTATTAATAATGTACAGTAGTAAAATGTATCGGTTACTAAAGAGGAATAATTTGTATCCATACACATCTCTCAGAGTTCAGAAGATTTGGCTGGCGGCTATCCTTCTTCTCCACCAGGTGAATATGATAGCTGTCTCTATATCTGGCCCAGTCAGATTTTGGGGAATTGCTTTTTTTTCCAGATATAACAGGATCAGGTTAGCTCTGCCTTTGGGTTTAAACACTCTGATTCTCTTTGACCTTTGATTAATTACTGATGACAGCTAGGTGACCTAAACGGTTTATGTACTGAACTATATGCCTAAATGACGTAGGATGCTAAAATCCTACTGCCTATAACCATAGGTGTCACCTGAGTGTTGATCCTTTCTACTGGAGATTTACAAACTGAATAATGCAACCTGTTGAAAAAAAGTCTTTCCATTAGTGAATGAAACTGTACTTGAAAAGTAGTTGGATGTTGTGAACATTTAGCTATGTTTTGTCATTTTAACTTCCTCATGGGATGCCCTGGAAAGTGCACCTTATTTTTCTACTTAAGTTATTTTTATTTTATTGTGCTTTACCTTTTCATCCTGTTATATGTTAGCGGAAAGAAATTAACATTTATTGGCCCCTCCACTAGATGTATTTTGCCCCCTTGCCCTCCTTCCTAACACTCCTGTAACACCCCCCCCCCCCCAAACACACACACACACCAGAGTTTGCAGTAGACTTGAAATGAGGGACACTAATTTGATTTCTGCTAACTCTTTTCACCTGGAGGCAGGTCTCACCATCCAATCAAAACAATAGTCATTTTGGAGTTGGGACATTCAATCCAATGACTTAGTACTGTCTCCTAAGAAAACACAACTAGTCTTGCCTAAGGCTAGTAGAAGTGGAATTTTCTGTAATTATTTGAGGACAGTCAGATCTAGAAAAAAGAAATTCTTCAGGAATTTCTATCATTTTTAATGCATTTCCTCCCCCTGAAACATTAGCCTCTTTTATGAAGTATATTTTTATAGCCTTCTTCTTTAAGTCTTTCTTTGCCTCTTAATCCTACATTTTTGATCAGAACTACACTTTGTTAGTTTGACTCTCCTTCCATTTAGCCTTTACAGTATGGAAACAGGGGTGAAAGTTTATGATAGCTGAATCAAATTCATCCTTTTATCTTAAAAGTTAAATAGTCCATACTCTTAAAAGAGTCATTAATATATTCTAGTACAGGGGCAGTGCTTTTTAGTTAACAATGGACTTTTACATACAATTACATTCTCATTCTTAGTCTCATAATAATTCTGGGACTTTTTCCAGGGCAGCTGTGATGATTTCTTTTTTCAGTGAAAGAAAATGAATATCGCGTAATTGAAGTGCTCTCTGAGTCCCCCCTTGATTCCAGTGAGTGTTATTATTTTAACCATACCGCTGTAGATTAGATGGTATAGCTAACTGGCCCATCTTGTGAGTTCCTTGAGGGTTTCGTTGGGGGTAGCATAGGATGTGTCACATAATAATGTGTGTGTGAATGAGTTCTAAATATATTAAACAGAGTTGGTTAAAGGTACTGACTAGCAAATGGGAGAAGTATTATGTAGATTTGATCATTCAGCTATAAGTTTTGAGATCTTTTCACTAATAAATGTTGCTGCCTAACCTTATATTTAGGTAACAAGCCAGTAAGACCTCTGAATTAAGTGACAAATATTTTATATAACCTACATAGCCAAATGTCAATAGCAGTGGGATAAAGAGCAGGAGAATCCTTTGTAAAAAACCTATTTTGTCTTGATTTCTACTTCCCAATTGAGCAGATGAACCATTCACTTCACCATTTTCTCATCCTTTAGTGGAAATCACTTGAAACTCTTCCTGTTGTTACTGCCTTTGTAGATTTAAGTTACATTGCATTTTAACTTTTCAGAAAATATGTCAAGAAAAAGTACTCTTTCTTAGCATTAAAAATGAAAGATATATATACCAGATGATTTGTAGGAATTTGGGGGTGAAAATTTGAATGGATTAAAGGAGAGGCTTAAAGTGAAACCAAAATAGAGTGACTTATTTTTGCCTATTTGTGAAGATAGTTCAATGAGTAAACTAATTTTCTTCCCCCAAAATGTAAAGAGAAGGAAAATGAGGTAAAACAGTTATCGACTAGTTTGAAAGAATAAAATATTGGTTGAGTGAATTTTGAGATTAATCCTGAACCCTAAGAATTACAAATTTTTCTCTCATGCAAATCAAGAATAGCATCATAAAGAGTGTTACTCTTAAGTTCATAAACTTTTGGAATAATGTATTTTAAAACTGCATGCAGTTTGGAAGTATAGCATTACCTACATGCATTTTTTTTAGGAAATCTTTCAGTAATTAAGTCAAGATGCTTAGCTCCTTGTGTTTTAAAAGCATTGAAATCCAAAAGTTATATCACAGAAAGTACAAATGTGTAAACCAAAGAACATTATATATCAAATATAAATTTAGTAGTTTTTAGAGGGAAAGGCTGGGAGGGGGGAGAAAAATTATTTGATCAAGGCCATTTGATCAAGCCTATTTCTATATTTTTACAACCAGAGGGCCGAGGTGAACTTTGCACAGTCATGTGGTTCAGTCCTGTGCCTTGAGGCAGAAGTACATCACTGAAACATGAGAATCAATACTCTTTGTAGAGACCCTCCCCACCCAGAAGATCATCCCCAGACTTCTTTATGACCTTTGACTATTTACCTTGTGGCTATTTAAAATCCATATGGTTTTCTGAAGCCTGAGGTTCCTTTAACAGAAATGAATGATAAGCTTGAGATGAATGAGCCCCTCTTTAAGGAGATCTTTGATCACATGTCTAGAGATTAAAGTTTTTAACTAGAAGAGAACCACACAATTTAAATCAATTAAAAAGCCAAACACCAAATCATTAGCATACTTAAATAAAAACTGCTCAAATAATGTTATTACTAAAATGGTTTGTTCATTTAGTAAGAGAGACCTACTATCTACGCTTGGTAGAAAAATATTTAATGGCTATAATTGTGTTGGTATTTTCGGTTGAGGAGATCTTTGAAAGAAAATCTACTCATTCTTTACTTCACTAGAGCCCTTTTCCATGTGGGATAGGTCAGAGAAGAAAAAGATTTAGCCAAACCAGGTAAAATGTTTAAAAACTAACAACAGGAATTTCAAATCATATATAATTGCTATTTATAAAAGCTTATTGGTAAAGGGCATTTTAAGGAGCTCATATTTACATTGAGTTCTAATAATAGTGAATTATTCTGAGACCTCAAGCTAAGATAATTTTTATGCTCAATATGTCATAAATTTCCTAACTTCAAAATCAGTAAGTCTTAACTTACTATTTTGCTTTTCTTTTCTCTAGTTGTAGCGCTATCATTCTTATAACAATTCTATATCTACTCCTCCTTCTATCTGTTCCCTTTCCCAGAACACATGCAGATATAATAATATTTGATGGTATACATATTTGCCGAATGAATGTTGTAATCAATGGGTTGTATAATTTAAATGTGTTCATTTTTGCAGTATTTTTTTGTTTTAACAGTCTTTATAATGTTTGAAACCATTTTTGACAAGCATACTTCAGATACTTAAAATACAACCTATAGATTTAGTATGTAGGATCCTGTAGTGCATTCAAAGTTTACATTTACATTTATAGTTACATCCGATATTTTCATTGCTCCTGAGACTTTTCCTATTTGTTTTCTGTATGTTTTTTTTTAATACACTCCATTCCATTTGGATAACTTTTGCTTTGTTCTTGATAATGATAGCACTCAAACATATAAAAGTAGAGAAAAGAGTATAAAGAACCTTATTGTACCTATCATCTATCATTAACCTCAACAATTATCAACATATATTTATATTCTTTCACTTTCTCTCCCTATACAATATTATATTACAGATTCTGTGAAGATTTATATTATCTCTCCTGACATATTTAATTAGATTTTAGATGACAATAAGGTTAATTACTCAAGTTTCAAACTGATGTTTCTGTGAAAATTGATAATACCCTAAATAACTCAGTCTTATCTAGAAAATATACTACCCCTAGAACTGACTATGTGATCATAATGAAGAAATAAAAATCAAGACATCTAGACAATTTTGAGAGAAAGATGTGTCAAGATCATATACTGTACAATTAGGTTAGAAATATAGATGAAGTTTGTGGACCATACATATCTACTAACAAGCAGAAGTTGGAATACAATTTAGGTTTTATTTTAGGATTTATTGGGCCCATATCACATCAATATCTTTTAGGTGAAAATTAAGAAGGATTTGGTATTTGAGAGCACTTGTATTTAATTTTATAATTTTAGGGAAATCTTCAACAATTCATCAACAGCAAATTGAGAAAGAAAACTAAAATTTTATGGCATAGGGAAATTAAAGCAAAACAACTTTCAAAAACTATTCTAGAGGAGAAACAAATACTTTACAAGAGAATAATTTGTTTATATAATTACTTTAGACAAAAACAACAGGTTAAGCTAGAAAAAATTAAACCTATAGAATATATAGTTTGAATATTAAAGCCAACATAAAACAATTTTTTTAAAAAAATAGCCATTTTGGACAAGTATTGAAAATTTATTCTCAAAACTAGAAAACTATTGAAAACTAATCATTTTCAGAATCTTTTCCGGGCATATACTCTAGTATTCCATTTGTTCTTTTATTTTTGCTTTGACACAGCTTTGCCTGGGCAACTGTAGTATGTTTCACTACACACCGTGATACTCAAATACGATGGGATTTTGGGTCCGTAAATCTTGAGCTCAGTATAGTGGAATATCCTTTGGGGGATATATGTAGTTAGATATTCAAAACCAAGTATCATGGTATAAAGGTGATACAAGCTTTGAAGAAAGTAAAAACAGGACCTAATCAAGAGAAATGTCTCAATGTGTAAGGACATAGGTAATGATATATCTCTTCATTGTGGTGTAATTTCACATACTTGTATATTATCAAATGATAGAAATTTGGATTTCTTGTGCAGTGATATTTCAAATAGAGGTATTTGTATGTGCTATAGCTGGTGTCACGAACTGCTATACCAGGTGTTCTCAGTTCTAGTGCTTAAAATGTCTAAAAGATATTCTCAATGAAATGAACCATGAATATATGCTGGCTTATCAGAGAGTGAAGCATGCTGTTACCACGCTTTCTTTCCAAAAGGAATTATGGAGAATGCTCTGCAATTTTGAAACAACCAGTATCTTAAAGTTCATTGATTTCTGCAGAGCTTTTGATAGCCATCCCTCCCCCCTTTAATTAGGTGTATTCAGGGAAGCTATAATCTCTTCCACTGAAGTCTTATTTTGAGGATTGTAGGTGAAATCCATGGAGGAAATTAAATGCTGATTTGATGATAGACTCTTTCATTACAGTGACATCTTTTTTCTTTCCTCAACTATTATGTCATTTGAGACATTGCTGGGAGAGCATTGTGGAAATTAGGGTGTGCATTTGGGTACAATAGGAAACTTCTTATAATAACGTTAATCCTACCTTCATCATGCCATCTTTTGGCCCATGCTAAAATTTAGGGAATTTGCGTAAACTCTAATCCTAATTAAGGGAAAGTGAGGTGTTCATTCTTTTTTTTTTTAAAGATTTTTTTAGTTTTTAAAGAGTGTGTGAGTGTATGAGCATGCATGAGCTGGAGGGCGGGGCAGAGGGGGAGAGAGAGAAGTCAAACTGACTCATTGCTGAGTGGAGCCCAACATGGGGCTGGATCACAAGACCCTGAGATCATAACCTGAGCCAAAATCCAGTTGGGCACTTAACCGACTAAGCCATCCAGCCACCCCATGAGGTTTTTAAATAAAAATAATAATAGTTATCATTTAATTTGTGCAAATTCTAGTCTTATATAATACCTAGATTATATATACATTATATATACAGTATAAACTGTATAATATGTATAACTATATAAACTGCATTTACAGAATGCAGTGTAAAGAGTCTTTGTATATTTCTAATTGTTGGGAATAGTTGTAATACTAATTAATGCTATACCACATAAATCATTATTTAAAGTGTTACTGCCTGTAAGATCTATAGACTGTACAAGTGAACTAATTGAAAAATCTCAATTCCTGGATAAGATATGGTTCTTGGGACACCTGGATCGCCCAGTGGTTGAGCATCTGCCTTTGGCTCAGGTTGTGATCCCAGGGACCTGGGATAGAGTCCCGCTTCTCTCTCTGCCTACGTCTCTGCCTCTTTCTTTGTGTCTCTCATGAATAAATAAATAACATCTTTAAAAAAGAAAAAAAATGTGGTTCTGAATATCTTTTTCAAAATCAAGGTGCATTCTCAAGACTAATTGGTAATTATAATAATTGTGTTAAACATGGTTATAACGTTTTCTTTCTTTGATTTTGATTTTGCATTGAAATTATATCAGATTTATTGTTTGTGTATTCTATCTTTTTGAGAAAGAAGTATGATATACATTTAAACAAATAAATTAAATTAGGATAAGTTTGACATTCTAGTTTTTTTAAGAACAATTAGGTAGTGAAAACAGTTTTTGCTTTTAGGTTATTCTTGAGTAGTTTTTAATGAAACCTTCTTAAGAGGACCTTCTTCCATATGTCCTCCTCTATTTTCCAATGGAGTGTCACTGTACAAATGTGCTGTTTTAAAATTGTAATTGCATTTCTTTTAGCATTAGAGGTGTGAATTATTCATATTTGAACCACAATGCATACACTTCCTAAGAGCCCGCTTAAAAAAAATTATGCTTCTAAAAAGGTTGTTAATGGAAATATGCGTCACTTTATAATTAACCAAACCTACAACAAATTAAAGTGCTGATTGTGAAGGCAAAATAACACTAATCTATAATTATAATCAGGAATAGCAGCAATTGAAAACCGTAGCCAACTCAAGACAAAATTTTTATGAAATACAAGAGCCACGGGAGATTTCTTGGTGGAATCTAAAGTAAACTATAAAAAAATACACTCATATAATATGTTTTTACACGTTTTGAAGGTTTTAATTACTTATTTAATATTGTGCTGGTTGTTTGTACATAAAAACAAAACTACAGGGAGTTTTCTGCCATGGTTTTCTACAAAAAAGAAGAAGAAGAAGAAGAAGAAGAAGAAGAAGAAGAAGAAGAAGAAGAAGAAGGGAAACCCCCCCAGGATTTGAACATCTAGCTCAGTAACCCCCACTAAGAGAATTTGTTACTTTAGGCTGGCAATATGCCATCAAAATCACAATTAAAAGACAAAACTAACAAACCAAATAGCAAGACAAAGAAAACAACATGCATCAGTTTTCCTGTTGTTAGCATATCCTACCACTTTAAATTTAATTCCTATATATTGATGCTACTGATGGAACATTTTTCTTCCTAGAGAGAAAAATATAATTCCACAGATACATGTGTTTACTAGATGACACGGACTTACAATTTTTAGTGGTGAAGTGTAGACATTTAGAGGATCCCATATGAATTTTTGCTAATAAAGTCCATTCCTCTAGGTAGAAGTTAATTAATGTAATGATTACATGATCTGGACTGCTTAGATTCAAATGCAATTTCCTCAGATAACTAATTGTTATCTCTCTAACCTCTGTTTCCTCATTTTTGGACAATAACAACAGTATCCATCTTCTAAAATTTCTGTGAAGATTAAATGGGATAACAAAAGTATACTGTTTTACATGGTATATGACACATAGAGCACACTCAAGCATTTTTTCACTATTATTATTGCATATGGTGTGGTAATTATTTTCTATCATTGCATGAAGAAAAACCACAGAAAACTGTCTAAAGTTTCCACGTTAAAATATTGAATTAATGTTCCTTTTCAATAAAAAATATTTCTGTTTAGGGACATCTGGGGGCCTCAGTAGTTGAGCGTCTACCTTTGGCTCAGGGCATGACTCCGGGGTCCTGGGATCGAATCCCACATTGGGCTCCTGCATGGAGCCTGCTTCTCCCTCTGTCTGTGTCTCTGCCTCTCTGTCTGTATCTCTCATGAATAAATTAATAAAATTAAAAAAAATCTTTTTGTTAAACATCATGGCATATTAGAAAATTGATATATTTCATGAGTTAGTTTGACTCTGACCTTGTTTCGAATGAGAGTTCATAAAATAGATGTTATCATGTTTCTTCAGTGAGAAAGAGATGCTAATCATTCATAGAATTGAATGAATATTGAATATTATTGAATATTCCAAAATCATTTCTAGGGGTTTTATATAGTCTGTGAACAAGATTTAGAGTACGCACATGTCAGCCAGATATAAATTCAAAGTATCACTTTTTCCTTTCTTCATTCACTCACATGCACATTACACGTACACGTCCTTAATTTTTTTGATAAAATTCTATATCAAGTCCAAGAAATGTAAGGAAAGAAATCTAATCCTATAATAATAATTTCTCCCCAAATGAGATAATTTCTTGTGGAATCAATTGATGTTTCCACTATAAATAAAATGCTAAGAGATGTGTACTTAAGATAGTGCCCTGTCCAGGCAATATATCGGCACATCTTTCCCTCTGGATACAAAAATAGCATTTTTTCCCTCCCAAATTCATGGTTAGCATTTAGTTTGGGAAAAACTTTGTATTCATGATGGATCTTCTTAAAAGGTGAGAATAATCAGTGATGATAAAACCATTAGCACAATGATTTATAATAGATTTTGTATACATCAATGGATTGACTGATTTGATTGGCTATGAGAGTAGATATAAATTTAAAAGATTATCCATGAGAAGATGCCACGTTTCCTTAGAAAGAGATGAATAAATTTACTTAGCATACAGACTATGTATTATTAAAGTTATAATTAAAGGTTATTTGTACAAAATATTGCTTTGTTATTAGAATGGAAAATTATTTAGTTATGTTTTATTTACATCTAACCTTCATGGGCTATTTGGTTTACTCATTACAAACTTAGCTATAAAATAAAATAGTCTTTTGAAATTAATACGGAAAGTTAGAAACATAATTATAAAGCTAGAGTGGATTTTATATAATTACATAACCTTTTTCAAATTCCAGGAGGTTTCATTTGTTCCCTAACTTATGGAAATAACTTAGGGGTACATGAGCAGTGGTCATTTACTCCAGATGTTCCCAGATGATGGTCAAAGGGACTGTTACAGGGTTGATTGTACAGGTATCACCTAAAAAAAATTTTTAGGGAGACTTAATCATGGAGAATACTTAGTAACTCTGAGGTGGAATCTATAAATCTGTGTATCTTACTCTTATTTGATTTTTCTAAAAAAAAAAAAAAAAAAAAAAAAAAAAAAAAAAGTCAAATCGCCCAACCACTGTTTTTTTTTACCTGTAAGAAACCTTGAATTCAAGACATTAAGAAACTTGTTCCAGATCACAAAACTATTGAGGGACAGAATCACAACTAGAAAGAGTTAATCTTCTGATTCATAATCTTACTCAACCATTCCAATAATAACTTATCATTATATTTCTCCCAAAGTTAATATTTATATTATGTTGCAACGCTTGCATCTTTCTAAAAATAAGTACATTGCAAAGAAAAAAAGAAGTTCTGTCTTCAGGGTTTCTTTTTTCTCCCTCCAACTCTACTGAGATAGATTGATTTATAACGTTGTGTAGGTTTGGTTATACAACCTGATGGTTTGATATATGTATATATGTAAAAATGATTACCACAGTAAGCTTACCTAACGAATTCATCACCTCACATGGTTGGCATCTTGTGTGTGTATGTGAGTAGATTTAAGATCTACCCTCTTAGCCTCTTTCAAGTAAATAATATAGTATTGTTAACTATAATCACCATGCTGTGCTGTTAGATGCCTAGAAATTATTCATCTTATAATTTCAATGTCTATACCCTTTGACTAACACCTCCCCATTTTCCCCAGTCCTTAGCTCTGGAAACTACCAATTTACTCTCTGTTTCTAGGAGTTTGGCTTTTTTAGGTTTGTACATATAAGTAAAATCATACAGTATATTTCCTTCTCCATGTGACTATTTCACTTAGCATAATGCCTTTAAGATTTATCCATTTGGTCGCAAATGGTAGGTTTCCTTGTTTTTTATGATTGAATAATATTCCTCTGTGTGTATCACATATACACATATATACGTGTGTGTGTGTATATATATATATAGTATTAACTATAATAGCTATATATATTATATATTAGCATATAATATATATTAGCATATATACTATATATTTATATACTATAAATATATATATTAGCATATATATACACACACACACATTTTCTTTATTCATCTGTCCATGGACATTTAGGCTGTTTCCTGTGTTAACCATTGTGAATAATGCTTCAATGAGATACATGGAGGTACAGATATCTCTTTGAGATACTGTATTTCCTTTTGATATATAACCAGACATGGGATTTCTGATCATAGGCTATTGTCATTGTTTTATTTATTTTATTTTTTTATTTTTTAAAGATTTTATTTACTTATTCATGAGAGACAAAGAGAGAGAGAAAGAGAGAGAGAGAGAGAGAGAGAAAGAGAGAGAAAGGCAGAGACACAGGCAGAGGGAGAAGCAGGCTCCATCCCGAGAGCCAGACGTGGGACTTGATCCTGGGTCTCCAGGGTCAGGCCCTGGGCCGAAGGTGGCGCTAAACCACTGAGCCACTGGGGCTGCCCTGCTTGTTTTATTTTTTGAGGAACCTCCTCACTATTTTCCACAGTGACTGTACCAATTTACACTCTCACCAATAGCACACAATTCCTTTTTCTCCATATTCTTGTCATCTCATGTCTTTTTGATAATAGCCATTCTAACAAGTGTGACCTGGTATCTATATCATTGTGGTTTTAAGTTGCATCTCCATGATAATTAATGATGTTGAGCATCTTTTTGTGTACCTGTTGGCTATTTGTATATCTTCATTGAAAAAAAAATGTCAATTCAGTTTCTGTGCCCATTTTTAAAGAAGATTTTGTTTATTTATTTAGAGATAGAAAGAGTGAGAATAAGTGGAAGGGAGAGATAGAGGGCAGAGGGAGAAGCAGCTTCTGCACTGAGGGGGGAGCCCAAGGCAGAGCTCCATCGCAGGACCCTGGGATCATGACCTGAGGCCAAGGCAGACAGTTAACCAACTGAGCCACCCAGGTGCCCCTCTTTGGCCATTTTTTAATCACAGAGGTGTTTTTGTTTTGCTTGTTTGTTCCCCCCCCCGCCCCCCCAGCTATTGAGTTCTATAAATTTAATAAGGTATGTTTCTTACTCTTCTTGTATCCCTGGTGCTGAGGACAAAAAATGTTAAATAAATAATAGATTTTCACACTGAATTAAATTGCTATTTCAAAGATACTATCACAGAAAGAAAATGACTCCCGTATTACTACAACATACCTTCAGAGTTAGCATGTCAGAATTCAATCATTTGTGGGTGCCTGGGGTGTAGGGAGTTAGTTGCAGTGAGTATATACTATGTTTGAAAGTCCCCTAGTGGGATCCCTGGGTGGCGTAGCGGTTCGGCGCCTGCCTTTGGCCCAGGGCGCGATCCTGGAGACCCGGGATCGAATCCCACATCAGGCTCCCGGTGCATGGAGCCTGCTTCTCCCTCTGCCTGTGTCTCTGCCTCTCCCTCTCTTTCTCTCTCTCTGTGACTATCATAAATTAAAAAAAAAAAAAAAAAAGTCCCCAAGTGATTTTGACAAGTCCCCACTCAACAAAGCTTTTCTTTTCTCCTTGAAAACCATTGATTTAAAAACAGATGCTTTATTTTGGAATCATATCAAGAAGAGGCAATCGCAGTAGAGTTTCCTAGACTCTTTTTTTCTTAATTTAATCAAGGCTAAAGATATTTTATTTTGCTATTTGTTCCAGAACATGAGTGCACCTTCAGCTTATGGGTTCTGTCGTAAGATGGTCATATGCATTTTTATGAAGTTTTGAAGTGTTTCTTTTCTGTATCTTAGAAATACTGTACTCAGGTAGTATCTGTAGAAACTGTTCCTTTCAAGTGGGAAGTACTAAAACTTTGAATGTTCTTTGTCCAATTTTTTGTTTTCTCAGACTCCTTTCTCTTTTCATTGCATATCCTCTTCCTTGGTAATGTCTTCTATTTTCTTAGCCCATTTAAATGGATAAAATTTATAGCTGTAGCTCTAGGTAAATATCTCTTAAGCTTTAATCATATGCATTAGACTGAATTTTGTACCTCTCAACTTAGCTATCCCAGAGGTGATTCTAACTCAGCCTGTTTATAACTAAACTCATCACCTTCCTTCTGTGGATGGTTTGCTTTTGAATTTTCTATTCCAGTCACTAAACTATTATCCATTTTTTGATCAAAACAGAATAAAGTTTTTTTTTCTGATAAGCAGAGAATTCTACCTTTCTTTACCAATTTATCTTTTTTTCCCCTAATTACATGTAAACATTAGCATTTATATTAGCTATCACTTCCTCTAGGCAGACTTCCTTGGCTGAAAATGTCTGGGTTAAGTGTTTATTATTACATTCTATTGTAATTGGAAGTTTATTGGTCAGCATCATCATCTGTGCTGAAATATGGGACATTTCATAAAAAACCTTACTATAATTGTTATCCATGAGCTGTTGCCAATCTACAAATTCCTACTAATCGGAAATGCTATAAGAAATTGAAAGTGTTTAGAAACTCTTTTGGCAATATGACAAAGTAATCTGACATTTGATGGGTGTAATAATAAAGAATTTGGCCATGTATTTCTATTTCACTTCTCTGGCAATATATTTTTACTATGCCATACAAAAATACCAGTCAGTGATAGTTTGGGAATCACTACAGTAGAGGCAGGGATTTTATAGTCTGTGACTGTCAGTTGCAAATTATATCACCAGAACCCAATGCAGAACTTTACTCATAGTATTTACATTATTTTTATTGATTTTTTTAGGGGCAAAAATGCTAGTGAATATATATATTCAAATCTCACTTAAATTTGGCAATCAATGCTTAAATGAAGCAAACTTTTCAAATCTTAGAAAGCAATAAATATTGTGAAACACAGCACTCATGAGAAAGCATCTTCTATTTTTGGAGCAGCCAACAACTCTCAGTTGTAGGCATGACTTTCAAAATTCTCATTTGGAATAAAATCAGATTTTGAAATACTTATTTTCCCTGAAAAGTTATTTGCAATATTTTTAAATTTTCTAGTGTTTTGTCAAAAAATATTACAAATTCTTAAAAATGTTTAATACTTTAACTGATAGAAATATATATATTGCCTTTAAGATGGGCAAAAGAAGTATAGATAAGTTTTATAACTTCCGTAAGTCTTTCTCTTCAAGACTCTTTTTCTCAAAAATCTTTTATTTTCTAAAAACTCTTCCCTCCTCCCATCTTTACTTTTTTTTTTCTTGTCTTAACCAGAACTTTGGGAAGGAATTTCTTGAGCAATACTTTCATAATAAATGAATGAGTGTGTCTACAAAGATGAACAGTTTACAAATCAACTTTTGCTGTTAATGTTGTAGTAGATTATGTAATTATGTGTTCAGACTCTGCCTTTAGGACCAAGGCACTCATTTTTAGCTACTGCTGGGTTTTTTAGAATAATTCACAGCAAAAAATAAAAAAAATAAATAAAAAAAAATAATTCACAGCATATTCCCTCTTTAGGAATTGGCTTTTGCTGATAATGGCTATCTTACTTGAGGTTATACTCTTCCTGGGAATTTCCCACATTTAATGACTAGTAAAATGAGGAGAAAGGGGACAAATGACTACTACCATTGCTTCAGTTTGAAACAACTGCAGGTCTCTCCTAGTTCCCTAGCATCTCATGGATGGGCTGAGGTCTTTGTTATAATATTTTTACATTTCAGTTTCTCCCTCTACTCAAACCTGTTTTCTCCTTTCCATACAGGAATAGTTTCTGAAAGCATTTTCTAATAAACCATGTAAATGGAGATATACATCTCAGATTCCATTTTCTAGGGGAAGCCAACTTAAAAGAATGAATAAAACATGTTAGACTGGGATCGTACCTTATAGAGGCAGTCAAAAGACATATAAACTGAAATAAGTTTAAAAATATGGTAGAAGTCACAAAGGAGAAGCTTATAAACTAGTGGTTCAAATCTAAACCAAGCCTACTCACAAAGTATTAAAATGTAAATAGAATATCTGTGGGTAGAAATACAACAGTGACTATCTGGAGCAGTGATCCTGAAACTTCATTAAAAAAAGCACTATGTTGAAAACTAACAACAACAAAATTCTGGGCAGAAAATACACAATAACAGGCTTCAGAGAGCAACTGCTCATGTCAACTCTAGTCGAAGTCCATTTGTGTGTCCCTAGTGTTGAAACAAAGAAGAAAGAAGAAACAGGATTTAAAAAACAAAAAAGAAAGCAAGAACAAAATAAAATTTTTTCATTAATTTTTTTCAAAAGAATCATAAAATTTTGCATAGTGAAATTTATATTGGCCCACTTTGAAAAAAAAGGCTTTTCCCCATTGAATAGGAATTAAACTAGAGTGATTTATAAAAGTTTATCTCATGTTGCAGACATTTTGAGTACGTGCTCTCTGGGCTATGTAAAAATCAGTCCTGGCATTTTAGAGTGAGAACAATTATTATTTTTCTTTTTAAAGAGCATATATGTTGGTAATGTGTGGAGTTTTGACCTCAATGTTTTTCTTAATCTACAAATTTCCCCTTGGTAATCTTAATCACTTCCATGCGTGTGACTGCTACTTTTTCCTAATGACTTCTAATTGCTTGCTTCCAAATTCAGATCTCCCCTTGGGATATCAGATATAAATATATATTTGTCTGCTCTACTTTCATGATTGTGTTATAGTCTTTTAAAGTTCATCATAATCAAAAGCTTACTTTATTTAGTCATCCAAATGTGACCCCATCTTGTGCTTTACATTTGGGATGATATGATTTCCATCTACCCTGTTGGTCAGACTCTTCACCAAACCCTTTGTTTCCTCATTAATTGTACACAATTTGGTGTTAAATCATTCCTGAAGACTTTTTTTTTTTTTTTTTTTAAATTTTTTTTTTGTATTTATTTATGATAGTCACAGAGAGATAGAGAGAGAGGCAGAGACACAGGCAGAGGGAGAAGCAGGCTCCATGCACCGGGAGCCCGACGTGGGATTCGATCCCGGGTCTCCAGGATCGCGCCCTGGGCCAAAGGCAGGCGCTAAACCACTGCGCCACTCAGGGATCCCTCCTGAAGACTTTATATCATAAATATCCCTTGGATATAATCCTTCTTTCTTTTCTTGTTGATAGTGACTTGGCTCAGACCTCGGTGATCTCTTCCCTAGATTTTTGCAATCATTTACTTGTTTTCCTCTTCCAGTTTCTTTCTCAAGTGGCCAAGAAAGCTAGATTTCTGAAACTCCTCACTACGACTCTTCTTTGTTTAAGAGATTAAATTTCTTAGTATATTTTAACAGGCTTTTTGTAAACTTTACCCTACCAACTTTTCTACCTACATCTTACATTAAGTCCCTACATTAAGTGCTCTGGATTTGTAGTTCTATCTTGCCAATGGCCATGGGTAGATACAATATTTATATTAAGAAATAGAATTGAAAAAAATTTAAATATTTTAATTGATTTCCTTAAATATAATAATAAATCATTTCCTGGAAACATAAATGTGTTGTATATTTTATGAAAAGTAACCGTAGTTTCAAAATCATATAAGAAAAGATAGCATAGATTGGACAAAGCTCTTTCATATCTTATTTTATACGGAACAATGAACTAGATTCTTGGGTTTGCTTCTGCATTCAATTCATTGAAGTATTTTTTTTTTTTTTTTGGTTGCAGTATATGATAAAAATGTAGCCTCATACAGAAAAGCAGCTGGAAAAGGACAGGGCTTTTAATAACCATTTTGGATAATCATGGACATTTTTCTTTGATATCATATCCAAATTGTCCCAGTAGTAGTCTCTCAAAGACTAGTTACAATATGGAATCTGAATCCATATGAATTAACTTTGTATATGCCATTATATTAAAATTAACTGATCTGTCTTACACTATGAGCAGATATTTTAATCTTTCAGAAAATTTTGGCTCACTGATACACAACTTTTCCAATTTTTGATGCAATCTATTACAAAATTGTAGCAGATAAAATTTTTCCAAAATGCTATTTGTATAGAGGCTCAAATTGTATCATTGGGTAAAAAAAATCATGTCATTTTTTTTGTCTGCTTAATGTGACTAGCTCATTTCATTTATCTTCAAGAAATTTTCTGCCAAAAAAAAAAAAAAAAAAAAAGGAAAGAAAGAAATTTTCTGCCAAATGCCCAACTCTGTTTTTTGATTACCAACCCTTTGGAGTTAAAGTGGAATTTAATTAGAAAAGTGGCTAGTTGAGCTTACAACTCAAACAATTATAAAACTTTGTTTTTTCCCCTTTGATACATCAGGGGTACTGTGGTATGCAGTGCCGTATGCATACTTCCAGTTTATTATGGTGAGTATTAAGAACACATGTATTCAAGAACCAAGATTTACTCTGCCTCATTGAAGACATTAATTTTTAATAAAAGTTTTTCCTTTTGCTACAAGTACCTGATGGTAAAGAATGCAATGACTGCTAATACAATTTTGGCCACCCCCTTGATTCATGTTAAGACATATAGCAATTTTAATCATCGGGGCTTTCACATGCTATATTTGAACCTGACACAAAATGAAGTATGTTTGTGTTTTCTCTATATCCTATGTATTTAAATTGTATATGTATATATTTATATATGTTTTATATATTTTTAATTGTTAATTTTTTCCCCAGAATTTTAATGTAGCTTAAAAATACTAAAACACTGAAACTTTTTTACCCCAATGTAGCTCAGCATGGCATTGTTATTTATTTTTTGTCATGAATTTTTGCATAAATTGTGATTCTTAAATATTGCACTAAAGTATTATTTGTCTTGATTACTAAGCTTTTTGGTTTTCCCTTAAATTTTGCCTCACCCTAATTTCTACCCTATTAAGTCACTATTGCTTTGGTAATATCAATGCAAAGTTAACACAATAAAAAAGGCAAATGACATCTTAGTAGCAACAGAAACTTAGTTTTGACCTCATAGACCTCCTGAAATAGTTTTAGTGGCCATCACTGGGTCTCACTTTAAAAACACTGCTTCAAACTAAAATAATTAAAAAGTCATTTAAAAATAATTTATATTTTTAATAATTAACTCCCCTCCTTGCATCAAGTCCACAAAAAGAAAGTAAAGCTATGGGCTTTCAAAATTGTCACTATTCAGTATAAGGAAATAGATCAGTTCTTTAAAAGACTTATATGTTTAAAAGACTTGTTATAAGAGACATTGAGTGGAGATATTAAGCAGATAAGTGGCAACATTCTCAACATAGGGGTGAAAATCTTCCTTTATACATTTTTTTTATAATGAAGTAAACAAAATCTGTAAGCTTGTATGTTGTTCATATGTAACTTATTGAAGGCCATTTTCAGAATAACTTTCTGAATTTTGGCCATAATATAGATGATTATGTATCATGTGATTTTGTGGTTGCTCAAATAAACGAACAGTCTCTAACTGCTGCTCATTATCATTATCATTAGAGTGAGACATTTCTAATTATTTTCAAGATTATAAATGCCTTGAAATTAGGATCATACTTTTTACACCTTGAGATTCCCTACATCATTGAGTATCATGACCTAAACATAAATGTTTATTAAATTGAATTGACTGCATAAGCTGGAGGTTTACTAGCCAGGGTGATATGATTTTATTTTCAAGCCCTAAGAAAATAAAATTTGTTTAACTAAAAGGACAGTCTATGTTTCAGGTAATAGTAAATTCATGTGAAACTCTAGAAGCTTGAAATATTATTTTCAAAAATCTGTCATGACTAAGAAAAAAGAGCTCTTAGCTAGAAAAACAAATTTACATAGCTACTAAAGTTATCTCTCAATCTTCACCTTAGCTGATCAACTTTGTGTGTGGATAAACTATACATTACCATGTTTTCAAAAATAAAGACCTTAAAAAGATAAAGAATAATGAATTAAATGAGCAGGGCATTTAGAGACAGCTTTTAAAATTCTGGATTTTCTTCATTACAAATATTTTGTTAATGGTTAACCTTTTATTCATACTGTTAGAGGAAGGAAAGAGTTAGTATGATAATTCTCTTGCCATGTACAATAGCTTTGTGTAGTACGTGAAATTAAGAAGCTGAATTAGGCCACACTGCCAGAGCAGATAGAAAAAGGATTTGCCCGATTAAAGTGTAAGTTATTATTAGAGCTATTTTTAGGCCATGTGTTAAGTATGAAATATCCGTAAACAGTGAAGTCAGGGTCAGAATCTAGGAATCATATGACTATAGCATATAATGTAAATAAGAATCTGCATTCACTAGATGTCATGGGTGTTCAGCATTGACATGAAGAGCAAGACGGCATTCTTGTGTGATAAGGAGTAGGGATGGACAGTTTTAATCACTATGTGATTACCACTATGACAACAATAAAACCATGGTTTTATTCTAGGAAATGTTTTCTAGTAATTTATTCCATTCGAACCACCTCAAGAGGTAACAATCTTACTGTTGGATGGAAACAGAAAGCCTAAGAGCTTCACATAAACTAGAAAGCCAGAGGATTTATAAACTGACATTTTATTCCATAGAGGTTTTTATATAGACTCGCTGCATTGCTTAGTAAGGAAAATTCTTTTAGCTCACAAAAGGATTTAGACTGAGAAGTTCAAAAACTGGGCATTTTTTAAGTGTTTCTACTTCCTTAAGTGCTCAACTTTATGAGACTAAATCAGGGTTAGGGTGGAATGAAAGTTGCTCTTTAACAAGATAAATGCAATCAGTTTAATGACTCTTCTTGGAGACAAGGATGAGATGGAAGAAGTCATTTGTTCATTATGCTAATTAAAAAAGGGGATCTAAAGTCTATGAAAACAAAACTGATTAAAGCTTATCCAGTTTGCTTAGCGCTGGGAAGCACAAAATCCACACGTAGTGTGCAAGCCATGGGTATCGATTGGCATCTGTATGTGGTTTTTTTTTTTTTTTTTTTTTTTTTTTTGCATGTGGTGAATATGGTTTTTGGTTCTTACCTATGATTGTTTGACATATTAAACACATATGGAAAATAGAAATTCAAGAAGAGGGAAATCACTGAGCAGGCCAGAAGGAAACTCTTACTATTCCATTACAATTAAGTAGCACATAAACTAAGGCATATATATATATATATATATATATATATATATATATATTTATATCCTAATGGCTTTCTTTTATGAAACTGCTAAGAAGTCCAGTTGAAACAGTATTCATAATATATAATGCTGGCTTGACAACAGAGAAAAATGTTTTTCGCCATCTTTTTTCCATTAGCCAGTCAGAGGGAGCTTACAGGGATATAAGAGTTTAATCATCATTTAACAGCTCTTTTTGATCCACCCCATATCCTTGGTGAGGGCTGGAAAGTGTTTCTCTTGCACTCATAGTTTCAGTTGATAACAAAAGTTCTAGTATATGAATGAATATGCACGACACGGAACTTGGAGCTGCTGAAAAGAAAATAGAAAGTTTATTTCTGCATGGGGTTAAATGTAGAGCAACCTCTTTCCTAAGAGTCAAGAGATCAAATGGACTAAAATTTGGAATTAATTCCATGTGAAACTTCATATCCCGTATTAGAACAAAATGACTATGTTTTCCAAACATTTTTATATGATGACATATATTTCAAATCATAAATATGAAACTGATGAAAAATTTGGAAAACTTGCAAGCCCTCCCCATTTTTAATAGTTTGATAGAAGTGATATGTATTTATTAAGTAAATCTGGTACTTCCCACTGGCATTGTACCAGATTTATTTCATATAACTTACATTTTTTTTTCCAAGCAGAGCAGATAGAAAACAGTTCACATTTCATGTTATTTAATAAGTTTTTTAGTGTTAAGACTCTGCTTAACCATGTGTTTCCCTGTGCAGTTTTATTCAGTGTGTGTAGACAGAATCAGTTACATTCTATATGAACTTAAAATGCTCTTTCCTTAAAAGGTTCCCAATAGTAAGCCTATTTGGGAAGACTATGGGTGTCTGGGATTCCAAAATAGTAAATGATACTGACAAAGTAATGACAAATAAATAATAATGCTGTATCAATATTGGTTAGGTTTCCACCCTTGAACATTATGAATACTAGTTTCATCCATATTTTTAAGATAATGTGATATGGTAATGAGAAAAGAAGATAAAAAAGATGGTAGGAGACATGAATTTCTGAATAGATTGGAACTTAAATTGGATAAAATAACATTAAAATAAGGTTCTTGAAAATGAAGTTACAATAGTACAGTGTCTCAGCACCTTGGGATTCTAAATCTCAAGGGACTTCATGCTACCTCTTGAAGCCTCCAGAAGTGACAATTAAAAAAAAAAAATCCATTAAAAAAAAAAGATAATGTGATATGGAGAGTAGAAGCGTGGATGTCAAAGTTAAAAGATTTGAGAGTTCTCTAACACTTACCAACCTTGGGACATTGACTAATTCATTATTTCCCTAACCATATTTCCACATTAGTAACAGAAGAATAACCAGGCTTTTTCTAACTCCCAATGTTATCTAGGGACAGTTTATTCCAGAATATAGTCTGCTTGTTCCCTACACAGGAGTCACTTGGATGCCTATTAAACAAATAGATTCTGGAGCCTAGAGATGACTCAGAAAATTAACATTTGAAGGTATACACCAAAAATCTAATTTTTAGCAAGTTCCCCACCTGATGTTTGAATTATGATTCACAATATAATTCCCAAGGAATAATATATTATGCAAATTAAGAGTTCTATATATTGTTTGTACTTTTGTGTTAGTAGAGATGTTACATCTATGATTTTAGGGCTCTTATTTTTATTCAAAAAAGGTGTGCCTATTAAAATAATAGGACTTTACCAATCTCAGTGTAAAAGCAACACACTTTGATCTTGATCTCTAGCCACATAGGGAGTATCCTTACTCCATTATCATTATTATTGTTGTTCTCATAATTATTATTTGGCTTCGCCACTTGAGGGACGTAGCACATACTATGAATCTTGAAAAACAAATCTTTTAATATTTGAACCACTCAATAGCATCTTGGCTTTAGTATAATTATTCTCAAAGTGTAGACCCAGAACCAGCGTCATCATCTTCACCTGGGAATTTGTTAGAAGACATGGAGTGGAACCCAGCAAGATCTGTTTTTATAAGCTTTCAAAGTGATTGGGATGCACACTAAATTATGGGAGCCACTGTTCTAGGTTAATAGGACTAAAGACTAGTGTTAGAGGATAATTTCACTCATCCCTCAGGGTATATCCTACATTAAGCCTGGCTGATCTTCAGCAGGAAAATGGAGCACATGCTATTTAACACAGGTTCACACATTGTATTTATCTTCTCTTTTTTTTTTATTTATTTATTTATTTATTTATTTATTTATTTATTTATATTTATCTTCTCTTAATTCAGGATAATTGTGGTAGGACCAGTGCTGTTTTTCACAACTTATCCTATTGTCAGGCCACTCCATTTATGTCTCCTCAAAGGCAGCCCAGAGAGTCCTCTAATTCTTATATTTGAGGATAGACTTTAAGACAACTCCCGATAACCCTTAAAGATAAAATTTCTGGCAGGAGGTATCTGGTTCTTTTAGAAAAAGCCTTGATCTTTTCTCTATACCTAATTGTACTGAAAGATTAGCTATCTTTTCTCTTCTATTGGGAACTGAGATAAGGAAACTGACTGGAGTTTATTTTCAGCTGGAAGCCCACAGGGAAATGAAAGTTATGCTAATGGTATGCTGAGAATTCTAACACCATTTGAGATCTACATCTAAAACATAAAGCAAATTCTTGTGGCCAATTTTTATCCAGTCTCGTATATTCACAATTTGTAAGAGGTAGTCTACGAAAAATTAATTTTCTTCCATCTATTTTTCTACTGAGGTTATGATGGGAAAACATCTATGCTATTATGAAAATTTATAAAAGAAAATCATTTAATTTTTTATAAGGATGACATATTCTAGGCTGGTGTTCCCTTTGGCACACATACTGAAGAGCAGCGCTTCTAACACTGGTTTTACTTGGTGCACCGTCAAAGCTTTGTCTGAAACGTGCAAGTGAGAGGCTGATGTTCTGTATCCTTTCCTTTTTACCTTTTTCCTTGTCTCCTTCTGCCACTGATTCTGCTTTTCTGATTTTGCCTTTTCCTGATGGGGCCAGTGCTGCAAAATATGTGGTTTTCTCATCTGTGGCTTTCTCTATCCACTTGTACTCTTTCTGGTGGGCTTGGCTAGTTAGGAAGCTTCACAGTTCTAATCCCTCTCACAAGCATCACCAGCAGCTCTAGAATCTCCAAACACAGTTAAAATGGGAAATCGATAAAATATAATACCACTCTCATGGGTACCACTGACTAGTCCGGGTTAGACCCCTCATCAGGACCAGTACAGTTCTCCGTTTTGGAAATTAAAGAACAAAGCTATTCAAATCATAATCTAGTGTATCTGCGATGAAAGGGATGTAAACTTGGAAGCTGAGGTCTGTTGTGCTCAGCTATGCAGAATGGGAATCATAAAACTTTGTTCTTAAAAAAGTGACAGGAGAGTGAAAAAGGTGCCCAGAGAGTTGCAGGGGACAGAAATGGGGAGAAGGAATGCTGATGCTCTTTTAGTTCTGGTTCTTATTTATTCCTGATGTTAGGACTTACCCTAGTGCAAGGATCTGAGAAGCAACATTTAAATGCATTTCCTTTTTGTGATAAGCTAACTCAGTAGGGTTCTATTTCAAACAAAATGCTTGAATCAGTTTAATACTATCTTTGAGTTTCTTGTTGCAAATGCAGCTAAATTGGTTTCATGAGGTTGGGTGAGAAACCTAAAGAACATGTCTCACATTTTTGTGAGTTCTGAGTTCAAAACATTATTAAAGATCAAAGTTTTGAAAGCACAGACCTTCTTTTTGAAGCAGTTTATGCTCATTCTTTATTAATACAATTATACATATATGTTGCTTTCTATATTTAATTTAATAAGGTTAAATGTTACATGAGGGTGACATTCATGTTCATTATAATTTAAAACCATGTTCTTTTCGGGAAGCCTGGGTGGCTTAGTGGTGGAGTGTCTGCCTTCGGGTCAGGGTGTGACCCTAGGGTCCTGGGATCAAGTCCTGCATCGGGCTCCCTGCAGGGAGCCTGCTTCTTCCTCTGCCTGTGTCTCTGCCTCTCTCTGTGTGTCTCTCATGAATAAATAAATACAATCTTAAAAAAAAACCCAACCAAACCATGTTCCTTTTAAACATGTTTATAGTTTGTAACCTAATTATATTTTTAGATATTTGTCATATATCTAAGAGTAAATATATGAGATGCATGCTTTAATATACTCCTTTCATTAATATATACATTATTTGATACTTTTATACTGATCCATAGTTATATGAGAACTGATTCATTTCATAAATAATATTAGCATCTTCGTATCTTAATATACTTCTACATGTTCAAAATAATTGGAAAAGAATATTATCAAAGTCAGAAAGAAGAAAAAGAACATGTTTTATTTTAGTGTAAACTGAATGACTCATAAATTTAATATTCAAATATGAAAAAATAATAATGTTAAAAATAAAAATAGGTAAAGATACATTTTGAATTTTGCTGCAATTTCTGGAATAAAAAAATTTTGGAAGTCCTATATTGTCAGAGATAGTAAATAATGTATTAAGCAAATCCACCTATAATTTTTTTGTTCTTAAGATAGTTGTAGATGTGAGATTATGTGAATATATAACACAAGAAATTATAATTGAAAAAAAAAAGACTGAAAGTTTTGTTAGGCACTGGTTCCAAGACACTTTTCTGAGATCACATTTCCCTTCTCAAGTAGCACTTTATTTATGGTTCTTCCTCCAAATTGCAGCCATGTGGTTTATTAAACCAGACACTAAAAATCTTGTTATTTATCTGTATCTTGTTTCCTTGATTTTTTTTTTTTACCATCAAATTTGGTCTTGGATTTCTAGATTTTCCATTTGTTTCTGGAAATGGCATTGTTTTAGATAGGCTTCTTTTAATTTCTACTTAGGAATTTCTCATTAGGAAAGGAGGGGAATCAGCATTTATTGATTCCTTATTGAGTGCCAATCAACTTGTATGGATTACTCAGTTATGCTAGCCATGTAACACGAACATAAATTTGCATTTTAAGATTGAGATTTTCTTCTAAGTAAATAAGACTTAGAGCAACTAAAACACTTGCAAGAGTTCAGAGCTTTGAGAATTAAAGCCGGAATTTCAATTTCAAGCCTGTGCTCTTTCTAATACATCTGTCACCTGGTTCAAGTAAATACTAATGTGTGAAAACGTGGAACTGAGTTTCATATCATTGAATGAGTAGTTTGATACAAATATTTGTTTGGTAGTGTTGGACCATCTTGCATACTTTGAAACCCGTTTATTTTGGCCAAGTTGAAGTTTGTACATTTGTTGAAGTCAAAGGGGATTTGTGACAGAAAAGATGGCTCTGCCTCATTAATTGTATGAAAGTTAATCACAGAACTCTTGATTTCATGGCAAATTGTTTTGGTAGATGGTTTTTTTTTTTTTTTTTTTTGGTAGATGTTTTTAGATGCTTTATAATATATATTTGCTTTTCTCTTACAAACAGAAGGAATAGATCGAAGGCATAAAGTCAGTCTTATTTCTTTTGCCTTTCAGTAGGCATTAGACTCTCCAAATTGAGAGCTGAAGTGCTCAGTATACATAATTTACATTAGAAAAGATTGACTTTGGTGTTACATAGTTCATATTTCACTCAATTTGATTATCTGATAAAAATAATCATTTATTACAAGATCATTAAAATTTGGTTATATTTGAGCTAAGTAAGATGTGAATTATGTGTATGTTTTGAATATTAACAGATAGAAAGTAATGAATTCTACAGTCTTGAATAAACATACTTTTACCCAGAATAAGGTAACCACAATAGCCAGAGTTTGCTGACATCTAGTTTCTCAACAATGTCACAACAAAAAAAGATATGCAAAAAGAGGCACTTTTAAGTTTGGAATTTCCTGAGACAAAGTAATAGCTCCCTTCTGAGACTTTATTTGGGCGTCCCAGAAGACCTATTTTTGTGTTGGCTGCTTGCCAGCTGTATGGGAAATTTCTTCCTGTATGCTGAAGTCTTACAAGGGCATGGAGGCCAGGAATGCATCATACCATGAAAGTGCTGTAGTACACTGAAAATTGAGGGTCAATGAGAGATTAATACATCTTGGCAAATGTCTTGAAAGAATATAATTTTTTTGATTCTTTGGCCTTTCTGATCTAAACAATTTTGGGGAGGGAACTGAGCACATACGATGGATGGAAATGGGTCCCTCCTAGTTAAACCTCAGATAATGGAAAGGGAAGGAGAGGAAAGGAAAAAAGAGAAAAGGGAAAAGAAAGAAAGATAGTAAGAGAGAATGCACAGGTCATTCAATCAGTCCAGAACAACTAAGAAATTTTGTGTCCTGACATATATTGCTAACTTTGATTTCTAGGAGCAAACAAATCCTTTGTACCTTAACTTTCAAATAGTTTTCATCTATTGTGATACCTTTGGTTCCATTTCATTTTCATCCTCAGTCTCTACTCTCCACTTATGTTAGAAGCAGGTATGATCCTGATACAACTTTGTTTCAGATTCTTATTCTTTGTAGGTTTCAGTGCATTGAGACACTTGCCGTGAACTAGCTGAAGTTTGGAGGAACAAAAATGGCAGCATTTCTCTTCCATACGGTGCTAGGCATTTGGCTCCCGATGTTCACACTCATATAGGTTACCATCTAGGTGTCCCTGAATTTCATTAAAAGCTATACATTACATTGAACAGCTGAAACTTACTCTGTGGAAAGTAGAATGATACACATGCATTTTCCATTCATAATATCTAAAAAACTAGTATATTAATCTCATGCAGCCTTACAGATGAATGATACTTATGTATCTACACAGAATAGAAAGTATTATTGATTATTTTGAGTTACTATGAGGGCAAAAGCAATTTTTTTTTTTTGTTTGTGTGTTGTATCTTTTATTTTTTTCCTGATGACTTAGAGATGTTTTTTTTCCTATTGGGTTAACTGTTAATGACATTTCACATTCTTATATAGTACAGGCCTTTCAAAAAACATACATTTTCACAATTGCTCTTGTCAAGTACAACACAAGGCTATGTCTTTCACTCATATTTTTGCCCTCAAGCCTCATATCTTTCATTCATCTCTCTCTTTGCAGTGGTATCCAAAAGTTAACATGTAGACAAAATGTCTTTTTGGCTTTAGGACCAATGATCTATATTGGTAAAATCTAAAACCTAACATGAGTCATTTAAACATCAGTTTTTCTTGGAAAAAAAAGGTGTATGGAACTATTTCTACTTAATCAGAAGTAGCAATAGCAATGGGAGCAATCAGGTTCTATCTTCAGAGGGAGCAGGAAGGCCTCTTGGCCTACATGGCTAGAGGCAGTGTCTAAATGCTGATGTTTGATTGAACCTAGATATCTACCTATATGTATACTATAAACAACAATATGCTCCTGCATCAAGGTAGCTCACGTAAGCATTCTGCACCATATATTTTGCTGTGGATTCTGCATGACTAGTGGTCTTTGTGAATTTCCCTTCTCTGGTTTTTGAAAACTGATGCTAATCAAGACACCAAATACCATTTATGTGAGGGAGAGGAAGCAATGTTGTAGGAATACATTGTCAAAATAGTGTTGTATAACAATACCACCTCAAAATTTAGTGGCTTAACCATAAGCATTTGCAATTTTACACTAATAAGCATACATGCTTGCTGGGCCATGTTTCTGGTTGGTTCTCACCCACACGTTAGTGGTTGAAACTTTGCTGAAATTTGCTAGGATCTTTTCTGTTTCTGGATTTTCAGCTGGGACAACTAGACTGGATTGGGTCTGCTCCATAGGCTCCCCCATGGCGGTGTAGATTAGGTAGGAATCCACAAAAAGGAAAAGAAGACAGAAAGAAATGAAGGCCATTAGACCCAATTTGATACTGGAGCATCATCACTTTCCTCACTCTCTTAACCAAAGCAAGTCAGAACTCTATTTCTGAGTCACTGTGTAGACAAATAGATTCCTCTTATGGAATGAGTTCATTGTGGAGGGCAGGAAACATGGTGAATTTGACTATTTTTTCAATAAATATACTGCAAGGAATTCTACATATACTTTAAAAGGCAAAAAAAAAGTTTCTTATAGATGTTTAGTCCCCATTTATAATATTTGCAGTTTAGTATTCAATTTTCAGTAGACTTGAAAATTACTTGAAATTAATTAGTTATCTAAATAAAATATTTCAACAAAACTCTTCTATTGTTCTTAAAAATAGAATGCTTGTATGCTAATGTCACCATGTGAACAATATTGTTATATCCTTGCATTTCAAATCTAACTTTAAACTGTATAACCACCGATCTCCTAAAACAGTGAACTCAGCAACTTAGTGTTATGCTCTAGGAATCCCTCTTTGGAACACACATCAATGTAGCAAAATATTGTTTTTAATTAACAAAATGCCAGGTCCATATGTTGCCCACATCCTCATTGAAACTCCTGTTGACATCAACAAGAATATTTTACACAGCATATGGTCTTAATAGGTAACAATTTCTATTTTGAATAATTATTTTAACTTACAAACAATAAAGGCTTTTAATTATAATTTTACTTTTTCCTTCAGTTACCATTCTTTTAAGGGGTCTTAGGTTTAACAGCAAAAACATTGTAACACATTTAAAAGCCCATTAATTTAGACAGTAGACAGTTTTGCAAGGCTGATATATATTAAGATAAAATATGCAAAAGTAATAGTTGGATAAAACATGTGCATTAATTATAGAAGTAAAAATAATTCCCTGTAATTTATGTTACATTTTTACATTTTCTGGTTTTACTTTTATACATGTTTGCTATTTGAGGAAATAAAAATAGCTGAAATTTGGATTGAGTTTTTCGCAAGTTTTATCTGAAAGTAAAGTGGACAAATATTTACATCATAAACAATTTATGCTTTATTTTACTAGAATGAATTTTAGTGGACTAATACTATTCAAGAATGAACAAAAAATGCAGTTCAAGAGCACAAATATTAGAGTCTGACAGAAAGAGATATTAAGTCAAACTCTGCAATAACATGAACTGGATAACTATAAGGTTTCTTACCAAAGTCACAGTATTCTTATCTGTAATACGGGAATAACAATGAATCCACATATAGATGACGAAGGGATTAAGTGACATAAAAATTTTTTTACTTAGTACCTGATAGAAAAAACATCACCCAAAACTAAGAACATATATACTAAGTAAACTGAAGTTTTTATGTTTTGTACTATTTTTATCTTTATTGGTGGTAACTTTCTCATACACTTTTACTTTTACTTACTTCTTCATTTTTTCCTTCTCCTACTTTCCTCCTCCTCTCCAGTATTAATATTAATATTAGAAAATATGACTACTACAGATGTAATAAAACTGTTTATTCACTGCTTATTTTTAAGTTTCTTCCCTTCAAACAAACAGAGAAATGTGTAAGCTTATAGATCTAGTTAGCACCGCATTCGTTACCGTGAGATATTTTATTCTTATTTTCTTCATTTTGATTGTAGATCTTTCACACAAGGCTTTTCATAAACCATAGGCATCAATTCACTCTGGAGAATCACATAAATGACCTAGCAAGAAATTCACTCTCACTTTTGCAAATTACAAGGGCTCTTTAGTGAGGTGGGAAATGAGGATGACATTTAAGGCTGATTTCCTATTAAGTTTTTTTTCAGTGAAATATTGGACTGCTGAAAATGAAGTAAAATGTGGTTCATGATAATAGAGAAGGCAGCAAGTGAGTTAATTAAATATGTACAGTAATTTTTCCTTTTTCAAAAGTAAATCTATAAAGAAATATAAGAAATAATTCTTTTAAATATGTATTATTTACACTGCCTTAAAATAATAAATGTATTTACAATGTATTTTTGGGGGTGCCTGGGTGGCTCACGGTGGTTGAGCGTATGCCTTTGGCTCAGGGCATGATCCCGGGGTCCTGGAATTGAGTTCTATGTCAGGCTTTCTTGTGCAGAACCTGCTTCTCCTTCTGTCTATGTTTCTGCCTCTCTCTTTCTGTGTCTCTCATGAATAAATAAATAAAAATCCTTAAAAAAAGTATTTTTTAAACTATCATAGGTGAAGTGCTTCAGAATAATTTAGGAAAAAAAGAACTTTAATTATCAGTGGTTGTCAGTTTTCTTTCTTAGCATGTGTAAAAAAAAAAAAAGATAAACGCTACATCACACATTTTGTCGAAACAAATGTTTATAAATATAAAATATGTTTATGGACTGAATCCATGTAAGTAGATAAATACTAATCAACTGGGATATGGAAAAAAAAAAGCTAGTCTCCTAAAAATAAATTTCTAATTCTGTTATAACATGATTATTATGATTATTAGGGTATTTAGAGTTTGGTTGAAGTTTGAGTTTAGTTAATTGGCTTTTTAAGTCTGCTGTGGAAATAGATTTCACAGCAGTTTCTCATTCTCGTTTTATACAAATATGCCAATTGGTAATTCCTTCCTTCCTTCCCAGTTGGTGAGTTTGAAGTTCACGTTGATGTGATGTCATATGTGCTTGGGGGTATAGCTGTACAGGAGGGTGGTGTGATAGGAGGAGGGAAGTGTATAAAGGATGTGCCAGTTTCCAATTCAGTTAAACTGAGTGGAGTGGAGATATTTCAGACAAATATCCTACTGGCATTCTCTCTGCCTAATGAATGGGGAATATGGGTCTCATAGCACAAAACTACCTAGGGATTCAAAGGCTCCACCTATTTTTACAAAAATCGCCAATATGTTTGATAGTGAATATTAATTTATATCATGCTGTGATTTTTAAACCTCTGGAAAATTGTAATCAAGACCTTTCATGGTTCTTTTGAGCATACCATTATTGTGGGATTTTTTTTAAGTTATGACTAGAAGAATTTTAAAATAAATGTCAAGACTTTGTTGTGTTTATTATGAAGGTTTAAAGTATATAGATGTATATTTATACATCACATAATTACAGATCCTCTTCTATAGCTAATCATGCATACATTTCCATTACACTCAAAGCTTCCATTCCTTAATCAAGCATTCTGTGATTATGCAAATTTGAAAGATAATGAGGTACACCCTATAACAGATAGCAAATCAGCATTGTTAAATAAGTCCTAAAAAATGAAAAATTGACTCTTTTGGTTCTGAAAAATCTTAGGGAACTTTCGTAATTAGTGGATTATTCACATAGAAGAAGGTGGCACATTGTCATATGTTATATTGGTTTTCTATTTCCATTTATTTGGTTATTTTATTTCCTTATTCTGAGTGATTAAATATTCCCCAAATTTCTGGTCACATACAGCAATCAGAAAAATTATGAAGTACATAAAAGAGGACTTCAATCCAGATACACACTTGGCATGCCTTTCGCCTACTGCTAGTACAGAATTGTTGTAAGGGTTCACTTTCCATGGATCATTTGCCTAATGAAAGTGTGACACTTTGACATCAATGGTAGAATTTTAGGTTGTTGTATTTTCTCAGCCAGGGTGTATTTGACAGCAGACTGTTTTGTAGACATCAAGCAAACAATTATGTTTTTCATAATTTGTAATTTCTTACACAACTGTTGATCCCTTCCATGTAATTTTGCTTTAATCATTGCAATGGACTATGTAGTGGTTATTTGCAAGCTGAAGTGCATTTTTGTTGAAAGTTTTCATTTCTTTCTCTTCTCAGAAAGGAACTCACAGCTTGGGAGGAGTTGAAACAAAATGTTAATGTGTTGTTTTATTCAGCTATTTCTGTTAATAGGCCTTTGTTAAAGGTGGGTTAGTAAATATTTCCTCTTCGAAAGTGAGGAAAACATCACAATATAAACCTTATTTTCTGGAAGATATAGGGAGAGGGACTAGAGATTATTTTAAGGGTGCAATAGCTATTCAACAATGTGATGTGGTTTAGAATTAGTAAGAGACTTTCCCATCTTAGGACATTTTCCCTAGCTGTATGTGATGGAACCTGAAATGTTAGTTACTTTCAGTTAACATATGAGTGAAGACAGACCCAGTGATCAAGCCATGCTTAAAGGTCCTAATAGTCTAAAATAAAATTGTAGGGACAACTGGGTGGCTGAGTCGGTTAAGCACCCAACTCTTGTTTCAGCTCAGGAAATGATCTCAGGGTCATGAAATGGAGCCCCAGGTGGGCTCTGTGCTCAGGGTGGAGTCTGCTTGAGATTCTCTTCCTCTCCCTCCCCCTTCACACCCCCCCCCGCCACTGCTTGAGCGCTCTCTTCCTCTAAAATAAATAAATAAATAAATAAATAAATAAATAAATAAATAAATAGATTAAAAAATCTTCAAAAAAAAATATAAGGGTGCCTGGGTGGCTCAGCTGGTTAAACATCCAACTTTTGATTTCACCTCAGGTCATGATCTCAGGGTTGTGGGATTGAGCTCCCATCCGGCTCCAGGCTCAGTCCCTTGTATCTCCCTCCTTTCATTCTCTGTCTCCCAAATCAATCAATGTTAAAAAAATAAAATTGTAACACATTTGATTTCATTATATATACATTTTAAACAAATAAAAAACAACACTCTTATTCTTCTTCAAAATAATATTAAATGAGGTTCCGCTCTTTAAAGGCAGGACAGAAAGCAACCTGCAGATGTCCATGAGGAAAGCAATGTTTTATTTATTTATTTTTTATTTATTTTTTTAAAGATTTTATTTATTTATTTATGACAGTCACACACAGAGAGAGAGAGAGAGAGAGGCAGAGACACAGGCAGAGGGAGAAGCAGGCTCCATGCAGGGAGCCCGACGTGGGATTTGATCCCGGGTCTCCAGGATCACGCCCTGGGCCAAAGGCAGGCTCCAAACCTCTGCACCACCCAGGGATCCCGGAAAGCAATGTTTTAGAGGATAAAATCAGATTTTCTCAAAAGTCTACTTCATTAGCTTCAAGATGGTAATTGGAAAAACTAATATTAGAAGAAATCATGTTTCTCTCTCTCTCTCTCTTTTTTTAATGAAAGATGCATATTCATTTCAGGTCCAGGGGGAAGTTGATAGTTGTGGTCATTATTTGTTAAGTTGAATTCTTTCAGATATATTACACTTTATTGATTATTTGCATCAGCTACTTGCATTTGAAGAGGCCCACAGTGTTGTACTTCTCTAAAATTCCCAGTCATTTTCTCTCTCTTTGCAGTTTCTGTACCCTTTATTATTAGAAAGTTTAATTTCATAGTCCTTTTGGTCACTACTACAGTTCCATTACATTTTATCATGGATAATATTAGAAGGTTTTTTTTTTAATATTTTATTTATTTATTCATGAGAGAC
Organism: Vulpes lagopus; assembly: GCF_018345385.1. Lineage (NCBI taxonomy): Eukaryota > Metazoa > Chordata > Mammalia > Carnivora > Canidae > Vulpes > Vulpes lagopus. The sequence goes on from NC_054827.1 coordinate 65,409,692, forward strand.
ATAAAGAGAGAGAGGCAGTGACACAGGCAGAGGGAGAAGCAGGCTCCACACAGGGAGACCAACGTGGGACTCAATCCCGGGTCTCTAGGATCAGGCCCTGGGCTGAAGGCGACACTAAACCACTGAGCCACTGGGGCTGCCCTAGAAGGGTTTTAATCAAGGTATTTTTATTTCTGCAAACATTTTTTGCCATTCAACAAATATATTTCCCTCCACTTCAGGAGGTAGTAGATAGAACCTAGAGTAAAAAAAGTCAACATGATGAAGAGATGTTTTAGCTTATTGGTGATGAACGCTGCATGTAGACCTGTATGTATTGAATTTCCAAAGACTAAATTTGGAATGTTCAGACAGGCTTTATAATGCTGGAATCTAGATCATTGGAAGATAGATTTAATGCTAATAAATTGTAGACTAGGGATGATGCAAGTTAAGTCTGGGGCATGAGGACTGTGGAAAACATGATTCTACGTATGTTGAGGGTAAAGCCAATATCAGATTCTTGTTCTATGCTTGCCTTTTGGAGGCCTGGCAGGGGACGATCTTCAAAATGGGAAAGCCACAGGTTAAAGCTGACATTTTAATGACTATATATACTCAAGATGGTCTAAGTTTAAAACAGAAATGAGTCCATTTCTGCTAGTAAAGATTATTATAAAATGGCAAATTTTAATATTTTATTATACAGTTCTTTATTGAACATCTACCATAATATAGAAACAAAACAATGTCCCTGCTCTAGTAGAATTACTTATAGAGCGAATGGGGGGGGGTGAGATAAGAGTTTTTAGTTGCCAACAGAATTAGTTGCTTCTTGGCTAAGTTGATTTTGTTATAGGAAGTTAATGTTACATTTCTGTACATCTGGTAGTGAATGTACATTCAGAATAGACATTTAGAACTCATCCATATTATCTTAGTCTTTGTGCACAGAGTTCAGCTATTTTAATTCTTTACAAAACTTTTAAACTTTATAGAAGCAGAGGCTCAGAAGCAGAAACAATTACATTTTAAAATCACTACTGCATGGTATTTGTCAGAATCACTAGTTTTTCATTAACAGCCATGGCTTTCATGTCACTCCCTTTTTTATTTTTGCATTCATTATATGGGGGTATCAAAAAATAATATCTATTAAAATTTAGAAAATACTCCTACATATTTAGAAAAAAATAATACTTTTTAGATGGATAGACATAATTTTGTTATCTTAATAGCACCCCCTCAAAAACAGATTCAATATTTATCAATTCATTGTTAATAGCTCTTATAAGTTACTAGCTCCTTGTAGATGCTCCTGTTACATTTCAAATGTATTAGTTATCTCTCAGCAGTTATTAGATGTACTGTACTATGGCTACATTTACAATACTTACTAATTTAGTGATTTTTTAAAATTTTTATTTATTTATGCTAGTCAGAGAGAGAGAGAGAGAGAGAGAGAGAGAGGCAGAGACACAGGCAGAGGGAGAAGCAGGCTCCATTCACTGGGAGCCTGATGTGGGATTCGATCCCGGGTCTCCAGGATCGCGCGCTGGGCCAAAGGCAGGCGCCAAACTGCTGCGCCACCCAAGGATCCCTAATTTAGTGATTATTATGTATGTGTTTTCATTTTAGCTGCATATTTCCTAAGAACTATAACTAAAGTTAGGAAAGTTACCATTGTTCTATAGAACACAGGAAGGGCCTTGTTGGTCAGTAGCATTATTATACTTATGGGAAGCCAGAGCTGGGTCCCTGTTCTATAAAAAATAACACTGAGATTGTTAGGCTTTTCACAGAAACCCAGAAATAGACGAGACACACACTGAGAAAGTTGGGGGAGTAACAAAGACACACTTTCCTTTATTATGCAATTTTGCTCAGGGCTTGCTTTGTTTTATAGTTATGATTTATGGCTGTGGGAGATCCCCAAGCACTTACATGATTTCACATTATCATCTTTCTGCTTTCTGGAAAGATTTAAGTACATTTGAACAGCTGACATTGACACAAAGTTTTGTTTAGCATGGAAGTGCTCCAGGAATTTCGTTCATATGTGGGAGACTACTTGTATTATACATGAAACTTATGTGAAGAAATTTACAATATTCAACCATCTGAAAATATGTATGAAACAACAGGTTAAGTGAAGACATACAACAGTGCTTTAATTGCCCTTTTCTTCCTTAAAGTGGAAGAAGTTTATCTTCTCTGTCTCTACCACACAGGAGGCCACTGCTGCTAAATGCCAACACTGTCACCAACGCAGTGTTCATCAAAGATTTAGTCATTATCATAAATGGAGCCAAGCAGGAAATTCTTGTTCCAACTAGCAGTGATTTCTGGCCTGCCTCCTCCAAGAAGAACACTTGCAGTAAATGCAGGCTTTCATTTAATTGACAAAAGACTTCACCATAAAAATAGAGTGCCTTGAACAACTTGGACCTAATTGGGAGTAATGGTTCAGAGAGAAATTGCCAAGGGAGATTTTTTTCTCTTCTTCTTCATGTATAAGTGATTGTATATGAAAAAGAATCAGAGCTGATAAATAGTGAAAGCTAGATAAACCATCCATTACTCACTCAACTTTCAGTTTAGTATATATAACTATAAAGTAAAGCATTTTATGAGTTTAATATACCACAAGAGATAATCATTAAAAGCACATTGGATATACTTACAAATCTGTGAATAGTTTTACATGGCCCCTTTTTAGGTTTGGCAAAACATCACTATCCTTATTACTAACAATACAAATTTTATTAGGAGTCTAGATACAGAAAGTCCTTGACTACTATGCTATATCCAAGGAAAAATGAAATATCATATTTCTTTTTTTTGTATAAAACCAAAAATATACAAAGTAACAACAAGAATAAATGTTTGGTTTGCCCTATCAGTTGCAATAGGAAATCACAGTGATTTTGAGAAAAGGTGATTGGGAATTTAATGATTTTCAATAAGTTTAATCTTAAATATTTGATTTTTGACATTTATAATGGCGTTTAGCATTGGCATGCTATGAAAGCAAAATCAGACGATCATATCAGTTGACACAGAAAAAGCATTTGACGAAATATCCACTCTAACTCATAAAAATGTCTAGCTTACATCATGTTTAGTGATGGAAAATTGAGTATTGCTCCCCTAGGATTGGGAGAAAGAGTTTTTCATTTTAGCCCTGGAAATTTTAGCTACTACAGTAAATTGAGACAAATAAACCTGTAGAGGATGGAAAGGAAAAAAATGAACTGGTCTCTGCAGATGACATGATTATAAATGTAGGAAAGCTTAAGGATCTAAAAAACACTTATGGAACTAATAAGTTAGCATGATACAAGACTGTAATGAGGTATCTGACTTCATTATTGATGTTGACTGTGAGAGCTTTTGTTTTAGAGCAGGGAGGGGCTATGGGAGAAGGGGAGAGAGAATCTTAAGCAGACTCCTTGACTAGCACAGCTCCCCAGGCAGGGCTTGATCTCACAATCCTGACATCCTGACCTGAGCTGGAATCAAGAGTCAAGTGTTTAATCAGATGAGCCACTTAGGCACCCTGACAGTGAGGGCTTTTAAGAGTCACTCATCCTTTACGCACTTATGACCCATACATGGACTAGCTGATGAAAAAGCCTGGGTGGTCCATCCTTTGGTTTTAGTAGGGAATTCAAACCATGTAAGTGCCTTCCACTGTACTGGAATGCTTATCCAGACCCCACCTCCTAACCATGATATAAAACTAAGCTAGTTCTTTCCCAGCTCTCTTAAGCCCTTTAGGACCTGCTTGAGAGGTCTGCCCTATTCCCTCAGAGACTTAAGTCATATAATAAACCTTTTATACCTTCATGGTATATGTGTTGTATTGTCAATTTCAATATCTGAGCTATACTTTTTGTAGGATCTGTCTGCCTCTGCAGGTAACTATAAAAAAGAACAATATGTTAAAAAATTAATTGCATTTCTATGTATTAACAATGAACGCCAAATTTAAAACCACAGAATCATTACAACTATGTCAAAGAAAGTGAAGTACTTAAATATGCACTTAATAAACTATGTACAGAAACCATATGCTTAAAATTAGAGAAGAAAATAAATAGACATACCATGTTCATGGAAAGGAAGTCTCAAGATAGCAAATGTTATTTTTTCCCAAACAGATCTATAATCTTAATGCAATTAATATAAAAATTCCTGCAAAGTTTTTTGTAAACACAGACAAAATAATTTTAAAATTTATATAGAAAGGTAATAAGACTATAATAGGTAAGGCAATTTTGACCAAGAATGATGTGGGTTACTTTACTGAATATTAAGTTTTGCTACATAGCAACAATGAACAAGAGAGTTGCTACTTGTCATGTGATGACACATAGATAAATGGAGCTGATGTATGACCACACAGATATGTCCAACTGATTTTTGACTAGGCGCAAAGGCATTTCAATTGAAGAAAGATAGCCTGTTCAATAGATGGTGTTGGAACAATTGGTTATATGTAGGCAAAAAAAAAAAAAAAAAAAGAAAAGAAAAATGAGCCTCAACCTAAACATGATAAAAGAATTAATTCAAAATGGATAGCAGGCGAAAATATAAAACATATAGCTATACAACTTTTAGGGAAAAAAAAAGAACATGTCTGAGGCCTATCACTAGTCAGAATTCATAGTCCTAGCCTGAAAACACAATCCATAAAAAGAAATATATAGGTTGGATCTCATTAAAATTAATAACATTTGCTTTACAAAGGCCAATGTGAAAATCTTGCAACCTAATAGCAAAAATCTAAAAACAAGATAAAACAGAAAACAGCCCATTTAAAAATAAGCAAGGGACTTGAACAGATATCTCTTCAGAGAAGACATACAAATGGCAAACAGGTGTAGGAAATGATGTTCAACACCATTAATGATAGGAAATGGGAATCAGAACTGCAGTAAGATATCACTTCACAGTAGTTAGGATGACTACCTCCCAAACAAAACAAGTATTGGCAAGGATGCAGAGAAAGGGGAACCCTTGAACATTGTTAATGGTAATGTGAAATGAAATAGCAGCTATAAAAAACAGTATGGAGGTTCCTTTAAAAATTAAAAAAAAAAGGGATTCCTGGGTGGTGCAGCGGTTTAGAACCTTCCTTTGGCCCAGGGCATGAGCCTGGAGCCCCAGGATCGAGTCCCACTTCGAGCTCCCGGTGCATGGAGCCTGCTTTTCCCTCTGCCTATGTCTCTGCCCCTCTCTCTCTCTCTCTGTGTGACTATCATAAATA